>NC_067168.1:15486091-15789841 GCF_903995435.1 Acomys russatus
CCTCGCAGGTCACTGTAAGGATGAGACCCTGAGCTCCAGTCTCCATGGCTTATTAGTGACTATTCTGTTAATTTTTCCATCAGTTATATGTGCAGGCTGGCACTTCGTCGAATTGTTCCTGCCTTAACCATGAGCGGCACATCGGGTCTTCATTTCTTAGCTGAGTCCAGGCATTCCTGGGGCTTCCCGTTGCCACGCAACCTCCCCTAGCACAGATCTACAGATGATCGTGGTAACTATCGTTTTTGGTTCATAAGCACTGACTGCCCCATTGGAAGAGTACAGAGGGAGTGGTCAATAATACTTTATCAGACGAGAACATATGTGAGTGCTTCTGACTTGCATGTCTTCTAACAGTCTTAGTTCTGTTACGCTAATGGTTACACAACAGGTAATTTGTATGAACTATCTCTTCATCCTCATCCTCAACACAACTATCATCCAAGGTCACAAGTTACCAGTTTCAGGATATGGAGAGCTTTAGCCTGGTCTGAATCTCCCAGATGCCCCCTCATTATGGAGAGATTGAGTCAGTTTCTTGGTGAGGTTTTGGCTACCCTTCTCCTGTCTTTAGGAAATAACCCACAGGATGGGTTTCCTTAAAAGTTGTAAAAGGAAATACTAAAAAAAAAAAAAAGATAATTTTTACTGAGAATATTTTTTAGATTAGATTTATTAGTTATGCCCCCTGTAACAGCTAAAGGCAGATCAGAATGACTTCTGGAAAAAAAAACACATATTCAAGTGAGTCATTCAAGAAAGTTAAAAGACCAAAACCCGACTTGCTCTTCACCAACACTAGAATGGCAGGATCAGAACCATATTTATTTTAGAGGAAACCTAGTACAGAGATGGCTAACCTAGTCAGAGATGGCTAACCTAGTACAGAGATGGGTAATTTTGAAGTTGATATTTCACCCTTTAGAAAGTCAGATGTCAGGATTCAGACCAGACCTTAAAGAAATTACTAGAAAATTTTCTTAATAGCCATAACGAAAATAGGTAAGAATAAGCCAGGCCTTACAGGGTGTCACATACATTGGAAGACATCCATAATGAGATCCACAATGAGAGAGCAATTTCCTTGATCTGACATCATCGTCTAGAGAAACTTTTCCCTCAAAATTAAAGGCAGGACAAAACAAAGAACAAAATCATAAGCTTTGAGGGAACCTTTGAAACTCAGGCTCAAAATGTTTTCTCTCTACTTGTGAAAAACATGTCCTCACGTAGTCAAAGCCTCTGCTCCTGCCTTGTCTAACTTCATATTTCTCTCCAACTTTCTATTGCTATTAGCCATCAAACTCTAATCCCCTTCCTTGAGCACTGAGACTGCTTCCCATAGCTTGCTGTTAACCACGTGCCCAGCACATAGTAGGTACTTAACACACAACCTCTCTAAGAACCCAGAGTCTATTCAGACCATGGTTCTACTGTTCACCCGGTGACGCAGGAAGAATAAAGTACAGACAGAGCATTGAGCTGTATGAACTTATGCTTTTCCAGTCCTGCTGGGGTGTCGTTATTGTTGTTGCTGCTGCTGTTGCTGTTTGCTTCTTCAGACAATTCCATGTCTTCGTTCTAGCTTGGAGAACAAGAATACTTCTTTGAACTGTACTACAATAAGCTTTTCAATGCAGTATAAAGAAGGAGAGGTGTTGGCTTTCTTAACTTAGGTGGAGTAAATCCCACCTGGCCTGAATGCCCAGGATTGGCTGGAGCATGCTGCTTCCTGGAACACCAAGCCTGAGGCCAGGTGCCCATCTACTTCTTGGCTTCTTTCCTAGCCAATCAGCAAAGTTTATTCTGTCCTCAGTTAGAGTCAAGAAGCTGTATATATTGGCTCCCAAAAGCCCCAGCTCACATCTAATCTAGTAGGTATCGGCAAGCATTGATTTATTCAGTGCCACAGCATGTCTAGCAGGGTTTTGCAAAGTTCTTCTCAATATACTCTACCATTAGGCCTAAAGTCTTAGGAAGAGCTGAAACACTTTCGGAGAGGAGATTTTCAAAAACTCAGAACAACCAAAAGATGGGTTCCTGCTGGCCAAAGACCCTAGAGTAATCTTAGCCTAAGTGGATCCAAAGAAAAAACCCTGAGAAAAATCAGTACCAGAAAAAGGAGAAGAGCGTTTAGAATGTTTTTGGAATAGTCCCAGGTAATTTCACACTACTATGAAGCCATGAAACAGTATCATTAATCAAGCCAAACCCTTTCAGCTTGTTTATTTTTATACACAGGGTTAACTCAGGGGACACTACAGCGAGATGAACTTTTATAAGTGAATGACAGCTGCCATCCCAGGTCTGAGGCTATTTGAGACCGTCAAGAGTTGCTAGTTTACAACTTGGGTGGTGAAAACATTGTGTCCAAGAGCTTTATGCAAGTGATTAGCTCAGTTTTCCCTTGTTACCCCTTTTCACACAAAAAGAAAATACCTTAGCATGTAAGTTACAAGGACCTCTGGCTGATAACTGATTTATACTAAAAACACTGAACACAGTCAAGAGAAAGCAATTCCTGCTATTTCCCCAGCTTGGAATTTGGACCCATTCCAGACATTTCTCTCTGAATCAGACCCAAGCATCCCCATCTGGAATACTAGCAAATTGATGAGATCTTTTACTTCATAAAAATCCTATCTCCTCCCCCAGGCACAAGTAGACAGGCTTATCTTAGAAGTCTCTCAACAAAAGCCTTCCATTTTCTCTTAATTTAGTGGAAACTTTAAGATTTCTTCTGCACTTCAGTACATTTCAAAAGTGATAAGAATATGTTTTGATATCATCTCCAGCACCAAATCCCATCTGCTACAGCCAGAATTTGCCAATTTAGCTGTACTCCCTAAAGCAGAGTGCTGCCATCGAGCTCCTTTGAGCCATGCTTGCTGGAGCAGCCAGTGATGGTTCTGTCCGTTAACGCTAGGGTAAGCATGTTCACAGTTCCTGAAAGGTTCTTCTATCCAACAGAGTCCTTAGTCCTTAACAAATCCTGATGCTCACATGTGTTTTTGAATAATCGAGACTCACAATATTAAAATGGAAACAAATGGAGAGGTAGTTGTTAAGCCACTTACCCCCAGTTTACAATTCTCAAATTGCATGGTTGGTAGGTCCAACGAATACTTTTGTCCACCTCTCTTTAAATTAATTTAGATGGTAGATAGATGGTAGCTTTGCCCTCATGTAAAAGGATGCAGAAAAATTAAAATTTTCATTTCCTCTTCTTCCATGTCACGGGATCAGAGAACTCTACAAGAGAGTAATATATTTCTTTTCACTTTTTCTATATGAGGGAGTCTAGGTCATTGCCAAGTACAATGGTATGTATTAGTCTGTTGAAGTTGCTATAACAAAATTCCTTAGATTTATTCTTAGACACAAAGGAAATCTATTTTTGATAGTTCTTAAGCTTAATAAATCTAGCATTAAGGCACCAGCAAATTCATTCGTTGTCCAGTAAGATTCTGTTTCTTTTCCTATTTTAGTGCCTTCTATGCATCCTCAAATGGTGTGAGGGACAAAGAAGCTCTCAAGCCTCCTTTATGAAGATAATTGTATTCTTGAGCGTAGACTCTCTCTTGTGACCCAATCACTTCCCAAAGACTTCTCAATGGCATCACCCTGGAAGTCAATTCCAACACATAAATTTGAAGGTGACATTTTCAGACCATAGCATAATCCAATTCAGAAAGGCACCTCTTCCTGATGCCTGTTCTGTGACTCAAATCAACTGGAAATTGCATCTCTCTCTCTCCCTCCCTCCCTCTCTCTCTCTGCCCCCCCCTCACACACACACACACACACACACACACACACACACACTCCAAAGCTCAAGAAATAATAAATCAGCAAAGATAAAGCTCAGAGGCTACAATCACTTAAAACTATTACAAGCAGTAGTAAATATGGGGAGACGAAAATTTTGGTTTTAAAGTGCATTTGTTATTTTTTAGATATTAAAATTTTTACAAGTATATAATGTATGTTGAGCATATTTTAAAAATTATTGTTAATAGAAAAGTGAATAAAAGTGTATAAACACCGAGAAATTAAAAAGTAAGTATCCACAATCCCATTACGAATGCAATTAACACAGTAACACAGTCTTTCAGAATTTATAATTTTAGCAATTTTACTCATTGCTACAAACTGTTGGGACACTGTCTAAAGAATGGTGCACAGTGAACAGTGCCTTGCAGAGATGTGAGGGAAGCTCCAGGAAGAGAGCGGGGAGCCTCTCATCTCAGGTGCATTTTCTTCTCCTCTGCATTGTTCTTGGACGTGATTTCATGCCTCCAGTGTTAAACATTTACATTCAATTTATAAAACAAGTTTATTATTGTTGTATGTCACATCGTAGCTATAGAATCCAAGCTGGTCAGTGTACCCTGACAACTGTGTGGTCATTTTTACCATTCACAGATGATATGATAGTATACATAAGTGACCCCAACCATTCTACCAGAGAACTCTTTACAAATGATAAAACACCTTCAGTAAAGTGGCTGGATACAAAATCAACTAAAAAAATTCAGTAGCTCTCCTTTATACAAACAACAAATGGAATGAGAAGGAAATTAGGGACACAGCACCCTTCACAACACCCACAAATAATATAAAATATATTGGTGTTACTCTAACCAAGCAAGTGAAAGACTTGTATGATAAGAACTTCAAGTCTTTGAAAGAAGAAATTGAGGAAGAGATTAGAAGATGGAAAGATCTCTCTTGCTCATGGATAGGTAGGATTAACACAGTAAAAATGGCCATCTCACCAAAAGCAAGCTACAGATTTAATGAAATCCCCATCAAAATAGCAACACAAGTCTTTACAGACCTTGTAAGAACAATCCTCAGCTTCATATAGAAAAAATAAAAGACCCAAGATAGCTTTGATTTCTAATGGGTGTTTAATGATTTTCACTTACAGAAATCTGTCTTCCATTGGAGGCCAAAAGCTAAAATGAGTGATGCAAAAGCCTAGCAGTGTGCTTTGTGAATCATAAAAATATTTACACATTTTGGTGTAAGCTGAAGCACACAGAATACTTTTGCACTTGAGTTTACTTTGGGGGAATTAAAAAAATTGGTTCTGTTAACATGATAAGGTAGATTCAAAACTGGTGGCAGATAAAATGATTCTTCAATATGTATCTCTCCTAAAGTAAATATAGAATCATAGTTCCAATTGGAGAATGTGATATTTTATCTAGAGGGGAACCAACAGTGTGCACCAGTAAGCCAGTTTTTATGGCTCTGAGCATTTGGCTGGCTCCAGAACGGAGACATTATTATCCTTAATCTCAAAAGATTTATATCATACGTGAGGCCACACAGGCAACACATCACAGGAGACAATGACCAAAATATTTATGATATGACAAAAGCAGCAGGTTAGGGCTGTGCTGTTGGTTGGCAGATTTGAAGGAAAATGAAAAGCTCTCCATTTTTCCCATAGGGAAAAGAAATAGGAATGGCTGGTTACATTAAGTGTGCGCTTTCTGTGGTAGATCTTATGACAGCTAGTACTGGATGGTGCCGGTTACTTTTATGGTGCCAGTTACTTTGATGGAACAGAAAGAGAGACCGTAAGCTTTGAGTCGGCCTTTCTCTTCTCTGCTGCTTCTCTCATGGCCAGCTATGGCTACAGACTTTTGTTCTTCTGTTCTACAAGGAAAAAAAAAAAAAAGAGTCTCCATTTGTGGCCTGAATGTTTGCGTCCACCCCAAAATTGCAATGTTGAAAGTCTAGCCGTCAATATAGGCTATTTGGAAGTGAGGTCTTTGGGAGACAACTAGGTATAAATAAAGTCACGTGTCTGTGTCTTTAGAGGAAGAGGAAGAGTCCTTTCCTATCCTTTTATCTCTTCCTCTTCCCTCCCGCCCTCACCTGTATAAGAACTCACCCATAAGGTAACTCTTTTCATGCCAGAAAGAGGACACTCCTCGGAAGATAAAATTGGTTGGCACCTGGATCTTAGATTACTTGTGTCCAAAACCATTAGAACTAAATCCCTGGTTTTCACACCCCATCTATTGAATCTTGTTATTGTAGTCTGACCTCCAGGACTTTTGGAGGGTTCCAGATAGATTGTCAAGATGAGACCCATCCGAAACTTTTTGGGTTAAACTTCTGCAACAAGGGCCAGGAGAGTAGCACTGCCTTACTTGGTTTCCCTCTTCTTACTAGGTGACAAAAATAATCTCATCCCAGCATGAATACTGTCATCTCATATCTCCTCTGTTACTTCATCTCCATAAAATAGGAGGGCACCATACATCATCAGCTTGCTGACAAGTCACATTAAAAGGAGAACAATGATTTTTCTTCTGGAAAAAAGAAAGAAAGAAATGTTGAAATGTATATTGGCTAGAATGGTGTTATACTGTGAAACTTTCCAAGTAAAACATTTTCCCTACTTAAAGTAGAATATAGATTAGAGAGCTTAAGATAAAATGGTGTTTTCTTATTGGTATAGGTGGTATGTCTGGATGCTTCTTGTTAACACACTGTGACCTTTCAGGATTTGATGCCTGTGTTTCCTTCTAGTGTTTATCAACAGAGGAGTGTTTGGCATGGGGAGACGAGTTAGGAGATGGAACCCTGCGAGGGGAATGTACGGGAAATCAGATCTCCCAGCTTGTGTTTTTGACTGAGTTTAGAGACATGTTAACTGCTTTGGGTGTCTCCAGGGTGTCGTCAATTAATTGAACTCTGGCCTTGCAGAGATTGATTGGCACCCAGATGATTGACGCAACGGCCGTGTCTCAGTAACAATTACTCTTCCTGAAGCACTAGCCTTTTCTCGGCTCCTCCAGAGAACTGCAGTGGTGAGGGACCTGGAGGGTCTAGTCTTTCACAGATCATGTGTCGCTTACTCATCGCTTGGGAGGTGGCATTTGTCAAGAACAAAATGGAAAAAGATGTAGAAGAAAAGGAATTTTTAAAGCTGAGGCACTGTTAGGAGACCTGTCGCTAACCCATTTCCCCAGGACACTGCTTTGTTTAGGAAAACATACTGCCACGAGGTTCATGGCTGGCGACTGTGGAGGAGTTGAGGTCTAAATGCAAGTTGATCTGTAATTCTTTCATATAGTGGGCAATCACTCATTAGGTACCATATCGGGCCCATGTTCACACTTTGCACACTTTTTTTTTTTTTTTTTTTTTTAGTGTTCCTCCCAGCCGCTCCATTGAACAGGAAAGCAAACTGTTGTTCCGAAACGTTGCTGTCATCTCGGAGCTAAGAGGACAATCACATCTGAAGACAGGAGCAATGTGTGGCTAGCAACGAGTGGGGGAGCCCCTGGGAGTTTATTTACGGGGCCTTGGTGTGTTAACTTTCTTGACATGACTGTCTGAATGAAAAGTTTATGTCCTAACAGTGGGTGGGGAGGAAGCAACATGGGGTGTGAGTCCACGTAGACATTCTCAGCACGTATAAACTGCAAAATCTTCTAAGGGTGAGAGAAAAAAATGAATCCAGAAGAAGCCATCACAATACTTTTTGCCCTACTCTACAGGATAAACAGAGACTGAGGCCTAAATGGGACGTAAACGGAAACAGATGAGCTCTTCTTCCTAAAGAAGCACTGACCACATTTGCTTCTTCTTCTTCTTCTTCTTCTTTTTTTTTTTTTTTTTAATGTGACGAAGTTCCCTGGTTGCTAAACTATGTTTTATTAAAAGGGAACGTGCACTGTATGAGACTGGATCCCATGTCTTTCCAGGTGCTAGGTGGTATCTGCCTTTTGGAGTGGTATATGTGCCGCTTTTGAGAACCCTGGAGGTTGAAAGCCACAAACTTTACATGCCTTCTGAGGGGACAAGAAGGGCTCTCTCTTCAGAAACCACCCCATGTCAGCTCACAGGAGCCAGGCTTGGGTTCAGACTAGCACCCTTGTCCAGGACAGATGAGCCTACTCAAGCAGCCTTAGAATCTCTTCTAAGGAAACTGGGTATATTACTTATTTCCTGCTGCTATGAGCAAAGCAACGTATAAAGAAGAGATTACATTGGGCTTGTGGCTTCAGAGGGTTGGAGTCCACGGTGCCAGAAAGAAGCCATGGTGGCAGGAACAACTACAAACTCACATCTCCAACCACGCATCAGGATACAGTGCACACTGGCAATGCCACCACGGACCCTTTGAAACCTCAAAGACCTCAATCCTAGTGACATACCTCAATCAGCAAGATCACACCTCCTAAGCCTGCCCACACAGTTTCACCAAGTGGAGACCAAGTACTCAAACATATGAGCCTATGGAGGCCATTCGACTTTAAACCACCACGCTAGATGACCACCAGCACTCAAACAGAATGTGTAGGTTTAGCCTTGGTTCTGTTGCTTGCTAGCTAAGGAATGGGAATTAGGTGTTTAATCTTCCTACTAAAGTATAAAAGGCAGGCAACAATTAAAGAAACAGTATGAGAATAAAAAGATATTAGCTACAAATCATATAACCAGTATCTTGCCACAGTAAAGATTGTTTATAGTTAATATTGACATTAAAGACATACATTTTTCACATCCAAAATCCCCCCCCAAAGTCCTTTTTTATGATATCAACTCTTTCGTCATCACTCCCCACTTCCTATTACCTGCACACCCTTGATGGAGATACTAAACACTACCTGTAATTTAGTGCTGGCCTTAAATTAAGAGCACACATGAATTCATGTCAAAATGTATATTGTAAAGCATTAGGCTTTTTAAGAAAACAAGTCAGAGTCGATATTTCTTTTGTTCATCCAAAAGAAGACTGAATCAGATTCCTCCCCTTATTTTCAATTCTTTTGACGTTAGACTAACCAGTGCTTTGAGGAGCATTATCAACTGGCACCTGATTTGAAATCTTTGATATCAGCCTGTTTCCCAGCACTGAATCATAGCATTGGTCAGTATCTCAGGAAGACGGTGTGAAACACAGATGCCTCGCCCTATGATGGATGGGTAGGCGACGGGTAAATCACAGATTAATTGGCTTTTTCAAATTAGTGCTATTCAGACTAGGCGTGTGTTTAGTCATCTCTCAGAAATGTGGAATGCAGTGACAGAAATAGCCAGATGCCCTGGAACATGATACCACAGGGCAGACTTGGAAAACGAAGCAGCTACAGTTTACTCTCCCCATGTAATAAAATATGACGAGTGACCCGAAGCTTTGCTTCTATTTGTATGCAGTATATTACTAAACAAAAATGCCTTAATAGTCATAGGAGAAAATTCCAAAGCATCCTAAAGTTCGTGAAAGACCTTAGCACTTTCATATTTTTAGAGGATTTATAAAAGAAAGAAAAAAATAATAGTTTAGGAAAATCCAAAAATATATTTGAAAGCATGCATGCTACTTACCATGGTGAGAAAATAGTCTTTCCTTGCTTGGGATATTGTCTGGAGGGTTGTTAGTGTCAATTACTTTTTCAAGACATAATTTCATCTTAATACTTAAAATAAGGAAATGATTCAATGTAGTGAGTTCATAACATAAAGAAGGATTTAAAGTTGAGCTTTAAACAACATGAACCAAAAACTATTTTCTCTCAAACATGACAAACCTCCTACCAATATAATGTACTTTTGAGATTATAATCATTATCCTCCTTAATATCCCTGGAATATACCCTACTTAGAGGGTTCTCTGTTAGCAGTGAGTTGACAATAGTGATCAGCAGTTGAGAGTCAAAATTGTATTTATTACCCATGGTCCACAACACTACACTAGGATCCATCTAGAATATGGAAGGCATTGCATATGGGGAGTGACTTGACTATAATGAATTAGATACCTACAATCCTTGAAACCATGTGGAGATGAGATGATGCCTGAAATAAAAGAGATGGAAGCGATATTGAGTGTGAGTCAGCAGCTGAGGGTGCGGGTCGGTAGTTGAGTGTGTGTGTGTTTAAAATGCATGAAGAGAATGAAGGATCCATGACAGACGTGTGTTTGGCATGCGTGAGGCACTGGCTTCTGGCCCCAGCATCACATAAAGAAAATAAATAAAAGCCAGTGGCCATGCGTCCCTGGCATTCGGAATTGAGTGAGAATTTATACTTTGTCTCTGCTTGTGTTAGGCAAAAGCTCACACTAACCTTCTCATTGTGAACCTTTGATGACCTGAACGACAGGCTTCTTATAATCTTCTGCTATTTCTGCTCTGCTTTCCTATTAGCCATTATTTGGTCCATTATTTCATCAAATTTATTTATTTATTTATTTATTTATTTATTTATTTATTTATTTATTTATTTATATTCTTCTCTCAAGGATTACATCTGAACCACAGTTTCTCCTCCTTCCACTCCACTCAGTCCCTGCACCCTGCCTTCCCTCTCATCCAGACACATTCCTCCTCCATTTCCCTGAAGAAAAGAGTAAGAGCTTCTAAAAACTCCCCGAAATAATGTCTCCAGCTGCTGGGGACTTACCATGTCTTACATGAGCCTGCGAGGGACATTTCACACTCACACTGTAACAGAAGAGAACTGTAAGAAAGCGTGCTGTGACCTGAAAGCAGAGAGAGCTGTACAATTTGTCTGGGGCCAGTTACTTACAGGGAAGTAGGAGGAGAAGTGGAGAGGATAAAATGTAGAGTGGGAGCTGGCCACAGACATATCATCCCTGCGAGGCCAATTTACACCGTAGCCCAAAAAAATAATCTATCGTGACCGTCTCCTTACTTCTTCAGCCCACCATTTGCATTGTACTGCTAACCCAACAAAGTCCAAGTATTCCAAACTTGGCCTGGCTTTCCAGGTCAACATGAAGACATACTTGTCAGGGTAGATGAACTGAGCCTGTGTGCTCTTGTTTTTATAACTTTATATGCATCTTTTGAATATTAGACTTACACTATATGTAATCTTGCCAGGGCCTTGGAAGTGTGAGGGAAACACAGAAAGGTCTCCAAGCATCGATCCTAGGTTGAAGGCTTGTGGCCTCCATTTTATCTCCCTTCTTTGTTCCCATCAAAGTAGCCAGTGTGTCTCAGCAACTGAAGGTAGGGGTTGGGGAAATAGATTCACAGTGTCTGGCCACTTCGTGTTAAAGCAGAAATTAATGCTTGTTCTCAGTTTAATAGTACAATAGGACCTCGATAACCCAAGTTGAAATCATCACAGTCAAGCTATGGTCTCACTAAGCATCAATGCCATAATGGTTTTTCTAACAACTGTTTGCACTGGTGATTCTAGAACAGGCTGAGAAAAGGGAGATGTCCCTGTCAGGCATGTTCTCTGTTCTCAGTGTGTCTTGGCTTGCCACATACATTTATGTTTATAGGAAGAAAATAGTGATGAATCCACGAGGTATCTGGGATGTCATTCTGGATGAGGAGAATTCTGGGTGTTACACTTTCCAGACAATAGCTTGACACAGTGTTACAAACAAACTGGTGCCTGAAAAAGCTGTCATGTTCAGATTCCTGAGAATAGTTAGAGGTATATCTCTTCATGTGTTGGGTTGGCCTGATAATCTCAGTTTAGATAATTTTGAATACTTCATTCAACCCTCTAGGTGCTCGTTACAATCTGATCCATTGCGTCTCCTTCTTAATACAAGTCGTCTTTTGGGTCTAGGGAGATGCTCCTGTCAATAAGTGGCTGGCGTACAAGCATGAGGACCTGAGCCTGGTCCCCTGTCACCCGCATAGAAAGCCTACCAGCCTACCCGTGATGCCCGTGCAGCGGGCATGGGTACAGGAGGATGCTGGGCTTTTGTAGGCCATCCAGTCTAGCTGAAGTGGCAAACTCCAGGTTCAGCGTGAGATTCTCTCTTTGTGGGGGTGGAGGGGGGGGAAGTAATGAGGTTTCTCTGTATAGTCTTGACTGTTCTGGAACCTACTCTGTAGACCAGGCTGGCCTTGAACTCAAAGATCTACCTGTCTCTGCATCCTGAAAACTGAGATTAAAGGCATACGCCACCACCTGATGGCAAGATTCTGTTTGTTTGTTTGTTTGTTTTTGTTTTTGTTTTTGAAGGGAAAAAATAATTAATTGAGACATGACACATCTAGTATCCAATATCCTCTGGCTACATACATAAGTGATCATGGGAACACACACACACACACACACACACACACACACACACACACACCACATACAATGTTTTCCCTGTAAGCATGACCCCAGATGCTATCCATGCAAACAGAGAATCGATTATAGTAATTCATCTTTTCATATTTCAATCTTTACATAGACTGTTGGTTAAGAAAAACCAATTCATTGTCAATTTCTCTTAAAACACAGCCCGTACAGAGTACCACAAACATTCTGGTCATGTAATTTATACATTTTTATCCTCATGTTTTCTTATGTCTGCAAAAGTGTGTTTGTGAGACCTCTCCTACACTTTAGGTATCGGCATCAGGGGACATCTCATCTCTGCTGGCTTCTCAAACCCCTCCATGGAACTGCAGGCCACTTGTAGGCTACTGCTGAGATCAAAATGCTCACAAACTCGTCTGTGACACACTGAGTACCGGCAAAGGGTAGAAGTCTTGGGCCTCATTGACACTGTTAATGGAGTTATCAACGTTCCTTTACTTAGGGAAAACAAAGCAAGCTTAGTGATTAATGGGATCAAGATCACTAAAGATGAAAGGTGAAGAATTCATTGAACATTCATCCTGAAAATGTTTTTTAAAGATTTTTTTTTAGGATCGCATAAAATGGACAGAGCTGAAATTGTGATGGAAGTTATCCACTAGTCTGTCATTTGCCCCGAATACCTTCCCTATTATTTTAAAAAGAGGCTTAAATTAGTTTGTCTTTCTCCCAAGTAAAGAGGATAAGACAAGCCCTCCATGTATATTTTTTTAATTGCAAGAAACAAAAGGTCTTGACCTTGATCGTGACCTTTCAGGAGTGAGACTGACTCTCTTTCCTGATAGAATCTGTTTTTTTCTCAGTTCCCTTGGAAGCCCAGGAACAAATCAGCCTTTGATTTCTGGTGAAATGTTCACTCCCCGGCCTGTCAACAAACTCCTCGTGAGATAGCACAACTCTGCTCTCACTCACAGCCCTGCCTGGTCTCCACATGGAACGTCTTGCACGGCACAGATATTTCAAGGAGTGCTGGAAGCTGTGAGTGTCAGGCGTGTTTAGAAACGATCCCGGGGTATGGGAGCTTTTGGTTTATTCTCCTGCTCAGAGATAATGGTTTACATTAGATTCATTATATGCAGACCGAGGAGCGGATCTTGTGCAACAACTCTGAGGCGTGCTGAAAGATAAAAATCCCATTTGCTGCATTTTATATTGGTGGTCTCTGACGTGAGCCATGCAGGCCTGCAGAGCCCTTGTAAATCACAGATATAATGAGGGCCAGATAGCAACTCACTTAACTGTTGAATGAAGTAAGTGTTTCTTTACTTCAGACTGAAGGATGGCATATTTGTTATCTAGAACGTCGTGATATCAGGTCCAACAAAGTCTTTCATGACTATCGTTGTATGTGGGGTAAAGTGGATAGTTATGAGAGCATTCCTGGTGTCACATAGTGATGTTGTGAGGAAAAGTTTGGTTTATTCTCCCTCATTGAAAATTTATAATTCTCTCTATAGAGAGCTTCCAGTCCAAAGATGAGCCTCTTTGCAGTTTCCTTTCTGTGTTTTGCCTCCAGCCCCCGAGACAAAGAACAAAGGCAGCTCCGTGGTAGCTATTCAGCAATTCTCTAAGTGGAGATGGGCCTCTCAGACGAGGGAAGAGATATAACAACAGGAAGCAAGAACAAATCCAGACCCCGTTGCCATGCCTGAAAGGAACAGAAACCTCAAGAGTAGAAAACATCTTTGCTTCTAACATTGCATAATCTAAGTCTGATAGGCAGCGGGTAGTTTCACATCTAACTGGGCCATTTCCATGCGGCTTACAGTAGGATGCACTTTCATATAGACATGAATGGCAATCCCTTTCTTAGTGAAGACACAGAAGCATGGGGGGGGGGGAATCACAAGGATCCCTGTGGTCTGAGTCATCAGGACGCTTCTCTCCCGACACCATAACATACACACATGTACACATTCACACTCCCACAGGTGTGCATAGAACACTCTGGAGCACGCACATATATCCATGCTCACACATACAGACACAAAAACATGCACAAGCACACACGCATGAAGACCTGAGAGGAAAGGTTGTTTGCATTCCATCAGCTGGGAGAAAAATAATCTTACCTATAAGCCTCTTAGAATGCTATTTAAAAGTTTTAGTGTTGAAATCTATTCTACAATATGACAGGATTAAACACCATTTGATGTGCTTAATGCTTGGCAGAAATACTGGAGAAGTTTTTTTTCTTTTCAATAAGGCCTCAAGGCATTTGGATTAGACCTTGTGGACACTAGGAATTCAAGAAATAGGTCCTCAATGCAGAGTTGGCAATAATAAAGCCTGGTGCGGTGGTGCACACCTGTGATCCCAGCACTCAGGGAGACAGAGGCAGGGCCATCTCTGTGAGGCAAAACCAGCCTGGTCTACAAAGCCAGTCCACGACAGCCAAGGCTACACAGAGAAACCTTGTCTCAAAAAAAAAAAAAAAAACAAACAAACTAAACCAAACCAAACACAACAAAAGAAAAAAGAAAAGAAAGAAAAGAAAAGAAAACTGAAAAAACAAACAAAAATAAAACAATAACAAAAAGAGCAATAACAGTAACAACAGTGATAACAATCTTGTTCTTGAAAATATTTTCTGAAAAATAACTGGACACTCTGTCGGTTAATAAACAAACAAAGAGAGAGAGGGAGAGAGAGAGAGAGAGAGAGAGAGAGAGAGAGAGAGAGAGAGAGAGAGAGAGAGAGAGAGAGAGAGAGAGAGAGAGAGAGAAGGTAAAGTTCGGAGGGAAATGTATATATTTTTCATATATATATGAAAATGGCATATTTATTATGATATATATGTGGAAAAAGAAACTATCAACTCTAGGTTAATCACACCTTCCTTAGCACATATGTTTATTATCTTTATTTCCTCCTGAACAGAGATTAAGGAAAACCAAAGCACAAATGAGCAGGCAGTGCTACCCAAAGGGATAATGAAAACAGAAGATGAAAGCAAAGGCAGGGACAGAAATTGGAGAGAAAAATCAGAAGTGAGAAAACTGACTTACAGGGTGGAGAACACAGACAGCCATGTGCCTGGAGGAGAGACACCACAGAGGCTGAACACAGGCCAGGCTGGGAGGCATAAGGAGTTCACGAAAGTACACATGCAGAAGTGAGAACAGCAGGGCAATCTGACACTATGTGAAGAGGCCAAAGAGAAACCCAGTGCTCCATGGGCTAATTAAAACTGTTTAGAAGATAAACCAGTAAAGAAAATAAATATATTCATGTTGATTTCATGATTTCCATAATTGCTAGGGGAAAAAACTTAAGATGTAATCTTTAACATTTGTGATTTTCTTTATTGGGCTGTCTTTCCATTGTGGTCTGAGCATCAGTTCCACACCCGGTTTTTGTTTGTTTGTTTGTTTGTTTAAATTACTAGATCTGAGCTGAATAATAAATATGTGTCAAATTTGTGAATATTCATAATAATTTCACAGAAAAAAAGCAAGCATCTGAACAATGGTTAGACCTTGTGTGTACTCTTTCTCACCTGGGAAACTGAAGTTGACTGTGAAGAAGCCTTCCACATGTGAGAGATGTCCAAACAACAGAACTCAGCAGGAACCTGAAGGTCACTTAAAGAGTGGGAGCAGAGATGACAGTTGTTAACAACAGTATGTGCACATAGGACATTATACTGTGAAACTATACAATGTCAGAGGAAAAACAGGGATTATTCACAGAACAGTGAGTGGACCAACAAGTAAGATGTTCAAATAAAGGTCTCAGGGTTGGAGAGGTGGCTGAGCACTGGCTGCTCCTCCGAAGGACTGAGGCTTGATACTTAGCACCCACATGGCAGCTCATAGCTGTCTGACATTCTAGTTGCAGGGGATTTGACACTCTCTTCTGGCCTCTATGAGCACTGCACATGTGTGCGCACAGATACACATGCCAATAAGATAGGAACCAGGAAGAACTAAAGAAGGCGATCAGAGGCTCATTATAAGAAAGAAAATGCATAGCTGATAAAAATTGCAAAGAGAACAGAAGTAAAAGTCACCGGCAAACAGTCAAAAATAATAATATTGGGGCAATTTTTCTATACTGAAGGTTATGATCTCCAAATCTAAAAGGTACCTATGCAGGCATAGTTTAATGAAATACTAGAATGGTTGGATGTTGGGAGATGATAGTATCTAGAGAGACAAAACAAAACTAGATTAAAGTGAAATAAAATTAAAAAAAAATAACCTGAAATAAACATAGGTTACATACAGAGATGACATGGACTAGTGCCAATTTCCTTAAAGTCTGTGAGGGTTTTGCACGGATGTGGGTGTTTTGTTTTTGAGACAGGGTCTCACTATGTAGCTCTGGCTATCCTGGAACTTACTATGTAGACCAAGCTGGTCTCAAACTCATGGAGATCTATCTGCCTGCCTCTGCCTCCCAAGGGCTGGGTTTAAAGGCTACACCCAACTTCCTTAAAAATTTTACTATACTCAGAAGACAAGAGAGAGATGCTTTCAAGTTTGAAGATTAAAAAGATAAATTTCAACCTAGATGCTCAATACATGGCCAAACAATAAAACAAATGAACAGTACACATGGTTCTGTTAATGGGCTGCCTTAAACTCTGCCTTGGGGACAATAATAAGAAGTCTAGTGACTGGGACTTGTTTCTAAGCTGTATTTGTTTGTGTTTTCAGTTTGTTTGCAGGAATGGCACTGTGCACGTTGGGTGGGACCCCACCTCAGGACAGCATCCTCACGCCATTCAGTCCTCACGGAATTCTTGTGAAGAAGGCAATGGTGACCATATTGAAGCAGAGAGGTTGCTGTTGGCAAGTGAGCGGGGAAGATGGGCTCTGAGCTCGGGCAGTCTGTCCAGAATCAGTGCCTCACTGTGCAGCTGCGTGTCCCTCAACAGCTTAGTGGCCATAATAATGGAAAAGCTATTTAATAAAAATTTTATGAATATTTTGGAAAATGTGCAAAAGTATGTGTGGGGGGGTGGGGGGTGGGTGTGACAGAAAAAGACAGAGATAGACACAGAGAGACCACAAGGGATCTAAAGTTAACTTCCCATATTTGAGAGAACACATTGACTATATAGTATCTAGAAATGGAAAGCAAAATCCATTCACCTCTGCTTAGCACACAGAAGGGAATGGATAAAGGAATATTTCTAGTCCCTCACTTGCAGGACTTTCTTTTTTTTTTTTTTAACTTTTTAAAAATTAATTTATTCTTGTTACATCTCAATGGTTATCCCATCCCTTGTATCCTCCCATTCTCCCCTCCCTCCCATTTTCCCCTTAATCCCCTCCCCTATGACTGTGACTGAGGGGGACTTCCTCCCCCTGTATATGCTCATAGGGTATCAAGTCTCTTCTTGGTAACCTGTTATCCTTCCTCTGAGTTCCACCAGGTCTCCCCCTCCAGGGGACATGGTCATTTGTATATTTATATGGTAAAGGGAAAGTTTTTTTAAAGTGACCTTATCAATCTCTGATGTGCTGTGAGTACCATGTGATGATAGTGTTTGTGACAAATTTAGCTAAACCTAGCAAATTTCAGAACATTTTTGATGGGATAGAAAGTGAAAATATTCACAGAGGTTCGGCTTTATGCCAGTAACTCAGAATGCCTGCCAAGGTTGCCTCCAAGGCACTATCTGGGAAGAGTGAGGCTGGGAAGCCAGAATGTTTTACTTAATCTACTGCTGTATTCTTTAAAGTTTTATAGTGATTATTTAATCAAATTATTTATTTCAATAAAAACTAGATTCAATGTGCAAATTTTTCAAAAAAATTTAAACTAGATACTTGAAATTTGCTTAAAACCAACAATCATATCTTGACTTTTTTTTGGCATTACCCAGCCTTTTATTTTAATATGAATATTGTATTTGGGTTTTTTGTTGTTGTTGTTTTTATTTTTTATTGTTTCTTTTTTAAACATATACATTTATATTATTACATATGGGTAAAATAACCCGCATACAGCAGGAAGAACCACGAGACAATCAGGTATTATATAAATGTTACATTCATAGTGATTTGGCTATTTGTATTTGGCAAACTTGAAGTAAACATCTTTCCTATCTTGTTGGGTCTAAATTTCTGAATGTAAATTAATATCTATCATATCTCATCTCTATTAACTTAAAATATCTATCTTGATCTAAAAACACCTAAACCCCTAACCTACTAAGTTTAATTGACAGACTAAACTATATGGTCTTCAAACCCATCAGAGACTTGAGAAGGAATAAAACTTGAATACTTGAGTGAACCCGGAGTGCAGGTTAGCAGCTTCCAAAATGAAAAAGTGACTGAGACAGTTTGCTACCTGAACAGTCACCCAACACTCTCTATAATGTTGGAGCATCATCTTTAGCCTTCTGGCCCAATATCTGTGACAGACATATTTGCGAGGCAGGGACTATTGAGGACTTGCTCACCCTGTCTTGGCAGAGTTTGGTCATTGACTCTGCCTGCATCTAAACTAGTCCATTTTTGAGGCGGAATTCTGTCTGTGGCAGAAACTAGGACACTTTGCCCAGTGGCTGGTTTGTCACATTCGAAGCCAACTCCATAAGGAGGTTCTTTTATGCTCATCTTCTCCTTTGAGGCAGGCTGGGTGTTGCCAGGAGTTAACTTGTCTTGTTGTCAAAGAATCTCTAGAATAATAAAAACATCTTTAAATGCCATATTCTGTAGGTCTCAGGTTTTTGAAGACATTATTTAACTATTTTACCTCATACATCTTGACCTTTTTAGGAGTCAAAATTCCAGTGTTTGATGGTCTTAATACCTTAGGTTTATTTTTAGCATTGTTTCAATCTAGTATAAAATATTTTCAGTCTTTGCTAAAAGCATATAGAACAAAGACCACCTATTGCTAAGAGAGAAACCAAATGCCTCATTTAGAGACCACGAAGAGCATGGGCTGAAGCTGAACTGCTGAGGCGCTGGGCGTAGAAACTGGTAAAGTAGGAAACCACTCTGCTGGCAGCCATCAATCCAATAAAACCCTGGCGTGGCCCCTGTTTCTCAGTTTCCAAGCCAACAGTAGTCAGGTGGCAGCCAAGCAAGTTCAGTGGAACCTGCTCATGTTCTATGAAGCATCACTCTGCAATGCATCGGGCACAGGCTCCCGTTCCCATTCAGAGTAGCAGATAGAGCCGTAGGCACACATGCCTCCTCTATTATATAAAGTCTTGGGTGGGCTTTCACACACACACGCACGCACGCACGCACGCACGCACGCACGCATGCACGCACACACGCGCATGCGCATCTGATTCATAGAAGAAAGACTGACCAAAGCTCTAAACCTCTCATTTCCTGTATTTTTTAATGTAAGCTTTATTTGGTCCTTCCATATTAACAAAAAAATAAGAAGAAGAAGAAGAAGGAAAAGAGAGAAAGTAACCAAGGACATTTGCCCTCACATACCCCTCATGCTGGGGTGGAGTACTGGGGCTCTTTTTTAGGTGACGACGTTTTAGGCTAGGTTTGTGGCCAGTCGTGATCACACATGGTGGGAAAGTGAAGGCACCACAGATCTTTACTGGGAAAAGCTTTGCATAAGCAGAGGTTTTCATTCTTGTTATGCCAAGAGCTGGAATAATAAATACAGATAGGAGGTAGACTCGTACTTCAAATAATTTGTTGAAACTATGTTCACAAACTCAGCCTGTTTCTATTTGTGCAGTTGTTAGCCATAAGGACAGTGGTAACCTTACTGAGACTTGGACAAGTGCCTTGCCAATCACTCCCCACAACGGCCCAGCTTTGGGGACTAAAATTAGTTGAAATGACCCAAACATCCAAACTATGATCGATTGTCTTCATGTTCAGGGCAGACCCTGGAGTTTGACTGGCAGATAAAAATGGCAACTATCTGGTTAGAAGGGCAGAGGGCACACTCTATCTGTATCCCAGGGTATAAACAATCCTGCAAAGGAAAGAACAGACGAACCAGAATAAAAATAAACTGGAAAATACACCACACCCACCAGGGTCCTGAAATTAAAGTGTGTAAGATATTTAGCAAAGCGGTGTTTGTAAAATTTACATACTAATGATTTAAGATGCATCAGAATTGGGTTTGTTCTAAGCTCTGGTTACACACGCATTCTTCTGCAAATAAGTTAAGGTATGTGATCCTCAAGGCTGGGTCTACCAATATCTGAGTCTTATATAAGAAGTAAAATTCTGAATAAATAATGTTTAGAATAAATAATTACAAGCTCCTGTCTGCAGATTTGTGTTCATGGGTTAGCGAAGTGATGTGTTTTAAAGGGATTTTCAAGCCACCACTGTTTTTCTTTTTTCTCACTGAGCCTGGCCTGCGCATCTGTTCCTTTAACTAATTCCATTGGGCTTTTACTCCTACCTTATCACTAAAATGGTTTTTATCAAGGTCATAAGTGAACTACAGTTTGCCAAAGAAGACATCAGTTATTTCTTCCCTTAGTCACTGCCCAGTGCCAGAGTGCATCCTACAGGAAACATTTTCAATAACAGCCTTCTGTGCTGGGCAATTATGGGATTTTTTTCCTTTCTCCTTTCCTGGTCTTTTTATTTTTTACTTTTGTTTATTTGTTTTGTCTTCTTTCTTTCTTTTTTTTTTTTCTGCTTTTTACTCTAAACATCCTGTGTTTGAGATGACCAATCTCTGAGGTCCAAGCTGCACACATCCACAGCTACTTGACAATTCCAGCTGCCAGTTTTTCGCTGCACTCAACATGAGCTAAATATATCTGTCCATCTCTTTTTCTCTAGTTCCCTGTCCCTGAGTTTCTCCATCTTCATGGTGGCACTACTATCCATTGGGTTGCTCAGGCATCCAGGGGCAATTTTGGAGTCTCTATTTCCTCGCTCATCTTTTCTTCAGCCAAGCAAGCAGGTGCCTCAGCAATATTTCTAACATGGAGCCTGGTTCTGACCACTGTTTTGTTTGTTTGTTGTTTGTTTGTTTGTTTGTTTGTTTTAAAAACAGTGGGGTTTTTTTGTGTGTGTGTGTAGCCTTGTATGTTCTGGATTCCCTTTGTAGACCAGGCTGGCCTTGAACTCACAGAAATCCTCCTGCCTCTGTCTCCTTGAGTGCTGGGATTAAAGATGTGCGTCATCATTCCTGGTCTCTGACTACTTCTTATCTTCAACATTGTCCCCACTTCTGCCTATTCTATCCTCATTTCCTGTCTCATTCTGGTACCCAGGCTTATCAACCTCATCTCCTCGACTCTCAATCCTTCACACAGAAGCTGAGATAACTCTTGGAGCACAAGCCAGCACTTCGTATTTCCCCATCTGAATTATTCCAAAACCTTCCGTTGACAATTGGAATAAAATTTAAAATCCTTGGCAGGGCCTATGATTCAACCCTGCCCACGTCTCCAACTTCTGCTTCCTCCAATCATGGCTGCAGGGGGCAAGGTCTCCTGTCTTGCCTCTCAAACATAGCCGACTTGTTCTCTCTCTCGGGGACTTGGGCTTCTTATTCCTCTTCTCAAGATGTTCTTCTCATACATCTCTACAATCCTGATTGGGGCTGCTAAAAGTGTTAAATTAGCTAATACAACTGGCCTTTCATATCTGCCTGAATTTGTTGACATCATAAATCAAACATTTTATAGAAATCTAAGTTTCCAACTTCTTATAAATCTAAACATATGCAGTACCCAGCCACCTGTTTTATGGCAGCATTTTGCCTGACAAGAATATGACACATTCTCTGTCTAAAATACACACTGCTCAGCTTTTATTTGACCTATGAGACTACTCCATAGTTGACAGGTATCTCTAACATAGTTTATAAAACCAAGTCTCAGTAGTTACTGAAGGCGGGGTGGGTAGGGGAAAGGAGGCAGTTTCAGCCCCAGAGGTTGTTAAGTGTAAAAACGTGAGGGAAAGGGGGGGGGGGGGGGGTAAATGTACTGTCAGTGGTTAATCCATAGAAAGGACTAAAGAAGGAGGAGAGGCTCATCCCTGAAGGTTGACTGTTATAAGGGAGTTGTGAAGGAGGGTCAGGCTCAGCCCCAGGGTTTGGTGGGAATTGGGAGTGATGTGGGGATGGAGGTCAGTTTTAGGAGGTGACAATTATAGATGCGACTCCCGAGTGAGAAAGGATGGTGAAAAGAGCAGGTTTGGGGAGTCAGATCACTGGTTGAGTTTTGGGCATGTTGAGTTAGTTTGTTATTAAGTCTACCTCTCTGCTGGTATTATTAAAGGAAGACACATCTTCTCTTACAAAAGCTGTTAAAAGCAGACAGACTCTCC
Source organism: Acomys russatus (assembly GCF_903995435.1). Lineage (NCBI taxonomy): Eukaryota > Metazoa > Chordata > Mammalia > Rodentia > Muridae > Acomys > Acomys russatus. Next base: position 15,508,453 of record NC_067168.1, read on the forward strand.
CCTGAAACTAACCTGCTAGTTTTATCTTATTCTGGCAAAAAAAAAAAAAAAAAAAAAAAAAAAAAAAAAAGAAAGAAGAAAGAGAAAGAAAAGAAAAGAAAGAAAGAAAGAAAGAAAGAAAGAAAGAAAAAAAAAAGAAAAAAAAGAGTCTTTGATCTTAAAGTTAGAAATATTCATACAAAGATGTCACTTGTACCAAATTTACACTGGAGGTGTCACGAAGAATTTGTATTCTTCCCATTATTGTATAAAGGAAAGAATTGCCAAAATTAAACACATAGGAAATTAGCTTTTCTAGTCAATGTAAGAGGGCATGAAATATTTTCTCTTCTGTTGGAATGAGGAATTGAAGGAGAAAAGAATCTTTACAGAGTTAATCTTACTACAATGTTAAAAGGTCATTTTTTTTTCTTTAGTGAGGCTTTCTTCTCCCCTCTTTCTTAGGTGCTCTGTGGTCCAGTCTATCCAAACTGGTTTCAAGGAACATCACAGAATCACCCAATACACACACACACACACACACACACACACACACACGCACACTCCTTTCTGTATCTAAACCGTTTTTCTTGAGTATGTCCAGATAAAAGTCCAGCACTGCCCCTCCCTCAGATGGTTTCATTTGACTCATGGTACAGATAAACAAAGCTAGAACAGGCCTGGAAACCTCCTCCTTTCTAACTAGTGACAGAAGGTGCTATGGAGGATGCTGGGGACAGACCAGCATCAGAAGTCTTATCTAGCTGTGAACCATACAAACTTCAAAACCAACCTGACGGGCAAGACATTCTCCTTTGTGTTATAGTGGCATGAATATTATGAGGGGTAACTGTGGTGGTTTGAATGACAACGCCCCCCAAGCTCATATATTTGAATACTCAGTCCCCAGTTAGTCTAACTGTTAGAGGAGTATTGAGTGATATGGCCTTGGTGTAATTGTATCACTAGGGGAAGGTTTTGAAGTTCCAAAAAAAAAAAAAAAAAAAAAAAAAAAAACCATGCCCTTTCCAGTTAGCTCTCTCTGCCTTGAGCTTGTAGATCAAAATGTGTGCTCTCAGCTGCTATTTGGGCTCCTTCCTTGCCTGCCTGCTTCCATGCTGCCCACCAAGGGATTATGGATTCTAACCCTCTAAAATTGTAAGACCCAAATTAGCGCCTTATTCTATAGGTTGCCTTTGGGTGGTATCTTATCATAACAGTACAAAAGTAAGTAAGACAGTGACAGCCTCTCTCTGATTAAATTTGAGGTCTGCTCCACTGGTGTGACCCAGAGCTGGTATTGTGAAACCAGTCAAAATGATACAGTTGGGGATTTATGGGCCCTACAGGGGAACTTACTACTGTAGTTCAGTTTGGCATTCCATCAAACTATCTTATAAAATATATATGTTTATACTCATGCGCAAATGCTACTCTCGTCCTTAATTACAAAAGTCTCTTTTCCAATGAGCAGCAACGAATGCATAAACTCCCAGCCGCCCAAGGTACGGAGAATAAATGATGGTGAAGTGTTCCTCTGTGAACAAGACATTTATACCTCTATCTCTAGGGCTCAGAGAATATGAAAGAGGGATGAGAAAGACTATAAGAGCCAGAAGATAGGGAGAGGGGCTCTAAAATGGCACGGGCATTTCTAGGCATGACACGGCCATTACAACTGTGAACTCTCTGCAGCTGAATTTACCTGCACCTGGCTTGCACAGGACTAGCCTTTGTCAACAATCAGCCTTAAATGGGGGAAGAGCTCATTGGATCCTGTCTCTTCCTACTGAACTACTGGCTATTGATGGATTGTGGGAAAGAGGGACCCATTTCCCTCATTGTACACCTAATGGTGAGCCAACCATGTGCCAATAGGTGGTTCCAAACCCATGGTCACACAGACGACTCAGTAAGTCACAAAACAAAACAAATACCTAGGAACAGAAGGGGAATAATGAGGACATTTCTTAAAATTCATCATGTACCTATATTAAAATGTCCTTATGTAGCATGGCATTATGTGGAATGAATATACACAGTTAATTTTTAAATGGTTTACAAAAGAAAAATCTTTATTTTATACAAATGAGTGTGAAAATACGGCAAAGAAGAAAATCTGATTTATCTTATGAAACTTATTGCACAACAAGATTTATATTCCAAACATAAGGATAAATCAGGAGGATAAAAAGAAGACACATTTAGTTTCTGAATTCAAACATAAGAACTGCAAATAAAGGCAAGCGATTCATTTAGAGCATTCAAAAGAAGCTTAATAATTCAAGGTTGAACATAGAAAAAGACTACCAGGAGGATATCATACCAACTTTAACAGATACAGAAAGTTGTGATAAAGTTCAGCATACATGTGGTGATTTGAATGAAACAGGCTCCTATAGGCCCACAGGGAGTAGAGCTATTAGGAGGTGTGGCCTTGTTGGAGGAAGTGTGTCCCTGGGAGTGGGCTGTGAGGTTTCATAAGCTTAAGCCAGCCCCAGTGTCACTCTCTCTTCCTGCTGCCTCCAAGCTTCCTGCCATGTCAATAGTAGACTAAACCTCTGATCCTGTAAGTCAGTTTCAATTAGATATCTTTCTTTATAAGAGTTGCTGTGGTCACGGTGTCTCTTCACAGCATTAGAAATCATAAGACAATGAAGTCGTAATTTAAGAAAAAAATTAGAAGTCAGGAGAGTCAAGAATGTTCTTGGCACAACAAATGCAATCTACCCACGACACCACATCAAACAATGTGGTGCACACTGGCAGTGCCAGAATTCAGGGGGTAGGGGTGGGGTTGAGGCAGAAGGGTTTAGAGTTCAAAGCCTTCTTGGGCTATGTAGCAAATGCCAAGTCAGCAAGGAACTGTCAAAACAAGCAGACTAGCAGCACTAGTGGTGGAACTATTTTACAAATCCTGCCATCAATGTCAAGGACAAGGGTAGATGTCTCTTACTGCAAAACACATTAGCTTCATTACTATTGCTGTGATAAAACAATATTGGCCAAGACAACTTATAAAAGAAAGTGTTTGAATTTACAGTTTCAGAGCCTGATATTCACAAGGGTGGAGCAAAGGCATGGATGCAGGCGACTGAAGCAGCAGCTGGGAGCTGACGTCTCACAGTGACATGGGAAAAAGTTGTGTCATCTGAAACCTCAAACGCAGGCCTCTGTTGACACATATTCTCCACAAAGGCCTTCTAATGCTTCCCAAGCAGCTCCATCAATTGCGGGACCAGGCACTCATACATATGAGCTTATGAGGGCCATTCTTTCAAATCGCCATGCAAAAGAAGTCTAAATAAGAATATATATATGTGGGCCCAGGGGTCCCGCTCAAACTAAGGCACCAGCCAAGGACAATACAGGCAGTAAACTTTAAACTCCTACCCAGATCTAGCCAATGGTCAGAACAGTCTCCACAGTTGAGTGGAGAGTGGGATAGGACTTTCTCACATACTCTGGTGCCTCACATTTGACCATGTCCCTGGAGGGGGAGACCTGGTGGCAGTCAGAGGAAGGACAGCAGGTTACCAAGAAGAGACTTGATACCCTATGAGCATATACAGGGGGAGGTAATCCCCCTCAGGAACAGTCACAGGGGAGGGAAATAATGGGAAAATTGGAGGGAGGGAAGAATGGGAGGACACAAGGGATGGGATAACCATTGAGATGTAACAAGAATAAATTAATAAAAAAAAAGTTAAAAAAAAAACAGCAACAAAAAAGAATATATATATGAATATATATTCCTCTTTTATTAAAAATAGATTCTTTCCTCATAAAATATGTTTCCCCTCCCTCTACTCTTCCCAGTTTTCCCTCCTCTCCTAATATCTGGATCCATTCCCTTTTTGTTTATCGTTAGAGAAGAACAGGTTTCTAAGAGATAACAGCAAAACATATATAAAGATATATATAAAAAGATAGGTATATATATAAAGATTAAACAAAAGCATCACATCAAAGTTGGACAAGGCAAACCAACAAAAGGAAAAGAGACCCAAGAGAAGGCACTAGAATCAGGACACCACTTGTTCACACACTCGGGAGTCCAATAGAAGCACTAAGCTGAAAGCTATAATACTTACGATTTCTTTTACACTTCTCTGAAAACAACAGGGTCATTCTCGGATGCACTCGCTGGCCTGGAATCACCCTGTAAGCCAAGCTGGCCTCAAGTTCATAGTGATTTTCCTGTCTCTTGACTTCCTGGGACTAGAACTATAGACATATGGCACCACTTCTGGCAACCCAGAGCTCTTCACAGTAAAGATGCTCCAGAAATGCCCTGAACATTTTGAATGAGAAACAGTGACGGGCCTTTCCTGTAAAGAGCCTCACTTGGAAGGTGGCCAGTGCCTGGATTGCTCTGGAAGACCTGCTTTAGGGAGGGAGTTTCTTTATGCTCCGATGTCCTCTGCTGCCAATGCCCTTTTCTCTTCCATTCCCTTAATAGGTCCTCCTGTGCTTTAACCCTCCTCCTCCCGCCCCATTCTCCCTTGTGCCTCAAATTGCACAGGTGAAAGAAACATGCAATACTTGTCTTTAGGAGGCCAGCTTATCTTGTTTAAGCATGACAAGCCCCATTTCTATTGATTTTCAAGGGAACTCCACAGTTCTTTTCCTTTTTTGGCTAAAGAAAACTTCACGGTTTTGTGGGGGGTGCAATGAGAGGACTCAGTGAGCAAATCACTGCCACTGTGTTAGCCCAATGGCCTGATCTTAATCCCCAGAACTTAATAGGAGAGAGCTCACTCCGCAAAGTTGTCCTCTGACCTCCACATGAGCACCATGGGGTATGTGCACATACACACACACACAGCATGCGTACATAGAACAATAAATAATAACTTCATTGTGTATGTATACCACCTGTTCTTTATCCGTCCAGCCACAGATGGACACCTACCTTGATAGCTTAGTTATTATGAATAGTGCTGAATTAAACATGACTGTGCGGGTACCTCTCTAACAAGCCGACGGATTCCTTCGGATATATGCCTGGGAGAAGCTGGATCATACAATGGTATTAGCTTTTGGAAGAACATCCATACTGATTTTCATAGTGTGTAAAGTAGCTTGCATTCCCACTGGCAGAGTATTTGTTCCCACCCACACATCTTTCCTAATATTTATTATTTTATTGTTTTCTTAGTGATAGCCATTCTGAACTGGGCAAGACAGAATCTCAGCAACTTTTGATTTGTATTTCGCTTGTGACTAAAAATATTGAACATTTCTTTTACAGAATTACTGACCATTTTTTCTTCTTCTGAGAACTGTCTGTTCAATTCATTTGCACATTTATTGACTGGATTCTTGGAGATTTTCTTATTCTGGCCTTTAACATTTTTAGTTTCTTTATGTATTCTGAATATTAATTCACTATCAGAGGAAAAACTCAAAAGTACTTCCACTCATTTTGTAGGCTGTCTCTTCACTTGATTGTTTCCTTTGGCTGGGTACAATCTTTTTAATCTGATCTGATTCTGTTTATCAATTCTGATCATTCCCTGAATGTAGGAGTTGGGTTGTTGTTGTTGTTTTGGAGTTTTTGTTTATTTGCTTTTTTGTTTTGTTTTGTTGGTTTTGAGGCTTTTGTTTATTTGTTTGCTTTTTGGTTTTTGTTTTATTTGTTTTTTTGGTTTTTGTCTTGTTTTGGTTTGGTTTGATTTGATTGGGTTGGGTTGGGCTTTTTTTGTTGTTGTTGTTGTTCTGTTTTGTTTTGTTTTGCAAAAGGTCATTCATTGCCTATGCCTGTATCTTGAGAATCTTCCATATAGTTTTCTCTAGTGTTTTCAAATTTTCATGCCTTTTATTGAGAGATTTTTATCCATTTTTAGCCAGTGTTTTAATAGGACAAGAGAGTTGAACTTTCATTCTTCTACACATGGACATCCAGTTTTCCCAGCACTGCTTGTAAATGGGTGCATCTCTTCTCCAACACATACTTTCGGCATAAGCTTTGTCAAGAACCTGGTGGCTGAGGCTGCCTGGGTTTATCTCCATGTACTATTACTCTAGGGGGCTCTGGGTCTATTTTTTTTTTTTTTTTTTTGGCAAGAAAAATACTGCTTTTGTCACTATGGTGCTTTTGTGTAGTTTCAAGTGGTACTTCCAGCATCGCTTCCTTAGCTCAGGATTGCTCTGAGTATCAAAGTTTTGTTGTTGTTGTTGTTGTTTTTAGCTTTTTCACTCTTTTTGTAATGGATATTTAACTCACATGTGGTAAGTCCCTGTTGGAAAGCTAAATCACATTGTAGCCTAGTTTTCTAAACTTAGAAGACAGGGTCTTGCTATAGAACTCAGGCTGTTGTAGAGTGTGTATTTTGTAGCTCAGGCTGCCTTTAAATTTATAATACTGTCCCTTAGTCTTCATAGTAGCTAAGAGTACAGATGCATGCCCCCAGGTTCATCCCCATTTCCTCTATTATTTTCTCCTGATGTCTAACTTTTATGGGCACCTTCTTGAGCATCCTAGCACTTTTGACACTTAATAGTGGAAAAAAAAAAAAAAAACCATTCTCGAGAGTATTGTGACTTGTTCCAAATGAGAGCCAAGGAATGGATTGTCTTTGGTTGGCACATTATAGGGTATCATTGTGAGTGATATCTAATACAAAGAACTGTAAAGCCAGCAATGTTGCTTATTCAATCCAAAACTGGTCTGGATAACCCACAGTCTGATAGCAAGCAGATAATGCTGGGGATCTGTTAATATTACTTCAGGAAATCACTTTGGGCATTATACATTAAAAAGTAATGTTTTCTCTGAGACCTTTCTCTTTAAAACATGTTTAGAAGCCATAGTTCCTAACCTAAACGTGAGTTGCCATTTTTAAGAATACTTAAAAGTTTGGAGTATTAATTAAAACTAATCCTGTGCAGTTTTCCTAAGGAGAGAATAAACAGGGACAAAGGGGCAAAGCCTAAGAGCAGAAGCCAGGTGAAGAATGCAGTACCAGGCGAAAAGTCCTTCCAAAAGACACTGGCTAGAAAACAGATCTTAGACCACCCGAGGGGAAACTGTCAAAGGGGCTTTCATTCTAAAGCTCAAGTCAGCTTCTGAGTAACCTAACCGTAACCTGTAGATAAGTTAAAGCCAGCATTTCTTGCCTAAATTCTCTTGAGAGGCAAAAGAGGAAACCACAAGAAAAATTTAATAATATTTAATGCACCCTGTCTAAAAATGGAAAAAAAAAGTCTTAGCTGGGTGTCTTGGTGCAATACCTGTAATGCCAGCATTGGGAAAGCAGAAGCAGAAAGAGCCCTAGTCCATGGCCATGTTGCCTGGGCTACAGAGCCAGGGCCTGGTTTAAAAAAATCATGCTAAGGGGTCTGTCTATGTTTATTTCATCTCTTACCAGCGTGCCTTCACTGTGGGGGTATGTTGATTCATACCACTCACCTCCTACACCTACCTGGAGTTAGCTAAGTGGGGTGGCTCTTTTATCCAGCTGGATGAAACAGCTGGGATTTCAGAAATTCTTTAACGAAGCATCGGCCTATTGCACGTAACTGAAAACCCTCTTCTCAACCAAGTTAATCAAGAGACAACATAGAAGCTAACAGCACGGGAAGCTAGAACATGAGCATAAACGTAAGCAATAACAAAGGTTGGAAATACTAAGACATTTTTGCAGGGCCCGAGTGAAAAACACAGCACACAACAGGCATGTGTTGGACTCAAAGCAGTACAGTAGAATCAGGGTTGACTCTCAGTTCACATTTATCAGCGCCTTAATTAAATCCACATGGGTCACAGTGAACTTACAGCTCCAAAGAGATGCCCAACATATAGCTGCAAAGATCACTGTCTACTCTTGGTGTGCTAAATTCCTAGACAATTTGCTGGGCTAGTTTGATGCATGTTGCCTGGGCAGTACCTCTACCACACCAAAAAAAAAAAAAAAAAAAAAAGTAATAATAAAGTACAATAAAACTGATGCACTCCGATGAGCCCAGTTCACCAATTCACCTTCCTTGGAGACTGCTTGACTTCTCCATTGCCCCAGGCAGAAGAATGTCAAATATGATTTTCCTGGGCAATTCTAGAAAGCATTCTAACCTGTGAGCTAAAGTTACTCCTTTCAAACCTGTTGAAAACCATGTTTCTGCTTTGCTGACTAGTTCAGAACAATTGCAAATGCACAGTCTATAATTTAGGACCTGAGAAAATTAAAACTATTTCCTGGCCTGCCCAAGGCCATAGAAGTTTCAGTAATAAGCTGTGGAGCCAGGTTGCAGGGAAACTAGTGGATGCATGAAAACCCTTCTAGAATCTGTGTCATTTGTTTATGCCACTTCGTGATACTGAGTGAGCTGAGAGCTCAGGCACAGAACGTCATGTCCTGATGAGAATGCAACCGCCCCATTCAGAAATGCCCTCCTTTCTCTGGGCCCAACTCCAGTCTTGAAAGAGAAGGCACTGATGAACTTCCTGTACATAGGCCACTTCCTGACTTTAGAAACAGAGTGATTGCACTGGAAATCCACTCTTCAAGCAGACTAACAGAAAGGCCCATCTGTTAGGAACACAGCTTGGGATCAATATAATTTAGATCAATTAACTGCTGTTTTATTTTTTATTAGAGTAATTACTGAGCATAATACCAGACACTAAACACTTTGCTCGGTGCTTGGGATACAATGAAGATGCAAATTGCATTTGAAGAGCTTGCAGAATAAGCCTGAAGCTTATTCTTCCTGAGCTAATGAATGCACTGTCTTCAGATAATTTCCTGTGCCATGCGAATCATACTGTCTATGTGACTGTTTGGTATACTTCCAAAGACACACAAAAATAGTGTCCTTTAAGAATGGGAGAGAAGCTGGCTCTGGGGAAACTGTCATTCATGCCCTCCTATTCTTGTCCCTCTCCCTAGAAGAAATAAGGAAGAGGAGGCGGTGGAGAAGGAAAAGAGGAGGCAGAGGAGAGGAAGGAGAAGGAGGAGAAGGAAAAGGAGGAGGAGAAGAGGAAGGTAGGTGTTAGGAAGGACATGTGCTGGTTCCTGAACAGGAAGCAACAGACAGAATCTTAAGCAGCCTTCAGGGGAAGAAGGGCTTTGCTTAGCTGCTCTCTCTAGGCACAAAGATGCTCCTTGCCAGCAGATCTTTCTTGAGTCCAACAGCAAATCTTTCTTTCAGTACAACACAGAGGACATCCAACCTTCGCAGAAGCACAAAACCTTTAATTATCCTGGTTGCACTCATAGATCTCTGTAGAGATACACCATGCGATCTTTTAATTCTATTAAAAACATACTTGGATTAAAGGAATGAGGCAGCATGCGTAGCTTTTTTTTTTTTTTTTTTTTTTTTTTTTTTTTTTTTCCTTTTTTTTTTGTGCCACCGGAGAGGCAGAGGCAGGCAGATCACTGTGAGTTCAAGGCCAGCCTGGTCTACAAAGGGAGTCCAGGACATCCAAGGTTACACAGAGAAACCCTATCAAAAAGTATATGCATACACACACACACATATGTACATAATATATGCATCTGTATGTATATAGAGAGAGACTTTTTTGAATATATATGTGTATACATACACACACATTTGTGAGGAATAACAAAAACAAATAGCTGTTTGTAGGAATCTACTTCCTTCAATTGAACATTTGCCTGTTGCCTTCTTCTGAAACTGCTTTCCACACAGTATACTTCCTACTTATTATTTAAATTGATATGTAAATGTTTCCATTTCTTTAAAACAATAACAACAGAAGAATTCTGTTTAGTACAGCAAGTGAAACAGAACCTTGAAGCGGGTACCTCCCGGATCTGGCTATACTGAGCCTGAAGTTAACCATCCTTTGGGCCCAAGTGCTTTGGAAGTGAATGTGGACTGAAGAAATCAGGGTTGGCAAGAAAAATGCCTCTCCTTCTGAACCTTCCAGCTGCGCGTTGCTTAAAGACAGGTCATTCAAAGAACGTAATCGACCTGTCAGACACATTTTGACTTTGCTTAAATGCGAGGCTAACTGACAACCACTTTTCCCACAACTGAGAGGAATCTCCTAACGTGAGAGGCACTTGAAGACGTGTTAAGATTTTTGCAGCTATTAACACATTCCTAAGAAAAACACCTCTGGAGACACAAGAAAGCCAAGGATAACAACCGTCTCTCTCCAATGAAAACGTTTAGTCTGTTTGATTAAAGGAAGATAAATGAAGGGGCAAGGCCGAACACACCTCACATTCTGCCGTGGCTTGGTTTCCTTGAGACCAAATTGCCTAATGTAGGAAAAAAAATGTAGCCAGTCTTCAAGCCCCTGCATTCCTGAATCAAGGACTTCTAAGACCTACACTAGCACTGGAGGCCTCGGCCCTAGGCTCTTATTTTCTAAGGAGCTTAGACAGGGCCTGGCGTAACAAAGCAGACAGGACAGTCATAACCACCGTGGTATCTGTGTTCTTCGTCCATTCAAACAGTGGTTCGCAGCTCACCCTACAAGAGGAACAAAACCAGCAGCTATAACCTGACCTCAGCCAATCACGGGCACCTTTAAGCTTCTAGGTTTGCTTGTTTTTCCCTTCCTTCAATAAAAGAATGGCCTAAAGTGATATTTTTCAAACTGTGGGTTGTTGCTTATTAGAATGCAAAATCAATTTAATAGGTTACAATAGGTGACCTTTTGATGAGATGAGGAGAGGGAGTGTAGAGCATATCACACAGTTTCCACATATTGGAAATATTCTCACTTTAATTGACATGTAATACTTACGGTGTTATGTAACATTTAAGCCATGTGTAGAAACCATAATGATTAGTTCAGAGTGATTGGCACACTCATCATCTCACACATGTATCATTCTTATGTGGTGAGAACATCCAAATCCTAGTCTTTTATTGACAAAAAGAGTTTTTTCTCTTTTGTTTTGAACCGTACATAGCCCGGCACTCATGACGCTCCTGTCTCAGCTTTAGAATGCTACAGGCATTACCAGACCTGGTTTGGTGCTCTCATTCTTGATAGATGAAGATACTGAGGACAAAATTAGTGTTTGGCTCCTAGCAGCACTTCAACATCCAGATCCTGGAGCTTCTGTTGCTGGCTTGGAGGCCATCTTTATTCTGTTGTCCTGCTCTCCGTGGCCTGCCCACTTTCCTCTGAATGCCCTCTGCACTTGCTTCTTCTTGTCCTGTGTTTTGAATTTTTTTCTCTGATGCATTTAGGATGGATTTCTTTTCCTTTATTATGATTGGGTGATGCCTTACTTATTGAAATGTACACTTCTACTACTTATGAGTTTTGTAGAATTCGTGACTGATCTTTGATATATATATATATTCTGCTGCTCCTTCTCTGGTCTCTTCAGAAACCCCTCAAATATGTGTTAGGCTGTGTCCATCTTCTACATGATTCCTGACATGCTTTATATTACCACTCTTCGTGTCTTCTGAGTAACACATAATTTTCCTGTGCACTCTTTTTCCATTTGTGTCTAGTGTATTATTTTCAATTGCCCATTGGGTCTTTGTAAAAGTTGCAATATTCTTCGATGTTGTTGTTGTTTGGAGGCAGGGTTTTTCTGTGTAGCCCTGGAGGTCCTGGAACTTGCTCTGTAGACCGGGCTGGCCTCGAACTCACAGAGATTTCCCCAGCCTCTGCCTCCCGAATACTAGGATTAAAGTTGTACACCAACCCACCTGGCTACATCACATGCTTCTAGAACTTAAAATTTTAGAGTTTTTGTTGTGATTCTTAAAGGTTCCTCTCTGTAGTTGCAGTCCTCATTTTATTAAATGTTTCAAATGTGATTGTTCATGGCAGTCCAAAAATGTTGTTTATTCTTCATCACACTTAACTTCTAGTGTGTTTGTAATCTTTGCATGTGAGCTTGTAGTATAACGTTACTCTCCACTATCTGCAGTGTTAACTGAGGAAATGGCCTTCCAGAGAATATTTGATCTGCTTCTGCCGGTGAGGATGGGCACCTATAACCCAGAAGTAGTTCAGTTCTGAAAAGTCTAAGGTCAGAATGAAACAAAATGCCCAACTATTTAAAAACAATAATTGAGGATATTATTTTGAGCAATTAATTATTTCAAAGTATATGCATTTTTATTTATTTATTTCAAGTCAGCATGGCACTAACTTCACATGTTTGAAGGCTGTATCTGTCTTTCTATTTGCTTCTAGAAGTCCTACAATGAGCAATATCTCTTCATTATGACCTGCGACCGTGATGTTCTGACTCACCAAAGGCCCAGAAACAATATTTCCAGATTTATTGGAATATAACTGACAGGCACAACTTGTTTATATTAAAGTTGGTGCTTTCATATACTTACAGACTGTGATGTGATTCCCATGAGCAGCCTAGCATCACCCTCGGTTTACTTTTAACCAAATTGTTTCAGACCAAATTAATCTCTACTCCTTAGCCACCACGGTAGATGTCACATGGTTGTTTGTTGTTTGCTGAGCCAGAGTCTTGCTGTGTAGCTCAGGCTGGCCTCCAACTGGTGATCAGCCAGCCTCTGCCTGCTTCAGTGTTGAGCTAACAGGTAAATGTTCATCAAAACTCTTCCTGATCTTACTTGCTATCACTGGGGACTTTTTTCATGAATGCCATCTTCCTCTGCGAGAAGATATTGCAATTTCCACTGTGTACTTCAATAACTATGTGGTTGAGTTTCAGTCTTCACTCATAATGATCCTACTTACCCGTTTTTTTTTTTTTAATTTATGTGCCCTATTAAAAGATGAGTGTATGGTTAAGTTCCTCAAAATGTATCTCACATCCAAAAGTGAATAATTTGAATTTCCTAACTATACATTTAATGTCAACAGCTTGATAAGCAAAGCTAATAATGACCATATTTGTGTGTGTCTCTTTAAGAGACTTGTCACCATATCTAAACTAAAATATCCAAATTATTCAATAGAAAAAAATATCATTAATATCAATCCCATTTTAGAAACAAAACACTTCTATTGCTATTGGTGTGCTTGGATATGAAGTGCTCTCCCCCAAATGACTCATGTGTTGAAGACTTGGCTGGTCCCCAGCTGGTGGATCCAACCATTAATGAATAGTTGGACCATGAGTAGTCTGACCTTGTACCTATGAATTAGTGGGTTAATCCTCTGATGACTTTATGACTTCAGTGGTATACTGGGAGTTATCGGAAACTTTTAGAGGTGGGGGCCAAGGAGGAGGAAGTATGTCAACAGGGACATATGTTTGAAGGCTGTATCTGTCTTTCTATTTGCTTCTAGAAGTCCTACAATGAGCAATATCTCTTCATTATGACCTGTGACAATGATGCTCTGACTCACCACAGGCCCAGAATCAATGAACTTAGCTGATAAGGTCTAAAACCTCTGAAACCATGAGCCAAAGTCAACTGTCCCTGATTTTGAGCTGGTTATACTAATGCTAAGCCACTGGTCCTTTAAAACATTGACACAATGGAGAAGTCCTGCTTAGGCTGTATGGCTATCACTAACAAACCAGTAAGGGAGGGTGACAGGTCTGGTCCTGCTAATGGACATGTTTCCTTTTTAGATGATTCCTGACTGGCATAAACAGAAGGAAACAGGTAGAAGTGAACATAAAGCCTCTAAGATTTATCCCTATACTTTTTATTCTTTAATACAGATGCTGAATGAAAGAAAATATGACAATGAAACCCAACATATAAAACGGTTCATTAGTAAAGTATGCCCTCTTTTCCCATGTATTAGAACTACCTACCTTTAGAATCTCAGATATCCTGTGTAATTTTAAATAAATGCCATATTTTAAGGGCTCGATGAAAAGTCACATGCAAATAAAAACTCCTTTACAATGAAAATACAGTGATTCTGGTACACACTTGACATGATGGCAGCTTTTTTTTTTTTTCTTAACTGAATCTATTAAATAACCCAGGGACCTTTATCAACACCTTCTAACAACTAATGTCATCCAACTTCTTCTTTGAGGGAATACTTTTGCATTTAATATAGTGATGCTGTGAATGCACAGAGCTAGTTCTATGCCTGGAATTGTCACAGTGCTTTGCATTTACAAAATGATTTAATATAGCAGCTTCTCTATGATGTATACAACATTATCAGCATCTTTTTGTCTGTATTTATTTATTTTAACAATATTTTTATTTTTATTTAATTTTTAAAGATTTATTTATTTGATGTATATGAGTGCTCTATCTGGATGTACGCCTGCAGGCCAGAAGAGGACATCAAATCACATCATAGATGGTCGTGAGCCACCATGTGGTTGCTGGGAATTGAACTCAGGACCTTTGGAAGAACAGCCAGTGCTCTTAACCTCTGAGCCATCTCTCTAGCCCTTAATATTTTTCTTTTTTTTTTTTTAACATATACAGTTATGTTATTACACATATGTAAAATAAACTACATACAGCAAGAAGAACCATGAAACAATTAGGAATTATATTAATGTTACATTCATAGTGTTTTGGCTATTTGTATTTGGTAACCTTGAAGAAAACACTTTCTTATCTTGGTGAGAGTTATGGGTTACTTTTCAGGCAGCAAACTGTCTCTATTATTGTTTTTCATCTTGGAAGTTGCTAATCTGAATTTCCTGTTTACTCAGGTATTTAATTTTATTGCTTCTCAAGTCTCTGATGGGGTTGAAGACCAAATAGTTTAGTTTCACAATTAAGCTTAGTTGTTTAGGGGTTAAGATGATTTTAGGTCTAGGTAGATGTTTTAACTTGATAGAGATGAGATGTGATAGATACTGATTTACATTCAGAATTTTAGACTCACTAAGATATCAGCATCTTATAAAGTTAGTAACAAGATACTTAGAGGTGTTAAGGAACCACCTATGGTTTTACTCTGCAAAGTATAAGAACCTGAGCTTATAAAATAGCCTCACCAGGCAGATCGCTGTGAGTTCTAGGTCATCCTGGTCTACAAAGTGAGTCCAGGACAGCCAAGGCTACACAGAGAAACCCTGTCTCGAAAAACCAAAAAAAAAAAAAAAAAAAAAAAGCCTCAGAATTCTTATATGAAAGCTGTAGAGAAAGTAATTGATATTTTTCTATGCTTGTGAAACTAAAGGAACTACCAACAAATGTCATATGCAAAACTGGGTAACTCAGGACATAGCAGAAAGTCAAATTTTAGTTTGACTCAGAAACATGTAAGTTTTCAGAACTATCAGCTTTTCTTCACTTCCCTTCTCTTGCAAAGACTCCTTGAGCCTCTATAAGAGGAGATGGGTGAGAGGGCACTCATAAAGTTAAAAACAGTGTGCACCTCTCATTGAAAGCCAGGGAAAAATCAAGTCATTAATATATCGTTATTAGATATATTAATAACTGAATCCTTGCAGGGATATTTCAGCATGTGTCCTATCTGACTTCAAAGTGAGCAGCACTTACTTTTCCCCCTTTAGATAATAAGTTAGAACAGCCACAGATCCCGCCCCCAGTCCATTTTCCTCACAAAGAAAAGATTTGAATAGGCCCAGAAGTTGTCTCTATACTAAGCCTTCCATTTTCTTTCCACCCTCTTTTCTTTAGCACTTTACTGTTTTGTTTGTTTCTTTGTTTGTTTTTTGCTGTCCACTGGGCAAGAGCAGTTAACTTAATTTTAAGGACACTGTAGTGACTTCAGAGATGAAGAACTCAATCACCGTTTAGTTTTCCAGTATCTTCCACATCCCGTACTGGCTTAAGATGTACCCCCACAAAATGTGGTGACCAGAAAAAAAACACCAGTGCATTTAAATACCACAGATATATAAGTCAAACACTAAGTCGATGGTATTTGTGGGTACAGGGTTAGAATAAGTACCCATATTGTCAACAGTTGTATTCAAGGTGAAACACCTAAATGTTTGGCCCTCCGGGAGGATAAGGCCTCTACAAGACAAAAAAAAAAAAAAAAAAAAAAAAAAAAAAAAAATGAAGTGAAGTATTTCTAGCTCAACAGCATTTGGAAACAGTTGAATTTGGAGAACAGACTTCTGATGGATTGGTGCTTGGGTCAGCCAGGCAATCAACAAGGGGTGATCTAGGGAGGGGCCGCATCCTTCATTCCACTGGAGGCAGAACGGTGTTGATGTATAAATGTATGTCCTGTTTTCTGACTGTTCTCATTCAGCAATGAGGCATGAAGCCTGGGAAACCACAGATACTTGGATCTAAGAAAGTATTTATTTCACTCTCTAGGGCTGCGGACTGGAAAACACACAGGGCACTTTATCTTAACCTTGTGAGTTCTCACAGCCTTACAACCTTCTTCCTCTGAGATTCAGGTTCACTAATTAGATCTGTACATAATTTCGTTATCAAAAAGTGGCTTCTATGCTGGGCCAGGCAGAAGACAGATGAGATGGCGTCCCTCCTCACATATGGCACACCTTGCCTTCCTGGCTTGTCAGATGCCTTTAATTCAAAGCAATAACAATCTGTGTAGTTACATGTTTCTCATAGAAAATGATTCTTCCCTCGACCAAGACAGACAGATAGATAGGAACACACATGTGCATGTACACACATACATACACACACACACACACACACACACACACACACACACATTTTCTCCTGCAATCCTCCATCGTCCTCTATAACTCCCTCAAGACTGAATCTTCTATCAGAGTAAAAAAAGACAGAGGGATGAATTCAGGGCTTCGCAACATGGAAATCCGTGGAGACCTTCCTCTACAACTTTTTTCCCAGCTGTACTTGGAAGCTGTAACAGATCCAGAGACCATTTTAGAACCCCATTTGTATTGGCCTGACACTTAGGAATCTAGTTTCTGTTCGAGAGATGTCATCAAAGTTGGTGGGCTCAAAACATGAACTACTTTTTAAAGCCCATCTGTTAGAAGCCTATAGATTTCCTTGGTTTGTTTGTTTCTAGCTGTCTGTTGAAATGGTAACAACAGCAGTCTCAATTTCCAAGCCCAGCCCACAAACAGCAGTAAACCGAATGCTTATGACAAGAGGCAGAATGTCTTCCAAATATGAAGCAGACATGCACCCACTTACTTACTTACATACATACATACATACATGCACTCAAAATAAACATATAAATAAATGTTTGATAAAATATTCTTTCTCTTTAGCCAACTCTCCACTGTAATCTATTCAGAGTAGACACTGTTGGGATCTCTCTAGCCCTCTGGGAAAAGCCCAGAATCAATGCTTTGACATGCACAGCCCTTGCCAACTGACTTAGGTCTTCAGTTTTAAATTTATCTTTACTTTGTTTCAACTATTTTGTGCTCACAAAAATAGTTCTTTGGTCTCTAGGATTATGGCTGTGCTTTAAGTAGAGAGAGCTGAGAAATAAGAAGAAAAACTAAGCACTTTAAGGGATTTCTAAATCACACAAAGGTGCCTCTACCTTGGGAGCTGGAAGTGTTCCCATGGTTGCCAAGAGCTATGACTGGGGTGTCTTCAAAGACACCTGCAGTACTGACAGTACTGACAGTAAGGAAAAGGAGAGAAAATGAGAAATCACTAAATCAAATACTAACATCTTTATGATCATTTTTTTCTCATTTATATGTCCTAAAGTCACAAATTGCTAACAGACTTGGGATAAAATGAATGGACTAAACTACCATAACATCAGCGAGTCAACTATTCTTCCTAGTTAAGGGCATTATAACTTTCTCCAGGTATAAAAATGGATATGGAGGTTGTCCAGTATTTTAGATGTCTGCATGTAGGCACATTAAGCTAATTGATATTTATTTTTAATCAGAAGAAAAAAGTGACAAATCTTTGCCTAAAATAATGCTGCTAATAGAAAGGACTATAGCAAAAAAAATTTTTTTTCTATATAAGAACCTTCATGGAAGGAACCAGAAAGTTCAGGAGCCCAACAAGGAGACCATCAAGGCTGGTGGATCTGGACCCAGGGGCCCTGCACAAACTGTTGCAGCAACCAAGGACAATGCATGCAGTGAACCCAGATCCCCCTGTTCAGATCTAGCCAATGGACAGCTCATTCTCCACGATTGTGGGGGAGAGTGGTTACTGCCTCTCACATGAACTCTGGTGCCCCAATTTGACCATTTCCCCTTGGTGAGGAGGCCCAGCAGTGGGCACACAGAGGAAGAGGAAGCAGGCTATGATAGGTCATACAGTGGGGGAGGAGGTCCCCTTCTGTCAGAGGTCTAGGAAGGGAATCGGGCAGAAGAGGGAGGGAGGGTGGGAACGGGAAGATACAAATGAGGGAATAACAATTGGGATGTAATCTGAATAAGTTATAATAAAAATTTTAAAAGAAGAACCTTCATGGAAAGTATAAATACCACTAGGTCATCTCTGTGAAGGTGTGTGGGTTCTCTAACATTCACAGGTCAACTGTAGAGATAAGAACGCACAGGAGAAATTGCCTCTGGGATCACGTCTGTGATTCATCATAGTCTTTATACTTCAGAATTTGGCAAAAATGTGTAGAACTGTTGCCAAGAGGGTGGAAATGAGTTTTCCCATAACCAAAGTCGACCTGAAGGGACCAGAAAAGAAATCACTGGACTTTGCTTCCTGTAGAGAAATGCCATCCCCTCCCTTCTCCTCCCTCCCCCCCCCCCCGATCTTTCACTTTGCCACCAGTACCTACTAACTCAGGATGGTCTTCTCATGCTTGAATTATTACTTGTGGCTTTTACGCCATGTTCACCTTAAAATGTAGGCTCCCAGAAGTCTGTTCCTTTTCTATCAAGCCTGAGTCCCATGCCCAAATCCAAAGAAAGCAGGCACAGTCCGAGGACTCAGCCTTCCTTCCGCATCAGGCCTCAGGCAGCTCATCTCTCTTCTTCTGCCTCCTTCATTTCTGAATGGGAATAACACCAGCCAACCTCACTTCCAGCACTGTTTCCTCTGCCATTACATATTTATGAAGCATCAGTATGCATGACACAAAGCTGGATTGTACAGGCTAAACCGACAGAGCTGCCCCTCACTTAAGGGAACATTTATGATGTGAAAGATAAGCAGTCTTGGGCAACATGAATAAAGGCAAGAGTGTGCAAACTCTTGTGTCTGCAGACCGAAGAACAAAAACTGGAAACGCATTCCATTTGCTGTTTCTCTGGGTGTGTTTGCCTTGATTTTAGATTATCTTTGGAGAGAAATAAATGGAAATAAATTTGAATTTCAAAAATATTGGGTTTCGTTCCAAGAAACGAGCAGATTCTACCTCCTTTTCTTTTTTTTCCCCAAAGGGCATTCACTAGCATACAGCCAAGCATATTCACGTACGAGCTACTCACAGCAACTCTACAGAAGAAGAGTGTGTCAATAGTTGAAGTGCCAGGGAGAGTCTGGGTGCCAGTTACCTAAGCACATAACGTTATGGTAGCATTTGTCCATTATGAAAGAGTCAACATGAGACTACTGAGAAAATACTTTCTCTGGAAGGAAGAATGAATTCCAATAAACTGGTAGCCCAGAAGGTGTAGAATGTTAAATATTGTGCTAAAACATCTTCATCCGTGAAGCATCGGCCTTTCTCACTGACACTGTGCAAAGCTGTAGAGTGAAGAGACAATGGTTTAAGCGAGATACCTTATAATTTCGTAAATGAGCAATGGCTGGAAGTGTTCATCTGGGCTCTATCTGTATTCCTCTTATTTGTTTAATCTAGGCTGGTTTTCCTGAAAGATGAAAGTCTGCCATTTTGGCCTCAATGCCTCATAATATATGTGTTAAACTCACCACTGCCTCATTATTTATTAACGTCAAGTTATTACACTTCAGTGGAGGATGGGGGCTGAAGCCACACAGTGACAGATGTTCCAGCAGATCAGCTTATATAATAAGAAGCTGGGCCAAAACTGTCGAAAGGGGTGTTTTTTAAAAAAACATACAGACTTCAAAGAAATGAGCGGTGGCATCTGCAGCATCTACAGAACAGTGCCAGGGGAGGGGGCGGGTCTGCAGGCATGCCGTCGGGTCATGAGATGATGTGAGCTTGCAGCCGGGGACTGGAACAACATCTGGGCTGCAGCAAGCTGGCCAGGACATTTAAAAAGAGCTCCTGTGGTGCCTCAAACTTTGATTTCACAGAGCTGACGCAGGGGGGGAGGCAGGCTACCCTCAAGAGCTCATGTGTTTTGGCTCGCATGCTTTCTCCTCAATCACTGCGGAGGGCCACACTCAGTTACAGAATTGGATGGACACTCTCAGACAGTCTTTCTCTAAGCACAGGGCTGTCACTGTGGGGTTGTGCCGAGGTCTGGGTAGGCCATTGCTGCAAAGAGTATAAAATAAGGAATGTCATCATAAAGCTGTAAAAGCTGTGCATGCCCTTTCTCAGCAAGGAGTTCCCCAAATTCCCAGAAGATGTACGCCCATGAGAACGTAGCACTCATCAGTTTGAGGTAATATATATGCCAATTAGAAACTAATTATGAGAGAGGGAGAGAGAGAGAGAGAGAGAGAGGATGCTACACACCACACGGGAAAATGAAGAGTTTCCTTTGCCAGCAGCACAGTGCTTACGTAGCACTAGCACCCAGGCTCTTCTCTGGAATGTTTCCTTGAATTGAACACATATTGAGAAACTGTATATGACACCCAGTAGAAAGTGTCCTGGGTGGAGAGAGGACTTGGTATCACAGCCCACCAACTCTTGAGTCTCACTGACGGCTGACAGGCTCTGCAGCCCCAGAACCTTATAACACGGTGAAGGTCATAGGGCAGAAGAGTGATGACAAGGTACTTGGAGTCCAACACTAGACCCTTGGGTGCAAATCTTGACTTTTGCTCTTTGTTGGGTATGTAACCTTGGGCACCTTAATCTCTCTGTGCTGCTCTGTGCCTGCACCTATGTGACAAGTATCGAAACAGTAGAATCCACTCTAGAGGCTTGTTGGCTTACAAAAAAAAAGTGTCTATCATGTGATGCCTTTAAAACCGTACTTGATACAAAGCTTTATACACATGTTCTGTTAAAGCCACTCTCCCTGTATCTCATATGAAAGATGATTATTTCACAACCCAAGCCATCAAACTTTGCCTTTTTTTTTTTTTCACCTTCACTTGGCCAAATTCTGTCTTGGATTTCCTGGTTCCTTTGTTTCTCCCAAACTTTTGTCATGATTTAATGAACAAAACTTATTCTTCCTTTTCAATTTTTTGTATGTATAAAGTTTATACATTTGCAAAACTCAGCAAGGAACCGGACGCAAGAGAGGGTGCTGTTGTGGTCCTTGTGACCTGAGGAAAGGTATAGTAAAGGCTGGGTATATGTCACTATGTCATGGAAGCTTTGCCTAGCATTCATAGTGCCCTGGACAGAAATAAAGGTGAGGAGAAGCCAGTCAGTCCAGAAGAGGCTGGTGGTATAGGGTGGCAGGCTTTTATACTCTCTTTGACTTACTTAACAACAGTCACATGCCTCTGATACAGCAGCTTTGACAAATCACAACCACAGTGGGAGAGACCAAGCCATGTGACTTTGATCCTTTCCCTTCTCTCCTTCTTTCTCTTCTCCTATGCTATAAGCCAAAGTGGAATCTATGCATGAGCACTTTCCAAGCCACAGCGTCTGCTTAAATCTAGGGAGGAGTCAGGGTGGGGAGCTTTTTTTCTATAGAATGGAGAAGGCGCAGGAAGAAGACCTCCCAGCTCTTTGACATTTTTCAGTTAAAGCCATGGGTGCTTACCTATCTCCAAGTGCCTACTCTCATTTCCGATAGAAACGTAGGTCAGCAAGACACCTCAGGCTACTCATTTGGGAAAGACACTTGTCTAAAAAAGGAGCTATCATGAATACCAAATTCCAGGTGATTTATAGGAAAAGCTACTCAATTTTCACATCAATGGCCCCTGTACCTAACAATGCAGCTAAATATGTCAACAGAATAAAGGATATCAAAAATAGCTTGAATGAGGTCATCATCTTTATGAGATATTACATGTGACTCGACCTCTAAAAGTGGCAGTCATCCTGATGGGACACTTTATGTTCACGTGCTGTTAAAATCTTAGAAAAGAGCCCCCAGTGTGGTAAGCCATAAATGAGTCAGTCGGAAGAGCACGGCTTTCTTTTTATAAACTCAGTAACGGCAGAAACACATCATGCTCTCTAGAAGCCCCAGTGGTAATCTTCCTCATCCAAACTATTTTCACTTCAGGATGAAAGATGGTGTTGGGGCCCAGCAGATTTTTCTTGAAGTTTATGGTGGGTCAACTAAACAGACAAGGCCGGCCTTCCCTTTGATATCATCCTTTTCCCCCTTATCTAAGCCAGTCCAACTCTGTGTTTTATTGGATTTCCATTACTTCAATGTTCTTCACAGAGTCTCAGTTCCTGTAACTGTTAGAGCTTGTGGTAATTTAGTACTTTGAACATCATTAATTAAATTATTGCATCATGCAAGCCAGGCATATTTCCATCAAAAGTTGCTGTCTTGTCCTCCAGTCTAGAAGCTTGGCATGGGGATTCCTGCAGAGCCTGGATTGCATCTAAAACCATGTGGCAAAGGAGAAACCAAAAGGACGCCCTTAAGAGAAGACTCAGGCTGAGACTAAAGTGCTACTCTCTGGGGACTTAGCACACACTTGCAAACCAGCAGTGCCGTAACTTCTCCATCAGTCAGCAACCAATGGCTGCATGTGTCTGAGCAATTTCACCTGCTGCATACCACCTGCCCAACTCATTCCATTCAATAAATCCAAACCATGATTTCAACTATGTCCTCTTCAAATATGTATTTTTTCATATATATGTATACCATATGTAAAAGTTGACATAGACCTAGTACTGCTAACAACACTATTACTATTAAGCCAAAATTATTTTCATGGAATATAAAAGAAATTTCCTTTTTTCAAAAATATTTTAAGGGTTGTCTTTATAGGAAAGCCCATCTTGAGTCACAGCCATTATTCATATATATGGATAAAGAGATTTGTTTTTATTTTAAATTGTGTACTATTCCACTACTTTGATAGAATCAGATATAATTTGTCAGTCATATTTTATAACTTCATAAAATCAAGGATCTGATATTTATATGAATAATATACACTACTGACTTCACAGTAGTGGCTGACACCTTTGAAGAGAGTGTATTAATACCATATTCTAGGTCATTCTTTTTTAAAATTTTTAAATAATTTAGTTATTTTTTCATTTTATATCCTGGTCATAGCCTCCTCCCTCTTCTCCTCTTATTTAGCTTATTTTTTGAGAATGACATACATGAGTAATGTATTTAAATTATTTTCCTCTCTCCATCTCCTCCCATGTCCTTCTCAAATTCATGACTTCTTATTTTACACACACACACACACACACACACACACACACACACACACACCTATTGAGATCACTTAGTGTTTCTCATTTGGGGATTGACTAGCCTGTTAAGGAGCTCATCCCTGGAGAAGACTGATTCTTTCTCTCCCAGCAACCATTAATTGCCCGTAACTACTCTTCTAGGGATGAAACCTTGTGAGAATTCTTCCATCCACCCCCATTCCAAGTCTGTGTTGTATGTGTACACACATATATAATATATATATGTATGTATGTATGTATGTATGTATGTATGTATGTAAGCATTTTTAAATGAAGTTAAGAGCCATAGACTAACAAACAAAAAATCGTTCCAGACATGGGAAACCTTCTTACAAGTTATTGATCAGAGGAGTTCAGAAGGTCCCCAAAGCCAAATGAACTAGCATCATTTTCCTTGGATGCCTCCCAGACACTTCAGACATAGGACTTGGAGGAACTGGGACAGAACTGACCTAGAAGTCTCCTCTCTGGGCACTAGCCCTCATAGCATCATGAGTAACTATGCAAGCTAGCAAGGGAGAAAAGCAAGCAACAGTCTTACCCAGCTGTAACAAACATTCTCAGAATGGTGCAGTAGTGGCACACATATCCTGGGAACAACCTATAACCATCTACATGGACTTAAGGCCCAGTCAATAGGAAGGAGTTCATGCCTAGTACAGGAAACCTAGACTACCACTCATGGAGCCTAGGAGATAACCTATTTCCAGCACTTTCATAGCCTAGCATAACTCCCAACTGCAATCCATGCCCACACATAAGTGCATCTCCCACCCTGCACCAAAGAAGCTTCTTTGGGCATCACTCAGAGACGAATGCGGGAAGCCACAACTGATCAAAATAAAAACAAAAAAACCCACAACAGATTGTGGGAGCCCAGCCGCCTGTGTCAATATGTCTACACAGCCGCTACACCTAAGGCTCAGGAAACATCTGAGACGAAGAAGTGGAAAGATTTTCAGAGCCAGAGGACTAGTGTGGAATGTGCCTTCTTTACATGACAGGGAAATTGCACCCAGGAACTCGCAACAAAATAGTTGCCCAAACAAGATCTTTAAAATGGCCATTGGCATGCCATTGTGGGCTTCTCCTTTCAGTCCTACTTGTCCTAGTTCTAAGACTCTATCGAGGCCCTAGAAGCCACAGTGTACAGATGTCTCACTTCCGCAATAATTTAGCATCAACACTGCACACGTTAAAATGTTAGAAGAATTAGATGATGTTCACAGCTACATAGTTACAGCACCATTTTCTCATTGACCCTTTAATTCTGTGTTGCCCAATATGGCAGCCATGCGGCTATCGAGTACTTGAAATGTGGCTATTGTAATTATAGAATTTGATTCTTGCTTATACTCAATCTTAATTAAATTAAGTTCACATTTTAAAGAACTGAGGGCAACATATTTTTCTTATTAAACACAACTTTACTGTTTAAAAGGGACTATATTGAAAATGTAGTGTGCAAATTAAATGTGCTGCAAGTGTCTCTGGAGTTCAAACTATGAATTTTTTCTCAATACAAAAAGCAAAACTATGTTTTAAAAAATCTCTCATTAATATGTTTTTCACTAATTTAATTCGAATATGCTTGGCTAAGTACACTACTAAAATTTATTTCACCTGTTTTCTTTTTTAAATATGCCATCAGGAACTGTAACATTGTGTGTGTGGTTCACTTTCTGTAACCAATTGAATAATGATACTCTAGAAGAGGAATTTTAAGGAGAAAAGAACATACCTTCCACATTGAAATGCAGACGATGGCTAAAAATGAGAAAATATTTAGCCCAGATAACTGAATGAAAGAATAATCTCACTTGAGACTAAATCATGGGCCTTTACCTCACCGTAGGGCTAATCTTTTATCAAAACTGACCTTGAGGAGCCTATACTGGCAACTTCCAGGACGAGACTGCTCTCTGAAATGCCGATCGCTCACTGTCTGGACAGGACATGCTCCCCGTCACTCATCAAAGGGCTTGAAATGGTGCAATAAACACATAGCACACAGACATAGTATTAAACGTCCTCCCCTCTGGTATTTGTGAGGGCCTTAATGAAATAGAAGGACTACAGGAAAAGTTTGTGTCAAAATAATTCTTTAAAGTGAAACCACAGATCAAAGTTCACCATTACCAAATATACAACTTGAGGACCAACTCAAGTGCTGCTATTAATCACGGATTCTCAGGATCTGATGACACAGATTAAACGGCTGTAAAGAACACTGCTGTGCATCATGTTCTTGCAACTGTCATCAACGCTTCTGCCAAGTGTCCACAGATCAGGCGAAAAAGGCTGCTCGGTATTTATTGAGGTGTCTCTAGCCGAGCCTAGCCAAGAATCTGGACACCAGGTTTAAGTTCATGACAACGCCTCAGAGGTATCTTCCAGACCTCTGCTCCCTTAGGAAAGAAAAGCCTGCAAAAAATGAGCAGAGTGTGGGGGTGGAACAGCGTGGGATCTGACAGCACATTAATTTCATTGACACTTATCTTTCAATCATGATATGACTTTCCATAAGTATGCCATAAAACATTCTAAGTAACTTATAATGTGCCAAAGTTCAAAGGTCTGCAGCTTTGTGGTTCTTTTTTTTTTTTTTTTTTTTTTTTTCATTAAAAAAATATCTCCCAAACAGAAACACATCTTAGAGTGGACAGCAGCTCACAAACACTATGGGACAGACAGCATGCAGCTCTGATTTTTATTGACTTCTTTGCACAATTGTCACAAGAACTGAGTTTAGCTGTCAACTGAGAACATTTACATGAGGACATAGCATGGAACCAAAGGCATGTACATGTGAATAAAAAGCTTCAGAAGTGAATAATAGGGCATGAATCTGACACTAATGAAGCAAATAGCTATCGTGGAAGGAATGGTGCATGTTGCACATTTTCTTATAAAACAGCAGTTCAGTACCAGATGGGACCAAACAGGAGAGGAAGGAAACTTTAATTCTATTTGAGACAGGCTCAAAGGAATGCCTACTTAGCATAAGAAGTATTTCTCGTCTTTTCTTTTTATTTATTGGCTTGCTTCTTGAGATGAGGTGTGGCCACACATGCCAGGTTGGTTGTGAGCTGATGAACCTAAGCCTCTGAGTGCTGGAGTTATGGGAGTGTACCACCGTGCCTAGCTGGTAGAACATGATCACCAATGTGCTTTGTTTCCAGAAAGAGGAGTTGGGTGGCTACTGTTTTACTAGCTATGGTAGGAGCTCCTCACTGTGTCCAGGACTCCAGTGTACACTTGGGAGATTCTGTGTAGTGTCAAACATGCATGCTCCTCCTTCAGTCACGTGCCCCCAGAGTACAGCATCACAGCTCACCAATGCCTTTCCCAGGAATCACTGACTCTGCAGTAAGTTCATACTTATTTGAGTCAACAGATGATTATTCTGTTTCTCTAATGGATTTCACACACTGCGTGTGCAGGGAAATCCTGTGCCTCCTTTGCCACAACTTCCCCAACATTTAGAAGTATGCCTGATTCATAACTCAACACATATTTTAAAGGTGAAATGAATGGACAACTAATGGCATGATTTAGTTTCTGAAAGCCATGGCCAGAGGTAAGAATCAGATCTCCCAGAGCTGGAGTCAGGAGGTGGTTATGAGCCCACCAAGGGGTCTGGGAACCAAACTCTGGTCCTCTGCAAGAGCATCAAGCACTCTTTCAATGCTGAAGCACATCTCCAGCCCCTTAATGATTTTAAGTGCTGTGGCTCTATGGAGTCACCTGGCGTACAATAACCACCTAGCTGCCTCCATCTCTAGAAACTTCACCTTCTGTCTTGGCCAAGGTTTATGTTGCTGGGATGAGACAGCATGGCTGAAGGCAACTTGAGGAGGAAAGTGTGTATTTAAAGCTTACGGTTCTTTATGGTTCTACATCACAGTCCGTCATCAAAGAAAGTCAGGGGAGGGACTGAAGTCAAAAGCCCGGAGGCAGAAACTGACACAGAAGCCATGAAGGAGTGCTGCTGACTGGCTTGCTCCTCATGGCTTCCTCAGCTGGCTTTCTTATCGCATGGAAAACTACTAGGTATAGGAAGCTGGTCCCACCCACATCTGTCATCAAACAAAACTATGTGCCACAGGCTTGTCTACAGGCCAATCTGGTGGAGGCATCTTCTCGAGTGAGATTTCCTATTCCCAGATGAGTGAAGCTTGTGTCAAGTTGACATCAAACTACCCATCACACCTTCTCAGACTGAAATTTGGAACTCTCCTTTCCCTTCTTGCAGCTCTGGTCACGACCACTCCACTTCTTATTTCTATGCTTTTCATTTGTCTAGGTATGTCACGTAAATGGAACCAAAATATTTGTCCTTTGTGTATACATATTTCACCTTAGCATGTTCCCAAGGATCAGCCATGTTGTAGTAACAACCATCAGAATTTTATTTCTTTATGAGACTGAAAAGATGTATCACTAAGTAATAATGCTTTTGCAAGCCTGTCTGCCCAGATTCGAATCCCCAGAACCTGCCTAAAAGCCAGATGCAGTAGTGCAAGTGTCTGTAGTCCCAGAATACTCCTATGGAGAGATGGGAGGTGGAGGAAGGTTGCAGACCTCCAGGTAGCCTGGCTATCTGGTGGCAAAGAACCCTGTCTCTAAAAAGAAAGAAAGGCAAAGACTGACACCAGAAGGTTGTCCCCTGAACTCCACACTTGCTCTATGGTATGTATGCACCCACAGTGGTCACTTTCACACAGCCACAGACATGCACATGTGCACATATATGCGAGCACTCACACACACACACACACACACACACACACACGCACACACACACAAACACAAACACAATTTTATGTATATGAGTGTCTACCTGTGTTATGTATGTGAGCCACATGTGTGTCTGGTGCCAGCAGAGAGCAGAAGAGGATGTCTCATACCTTGAAACTAGAGTTACAGATGGTTGTAAGTCGCTATATGAGAACTGGGAATTGAATTCACTTCTTCAGGAAGATCACCCAATTCACTTACGTGCTGAGCTGTCTTTCCAGCCCCATCATGGACCTTTTTGAAGGGACCTGGAGAAAAGAATTGTCTCTAAAGACTTCACTATTGGAAAGAACCTTCCCATAGCATTGTGGACTTAAATACGCCTATCTCCAAAGTGCCCAGTTTCATAGGAAAGAAGGTTTGCAGCTTCATTTCTCCTTCCCAATCTCTAATAATAAGCTCTTAACATCATGCAAACTTCCTAGTGGCAGCTATCCATTCAAGGGGAAGTATTCACTAAACTCAGGTGACAAGCAGAAAAGTTGTGTTGAAGGATATATGTTGATGACTGTCCCCAACATGAGCTTCCCCCTAAGAGGACATCAGTGGCTAGGTCATCAGGTACCCACTGGCCTCTCTCTAGCATGCTTTGGGTCCCCAGTAAGAAAGAAAAAAAAAGAGCAAAGAGGATTTTCTCCTGCTTTTTCTTTTGTTTTGTCTTCTTTTCTTTTCCATTCTCTTTGTTTTCCATCCTCCCTAAGGATTATTCCCCAAACTGATATTATTACTCTAATCAATCTCCTTTTCTTGCTGCTACACAGCATTTCGGCATCAGACAGCTTAGGCTTCATCCTAACTTTCATTAGTAGTCAAATGCCATTAATAGTTAAATGTCATTTATAGTCAAATGTCATTAATGATCAAACTCCTATAATTTTTAGTTCTCCTGTTAGTAAATCATGGGCAAAAACACCTCCCACAGTTGTTAGAAACAATAAATAAAACAATGTTCTATGCACTATCACTGTGTAAGCTCATGCTGCTATCTAGTATTAAACCTTCAAAATTGATCCCCCCCCACACACACCTTTTCTGTGAATAACTTTAATAGAGGAGGGCAAGAGGAACAAATACATTCGCAAGTAAATGATTGGTCTGGCTTGACATGGGAGGAAGATTTTAAAGTAGCAGACAAGTGTGTGTCTAATGTTTCAGCAGTGGGTGCTCTTTAGGGTTAAATGAACATGGGCTGAGGAAAAAGAAATTCAAGAGGAAATGTCACATTCCTGACATCAGGAACATGATCCAGAGATGCAGAACTGTGGGAACTCCTGCAACACAATATACCCTTCAAAGACCAGCTCCAGGGACGCACGTCTTCCATCCACGTCCTACCTCCTAGCTTACACTACCATCCAAAGTCATTATCAAATTGTGAATCTATTAGTGGATTCATCTTCCAGAGCCCTCATAATCCAAGCACCTCTCAGGGGTGGATATTACAAGCTAGGAGCACGTCTCCAACAATGTGCTGTTTGGAAGCCTACTTGCCATTCGAACTGTAATAGAAATTCTAGTAATTAACTCTCTAAATGTATATTTTAAATCTCTGCCTGTATGCTACTTAGTATTTGGTGATGATGCAAAAATACATGTTCATTAGCTTTGGATTCCAATGCTAGGTGGGCTGGTTGGCCTACATGAGAAGCATGCATTAAAGTATTCATATACTCTTTAGGAGAAATATGCAGGGCAAGCAAGTTGACTCAAACAGGTAAGGGTGCTTGGCCCTAAGCGTGACACCTTGAGTTCAGTCTCTGAAACCTACCTGTGGAAGAAGAAAGGTAGGAGCCACTCCTTCAAGTCCCCTTCTAGCTTTCACACAAGCAGCCATACACAGAATAAGCAAGCAAACACAAAACCACAAGTGGGCAGAACGCTCTTACAATGCTTCACAGGAAGAGCCATTGTCTCCTGGGGGACGTTTCGTATCTCTTGTTGGGAGGAATGGAAGTTGTGAAGAAGTCCCTGAGTAAGTCCTTTAAGCTGAGAAGGCAGCTGCAGAAGGACATGCAGGACAGAAGATGGCATGGAAAGACAAGGAAGACCGGAAATGCTGATGGAAGCTGTCAAGGAGACTCGCTGAATTTATTCAAAGCTTTCCAGTATTTGCAGCAGCTGCGCACAATGCATCTCTATGCCTCTCTGCTATCGGATCTCTAAAGGGTCTTCCAAACAAGAACTTTTGAGGTTTTCTGGTGCCCTTACTGACCTTGGGGTAAATCTGAGCAGGCAGCAAACATTCTGATGTAAATGACATCACAGATCCTTACACCAAGGTTATCAAGCTTAGGAAATCGAATGCCCAAGAGCTTCAGAGGGTTCCAGTGTGTGTCCATTCCTTGCCAAGGCCTCCTGGCTGTTTTCATTTTTTTTATGGCAGCCTCTTTAAAGAGTTCCTTTCCTGCTGCACAGTGGGTGCTTCTATTTTGTATGAAAGACATGTGGCTCGACTCATTTTGCCTTGAAACTCAATTAGGCAAATTAAGAAAAAGGAATCTGTAAGTCTCTGCAATCC
Source organism: Acomys russatus (assembly GCF_903995435.1). NCBI lineage: Eukaryota > Metazoa > Chordata > Mammalia > Rodentia > Muridae > Acomys > Acomys russatus. The sequence goes on from NC_067168.1 coordinate 15,539,019, forward strand.
ATTCCACCAAATACCTTTAAGAAAAATGTGCAGTTTTCCAAAACCCTAAATAAGCAGGGTTTTTTCCTTTCCTGCTAATAATGGAGAAATATCCTGTTACTATTCTGTAAATAAAGTCAATTGGAAAAATGAATTCTAAATGATGCTAGGATTTCCAAAGAAAACCACAAAACAAACTCTCGGAGTTAAGGCGATAATGCATCCCTCTTGTACCTTGGTGCATGAGCAAGCAGTTTTTGGTGCCCATCTGGGATCTGTAATGTCAGGACAAAGGCATCAAATCATAGAAAAGTCAAGCAGCAATACGTCTTTCTTGCCAGCTGTGATATATTGAAGAGTATTGTTTCTTCAGAAACCATTTTTGCAAGGCATTGATGGCACCAATGGTGCCATTCACAGCTGCTCATGTCTAAAATAATGCCAGGCAAATAGTTAAGGCTTAATAAACAGTCAGTGATTGAATATATATTGGAAGTGCTGACTGTTTCCTACGGTAATAAAAAGTCCATGACGCTTTAGGATCCGTTTATCAAGATCCTGAAAGGAAGATTTATTTCCTTAAGAACATTTCAGACCTGTTGGGAGGAGAGGTAATTTATCAAGTACTATTAAATTTACCTACTCTAAAAGCACTTGTGAAATGTGTATCAGTTATCACCACTGCTAGTATTGAGGATGATGATAGCACTAATAATAATAACAATAATATAAAACATCAGATTAAAGGAGTTCATCAAAATATCTTGGTCTTAACATCAAAAGAACTATCAAGAGAAGAAAAACAAACTGGACCTCCCAAAATTAAGGGTTTTTTGTGCTGCAAAGGACACCATTAAGAAAGCTCAAAGACAACACACAGAATGAGAGAAAATATTTGCAGATCATATATCTTATAAGGGGCATGGATCTAGTTTATATGCAAAGAAAACTTATACTACAAATAAAAAAAAGCAACCCAATTAAAAAGTGGGCAAGGAATTTGTATGACTATTTCTCAAAAGAAGATATACAAATAGCCAATAAAGCATAGGAAAAGATGTTCAGTATCATTCTTGTCACTGAAGAACTGCAAATCAAACCACAGTAAAGCAGCACGGCATGTCGACTGGGCTGACTATCATTGGAAAGACTGATAATAACAAGGTCAGCAAGGATATGTGAAGATCATAGCTCTGCATTGCTGGCAAGCGTGAGAAGTGGGGCCTTCAAAGAGAGTAAAAGAGTAATTCAGCATCTCCTAGCTCCACCCCCAGCTATACACCCAAGGGAAATGAAGGTGTGTGTCCTCACTATAATATCTGCAGAGTTTACAACAGCATTATTCATGATAGTTAAAAGTAAAAAGGGGTTCAGCATGTTAATTCACACCTGCAATTTTAGCCCTTATGAGGCAGAGGTAAAAGAGAGACTATTCCGAGTTTAAGGCTAACTTGGTCTACGTAATGAGTTCCGGGACCTTGATAAGGCTGCACAGTAAAACTGCCTCACAAACAAACAAAATGTAACAATGAATACACACATGGTGGTTCATCCATATAATAAATGTATTTGTCATTAAAAATGGATGAATTTTTAAAATTTGAAAGATATCAGCCCCAAAGGACCACACGCTATATGAATCCACTCCCATGACATGGTCAGAATTAGGAAGTTAACAGTTGCCTAGGACTTGGTAGTAAGAAAGGCATGGAGGAAAGGGGAGAAATGTTATTAAGGAACAAAATGTGATTTTAAAAATGTTTAGAATTGATGATGGTGATAGTTTTACAGTCCTGTAGATATACTGAAAGTCTTGAATTGCTCACTTCAGAAAGATAACTTGTACGATATGTGGACTATATCTTAATAAAATTGATATGTGGAAAATGTCTTGGTATTAAGAGAAAGTCTTTCTAGTGACCGTAATAATAGGATTCAAACATGGCCATGGAATGTCTGTGTAGATTTATCTAGTCTTGTACAAACTCAGCAAATAAACTGCTTGATATTATTGCATCTGAGTTTTGGCATGAATGAAATGTCAGAAAGACAAGTTGAAATGTCTTCCCAAGGACTTGAATGGGCTTAGAAAGATGTCTAGACACTTTAAAAGATTTCCATGCTTGTTCCATGTGATGATGTAGGCCATGCAATTTGCAATTAAGGGTAATATGAAAGGGGATATATTTTATGCATTATCAAATACATTACTAAATATAGTTTCATTAAAATGTGAAAACATTAAAATTTGTCCTATATGTTGTAACTGAGTAAAGCTCCATGCCATTTAAAAGCCATCTTTAATTAAACCAGTATACTGAAAATAATTCTGACATTACTATGTTCTTTGTAAAGATATAGATAGATAGATGTGTATATGTAGCCCAAAATAAAGATAAACACACACACACACACACACACACACACACACACACATTTCAATAGAACAAGCTTTCTGACAGTAAGCTAAGTAGTAATAAATAGGTATTACATTAATTCATACTTGAAAGAAGTGGTCAAGATTCTCCTTCTAACTATACTTTTTACACACCAGAAAACTGAGACTCAAAGTGATTTTTTTGCATAAAATTTCTATTGAGACATCCATGGTGTGCAACCAACTTATCCAATTAACAAGACAATCATGTTTTCACTCTGCCAAAAATCACAAAGATAACAACTCACCTGCAAATCTACCAAGCTCAACATCTGTTGGAGGCTTCTGTACTTTGATTACTTATATTATCTACTTCTTATCTCAGATTGTGTTGATTTTAATCTGTCATAACTACAGACATCAACTTAACTGCTCACGTATTAAACTCCATTCCCAACTTATCACTTATTTTCAGAAAGGATGATGAAATTAAAATACCAGCATGGTAATCATTCGAAGAAACTCTAATTGCTAATACAAAGTGTGGGAAATCCTCTCTGTAGCTGAGCCAGCGAGCACTGATGAGGAAACCTGCTCTGAAATAAAGTATTCTTTGCAAACACCTACCTAGAGCACAGCAAGGCCCTTTGCAGATCTGAATCCCCAATCTCATGGGTGGTTCCTTTAACGGTCCTACACTAGACTGAGGAGAATCTGTGATTTCACTAAGGATCTCCTCTTGGACTTTCTTTTTTCCCTCAAATATTCCCAGAAGGGACCTGCTGCAAAAGTTACTCCTCCTCTCCCCCCACCCCCGCCCCAACACACCAAACATCCAGTCATCTACTAAAGCTGCTGTTTATTATTTCAGCTACTAGTAAGTTTAAACTTGGGAGTGGACAATGAAGACCTACTTGCGTTTTTAAATGTCTTTTTTTTTTTAAATCTCTCACAAATCCATGAATCGACTAGTGAGTCCTTCCTTATATAGGCCACACTCCGCCTCCTCTGGGAGGCAGGAAGATCTCCTGACCTGCTACATTCCAGAAATCAGGGGTCAGCCATAGTGTGCCCCACTTGTGAAAGGCTGTGACCTCTGGGGAGGGGGCTTGTATGGACGCAAGTATTAATTTTCAGAATGTGACTGGTCTTGATAACGACACCCTCATCCCATCTCCATGTGCCCTGGAATGTTTTCCAGTCAAGAGGCCTTGAAGTAATCTGTCATCACTGGTTAGCGGCTCAAGCAGACCATTCCTACATCCTTGCCTTTCTCCCTGGACCAGAACAAAGCATGCTATTCCACCTTCTCCTCTCACATCCAAGCTGTCACGTGTTCAACATTTGTCAGGGCCTTCACCCTCAATGACATGGTCACCACAGCGAGACAGTATATTGGACACAGGAAAAGTGATCGTCAGACCCATTTCTCCAGGCTTTGTAGTTGAGAGCTACAGAAATTGTGTTTGGGGTATGTATGAATATCTTTATTCTTTAAAAACTGCTTATAAGCAACTAAAAAGATTACCCTCCAAGACAGTAAAAGGGTTTCATAATGCACTTTAATATAATTTCTTAAGCACTTCTTAATAAAATACAGATACATAATTATAATAATCAATGCATGTATGTCATTTAGTACAACAATAAAAGGTTAGTATTTGGAGTGGCATGGTGATTGTTATTTACAGCAAAACCTAAAAAAACAAACAAACAAACAAACAAAAACAAAAAACCAGCATTTGTACAATATCGCTAATTTTACCAAAAGTGATTAATAGAAATGTCTACTTGCATCATGGTGTCATCTCAGATGACTAACAGCAAAAGGAGAAAGGCTCCACTTGAGTTTTTCTCAGGATAGAAAACTATCCACCATGAATTATAATAAGACAAAGGTTGGATGCATTCTTAAGGTCTTTATTTCCATATCTCTGCCAAGTTAATAAGGCCATGCACAAAATCTTACCTAGATCTACCTATGGCAAACATTTCACATCCCCTTATGCTAATCTTAGACTGTAAAATTGTTATTATTTGATGACAGTCTTACAGAACCCATGGGGAAAGTTGCCAGTACGTATAAACAGAGACAAACCCAGAATGCATTCTGTTTATGCGGAACGCTCCCCTGAATACCCAACAATGGCCCTGCCGATCCAAATTAGGGATCCGGTAGAGCAAGTCTGTGGATAAACAGAAGGAAACCGTTCTCGGCATTGTTGAACAGGAAATGTAAGGAACAGCTGGGCAGACACATTGCTTTAGCTTCTCAGTAGAAGGAGCCATCCCTGCATGCCTCACTTTTTTCCTGTGTATCTCAAGACCCACAAGCAAAGCTCCTCCTTTTTGAACTCGTAAGTCACGTGTTCATTATAGGCACTTTTAGAAGCCAATCCTGTTTTCATTTCTTCACTTCCATGGTTAAAATGCTGTTGAGGTTAAAAGTTTTATAGCTCACTTATCGTAATGAGTATCTTCCTCCTTGGTCCTCCTAGGAGGCCTTTCTGGTAATGTACTTTGGCCTTTGACTACAACCACAAGACAGATTGCTGGAGATAACCCTCTAAAATTCCTTGCAGCGCTAGCACCATAAAGGCAAGACCTGTGTGTTTTGGAAAAGAGTCAGACAGGGAGATAAGGCTGAGAGGGGGGAGGGGGGAATGGTTCAATTTGTAGGAGTTATGAGACAGAAATAAGCAGTAGAAATGTGTTTCCATTACTCACAGACCAGGGGTCAAGCAGCTCAAAGATGGAAAAACCTTCCTAAGTCTAAAAAAACCAAGCCTAAGGGGTGGTTGACATTATTCCTCTAATTAAAAATAAGTAAATAAACATGACTCATTGGGACAAAAGAATCTGAGCTGTACTTAATTTTCTTTTTCACAATTTCTCATAGCATACAATCCAGTCCCTACCATAGTGAAAATTGGAATTTAAAAATGTTTACAGGACATTTGTAATGGCCTTCTTGATGGATTAAATGAAATGAGTAACAATTTCATAATAACAAATATGTATTTTTTTTTTACAGGCAAATAAAATTTTCTGTCCCATGGGAAGTAAAAAGGCACAAAAGCTCTCCTCCACCTCCTTCAGAAAATAAACATCAGTACAAGCTATGGGTTTCTGCAGACCCAATGTCTGAGGCAAACAAGAATAAATGGGAATGGCTGGGTGGTGATGGCATCCATCTTTAATTCCAGCACTTGACGGGCAAAGGCAGGTGGATGTCTGTGAGGTTGAGGCCAGCCTGATGAACAGAGTGAGTTCTAGGACAGCTAAGGCTACACAGAGAAACCCTGTCTCAAAAAAAAAGAAAGAAAGAAAAAGAAGAGAGAGAGAGGGAGGGAGGGAGAGAGACAGAGAGAGAGAGACAGAGACAGACACAGACAGACAGAAAAAGAGACAGAGAGAGACAGAGAGAGGAAGAGAGGGAGAGAGAGAGAGAGAGAGAGAGAGAGAGAGAGAGAGAGAGAGAGAGGAATAAGCAGGAATGAAAAGCTAAGCCTTTATTGTTACAGGTACCACAGAAACGCACTAAGATTTAACTGGCTTTTGCGCCTGAGGTTCTCACATCATGTCCAAGAGTAATAGAAACCACAGTGCTATCAACACTCAAATACAAACCACTCAGAGCACTCTTCTGATGAGCGAAGTTACAAATCTTTGGTTAATCACGTACAAAACCACTGTGATGAGCCCCATCACTTTGCATGTGAGCATTAGAAAAGTCTTTGGTTACTATCATTACCAACTTTCAAGTGTACCGTTTTGCTCTTGGAGTCTGGTTACTCTGGATAAACACAGTACATGCAGCCAATACTCTGTATAACTAGATAAACAAGGCAGAGAGGCTTCCGTATGCTACATGCTATGTATACACAGCATACACGTACACCATAGATAATTACAATCTTGCTGTGAGAAAGTAAAAATCCTCAGTGAGCCTGCATTTTCTACTATATGCACATTTTTTCCCATAATGCTTAAAAACAAAAAGAACAATCCATTAGATTCAAATATAGTTTAACTTAAAGGCTTCATCAGACCATGTGTGCAGACACTTGAGAAGATGAGAGAGTTAAGCTTCCTAGGGTCCTGGAGTCAAAGAAACTCTGCTGGCTCCCACTGCTCAGCAGGTGCACTCCTTCCACAGGGGGCAGCATCTGCCGGTCGGTCATGGTCCCACTTGGTGAGGACCCCAAGAAACTTCCTTGGGAAGAGACAATTTTCTCAGGACTGGCAGCCAGTTTGGGGGATGTGGAGAAGTTGTAGCCATACAAGGCGCAGGGACTGTGTAACCGGAAAGTGTTGTAGGACCCCTGATGGGTCTGGTTAGCAGCAAAGGCGTTGCTGGATGGCGACGGCATGATATACTGGAGTTGAGGGGACATCCCTGAAATCTGCATGGATAGGCTGGTCTGCGGGCAGCTGAAGGTGTCCCCGTCGGCGCCACCCATGGCCATGTTCACAGAGGGGCTGCCGCTCACACCCACGTAGGATGGAGTCCTGGGTGGAGCGAAGGTCTCGCTGCTCTGGTTGGTAAGTCTGTTGTAGGTCTCTGCCAAGGACGTGCTGTAGCGGTTGAGGGCGAGGCCCGAACGGGCGCAGGCAGAGTAGTCAGCTGGAGCCAGAGTACACAGCTGGCTGGTGTTCGGCCCCAGGTGGAAGGCAGGCGAGGAACAAGAAGAGCCAGACAGCAGGTGAGGGTGTGTGGCAGGAACACCATTTCCAGTACCTTGGAGAAGAGCGGAAGAACTTGTGTTTCCTATTAAAAGAAGTTGCAGCATAAAGAATCTTTTCTCTTAAGTTTGGTAAGTATACGGTATATAGGCCTTGGTACGAGGGGGAAATTACAAAGGTGAAAGAAAGGTGGCTTAGCTTTCAATGAATTTATCTCACTGACTTAAACAAGCATACATGTTTTTAAGCCATGGACTGGTAAGGTGGTAATAACACCTGCATTATTACAACCTGTGTTCAGTTCCTGGGACCCACAAGGTGGAAGAAGAAAGTGAACTCTCAAAAATTGTCCACTGACCTCTATACATGTGTTCTCCCTCTCTCTCTCTCTCTCTCTCTCTCTCTCTCTCTCTCTCTCTCTCTCTCTCTCTCTCTCACACACACACACACACACACACACACACACACACACAAGCACAGAGTAGTAATAATTAAAAGCAAAATAATTAATTAAATGGGATGAAATCTTAGAGGAATATTTTTAAGCCAAATTATCTCTCCAAGTAATGAAGAGGTAATGAAAACAGTAAGACACTATCACATGGAATTTTTATGTTCTATCTCAACTTGCTTTCTCATAATTTTCTCATTTGCAAAAACAAATATCACAGATGCCAAACTTGCCAGGAATTTTACAAAATTAAATTTTATATCCTTTTGCCTCTTGTCCCAAAAGTGTAATAAACTGTTCTTTTCTACCTGCGTTATTTCCCTTCCCTCAACAGTCCTCTTTCTTACAATACACTTCCTTACAGAAGGATAGAAGCAATTGGAAAGAAAGCACAGGACTGGCGCAGGATGTCCCGCCTCACATACACTCGTAGCTTCTCGCTGAGGCTTGTGAGCATCGATGACGGTATCACTGGGGTCTCTGCTATGCTATCCCTTGTCCCTCAAAAATCTCAACCCCATCTAGAAAACAGGTTGGCAAATCACAGGCAGCACAAGAGCCAAGGTCTAACAAATAAACAATGCCGTGAAACTCAAAGAGGGTTGTTTAATCCTGCAGACCATCACTAGAGATGATGGTCGCCAACTCCCTTCTCTGGGTTTGCTGGCAGATTGATGCCTGCAACCTTGACATAACTTAAGAGGGATGGAGAATTCCAAAGGGCTTGACAGGCTGTAAAGCCGTCATTATTCTAACAACAGTATTTCATTCTGGTTCTTTAAATAACCTAAATCCCCCCCCCCCACCCCAAAACAACCAATGATAATAAACTAAACCTGAGTATGTGAAATTCTCTCTGGGAGCTGGCAGGATCCTGGTAAAGTTTGCCTTGATGGTGACCTGAGAGTCTACCTACTGAGTAGACCACGGTGTCCCTAAAGGGACAGAAGCCCTGAGCTTGTAAGAAAGGAGCTCAAAATAGTCTAATCCAATGTTCCTGATCTCATCAAGGACCCAATATGAAAAACCCTGCAATGAGGCTATAGATGAGTGAGAGGAACAGACATGGGCAACTTCTGGTGGAGTGCACCCGGCTTCAGGGCCCTGCACCCCATGTCTCACCCCATGTGAGATGTTCAGGTAGAGGCAAGCATTATGAAATAAACAGCTAAACCATGCAAGATTTAACCTCTAACAGCACAGGAGAGCCATCTTCCCCAGCCCTGTCTCCTGCCGCACGGAAGAGGAATGGGTCCTAGAATTGGAGGTGATAAACTCGGCATCAGAAGTGTAAACAACAAATGTGCATTTCTTACGCCTTTCCTTGGATATTTGGCTGTATGCATTACCCAGGAGACTAAATTACCTTGCTTTGGAATCCCAGGGATATCTTCAAAGGTGAGAGTCCGTAGGGACGGTCTCCAGAATGCGTATGACTCCACCAGGGCTTCCAAGCCCATTCTAAATGGAAGGGGTCAGGACAAATGGAGTCTAGTTAAGAATGGTTGGCGTTTTCACTAATAATAAGCATCTGAGTGAACAACATGGTATTGGCAATGCCCCATCCTTTCCACACTTAGTGGCACGATAGGAGATAGCCACCGGTGAGGAGAAATGCTTTGGACATGGATGTAGGAAAAGAATGGAAACCTACCATGGTGCCTGCCAACATTCTCAGGACTCGAAAGCTAACACATGGGCCCAAGGAGCTGAGCCCATGCTCACTACTGAGCCCCAAGGCTCTGCGGTGTTAGGTGTGCTTTCCGTCCCATGGGAGTTTGCCCTCTGATGATGAAGGCGATAGTTACAAAAACATCCTTATGTCAAAGTTCCTTTTCTAAAGAACATTTCTGCCCATCACTCAGTATCTCAGGAGCTAGCTCAGAGTAAGAACCACTCAAAGAAAACCAACTTCTGCTCTGAGACACAATCAATCTCCATTGCCAACCAGGCGAGGCCAGTAGGGGGCAGCACTGACCTCCCGCTCAGCTTTGCAGTGTGCAGGAGGGGAGGAGGTGATACATAGCTCCTATACAAAGCTCTAGGCAGTCGGTAGAAATGTTGTAAGCTACTACACAGCCTCACCAGACATACTTAATGAACTGCTGTGTAAAGTAACAAAGTTGGCTGCAGACTATTTGTCGGCCTCTGTGTATTTTAAAGCGAAAGCGACGACTCTAAATGCAAGCATAAATAACTTCCTCCCTTAAGTGAGTCAGTCTTCCTTCCCTCTTAAGAATACTATTCTGGATCCGGGGTTGAGCCTTTCCCTCAATTAGCCATTCTCAAGTCATCCTGAGGCCTCACTTCACATTTTCAACACCCTAAGCAATTTGTTAAAAAGATAACATGGTAGGGGCAGGGTGTGTCTTGGTCATTTACCACTTACCTAGGATACACAAAGCACTGGGATCATCCTCAACACCACAGAAACAGAAAGCCCTCTTCTGTGTCAACTACTACCTGGACATTTCTTACTGTGTTTGACTCAGCTGATGCCTCCCGGTATCCCCAAATGATGAATTAAAAACTAAGGGCTAGAGAAAGCCACCAGCCAGTCATATGACTTCTTCAACACAGTGAGAGCTACTCAAAGGGCAGGAATGATTTGTGTGGCCAGGGGTAGGGGTGGAGGTGTGTGGAAGCTCACATTGCTGTCTTTGTTCATCAAGGTTTTACACCTCCTGTTGTCATGAGGTCACATGGGGACCTCACTCATTTCTTCCATCTCAGAGGAGGGCAGACGTGGGAAGGGTTCTGAGAGGCGTCACCAGCCCATAATGATGCTACCAGAGGCTGTCATAGGGAGAACACCTGTTTCTGCTGGGCTATTCAGGTGTGAAGAATGGAGTCTGACCTCTGACATTATTGTTGTGTCACAGAGAGGACTGTTTTGGGTAAAGATACTAGCCTGGAACCAGAAGAGCCGAACTGTGATGACAAGTCCCTCTAGCTAGCTGTGTGCCTTGACCTCCCTGGGTTTCAGTATCCTGAGACAGGAAGGGTGGATTGCGCAGCTCTCAAGTCCTGTTATAGTCAAATGGAGTTCACTTCATTTTACCTGATTTTTATTTTTATTTTTCTATTCATTTGTCTATGTATTTATTTACTTACTTTTGTAAATCACACATCATACCTGTGGCCAAACTACAAGCTAAATCCTCAAGATCATAGTACTCAGCAATATTTTCTATATGGTAAAAATATTCCTTTCTGTGCAGCCTGTGGGCCTGACCCATCTCAATGTTGGGTTGCCTGAGGGTTGTATTTAATACTGGACTAATTAATGCTGGCTATTGCTTTGATGGTCTCTCTGTATTTAGCTTAAAATAATACTGAATATTTACTACTTTCAATAGGAAAAAAATTTATGTTAAAGAACACTAGTACACACCTTTTTAAAAGTCACTTTTTATTCTCACACATGTGAACTTTAATAAAAGATCTTTATCTTTACTTTGGGATAGTAAAGATACCGATGTAATTATGGAACAGTTTTATTAAAACCAGAAGTTTGTAGAACTACAGAGATGTGCTCTGCTGCTTTATTTGTGTTCGCAGTGGAAACTGAGTTATATTTCAAATCTACAAACCAAATTTGTAGGGAGCAGTTACTGAGCATAGCAAATACATAACCCTAGGCTTAAAGCAATGGCTCGGAGGAGACACATAGACTAAGCATTCTCATCGGGAGCTCCTGATATGCTGCCCGGGGCGTCTACTTCACACTGCCAATTCCACAAAGGATTTCAGATATTTTGCAGGAAACAGTTATAAAATATTTATTAGCTGAATGTGGACTTTTGTTTTTAAAAAAAAGCCTTCATTTTACCCAGTAATGGAGACTTTTCCCATCTAGTTAAAAGAAAGATGAAAGGCCCCTCCTGCAGGAGAGTAGCCAAGGCGATAATTTATACAAGGTGCCTCTGAGCAACCTCCACTGTTTCCAGCACCCTCATTTATGCTATCAAATGGCCGAGTTTATTTAGTAAAATGGTTATGCTTTTCTTGAAGTATTTAAGGGAAGAAATTTTTGTACCTTCCTGAGTAAAAACTTTTATAGGGTCAAACCCAAGGCCTAAGTGAGGAACGGGGCTATTCTCAGCACATAAATTCACTCTCACATAGCAAATGCCTGCAGGAGGGCTTCCAGGAGTCCAGGCTACTGATTCCTGTAAAACAGGCTGCAGAGCTGCGAGTAGCCAGGAAAGGATGCTTTTTTAATTAAACGGTATTGGTTTTAGGAAAAATGTAAGCAATCACATGGCCGTGTTTATCTTGTGTTCTGATCGACTTGTTTATTTCATGTATGAGGAAAATAAAAATAAAATTTTTATCTTAAAAAAAAAACCACAAAACTGCATGAAGCAGAACCAAGAACAATAAAGGAAGATTGTGGCCTTTTCTCATAGACTTTCCTCTCTATTACTATATGAAAAAAAAATGTTATGTCCTCAAAGCTCTATACCTTCAATGAAGCTGCACACATAACATTTTTAAGGAAAATAATACATACATTTTAAATGTTTAAAATTGACAGAATTTTCCCACAGTGGTAAGATCAGATATTTTTTAAAATGAGAGCAGCATTTCATAAGAAAAGATGGAAACTTTATTTCACTTGCCAGAAAGCTTTAGAGCAATGTTCCTCAACCTTCCTGATGCTGAGACCCCTCTAAACTCAGTTTCGTTGCTACTCTATAACTGTAATTTTGCTACAGTTTGAATAGTAATGTGACTACCTGATAGGTGACCCCCCTGTGAAAGGGTCGTTTGACCCCCGAGCCCCACCAAGGGGTTGGGGCTCACAAGTTGAGAAGCACTGCTCCATACAGACACCACGCACTTCACCAGTGACAAGTGAACAAAATAAGAATTTTGAATTTTAACTAAATTCAGAGTGTCAAAATAGAATTGATTGTTTCTGTGTGTGGATTTAAAACGTTACAGGTTTTATTCGTCTCAAAAGAGATAACACAAAGCACCATTTGACGCTAAGGCTAAATATTTCCAAACAACCAAAAGTGAAGGGAACCCACGTCAAACCTAGTCTGTGGCCTCTAAACTGGACAACAGGCTTTGTGGTTTATTTTCACCCGTGGCACTGATTAATTTTAATAACACAATTTAAATAACCCAATATTTTCATTGTGCTGGCATATCTAGAATTCTTCCTCCAAGTTTATCCTATAAACCGGTCATCTGGCTTCTTATAGAAGGCCCATTTATTGCTACTTTCTGTACAAAATATATTTTAAGACTGTTCATAAGTCAGTGCCTCATAAATGAACTACACCCCATGCCAGTGTCAGTAGCAATGAGATTTTTTCCAGACTAACCAGAAAGTTGGACATGGTTTCTGGTATTGACTCTCAAATCTGCAGTGTGGCCCTCCTATAGGCTTAATGAGTTTTAACACAGTGTTTTTCTGCCTAAGAAAGAAAATTCACTGAAGCCAATGCAAGACTCTGAAATGTTGTTCAGGTGTAACCCAAGTCACAAGGGTTCAACCAAGTATTTGCCGAGGTGAAAAAAATCACCGGACAGGTTCCCTTGGGCCACTGCACTCATCATTTTAGGGCTTAATAAGTTGGTTTTTCACTCAACTTTCAAAAACATCCCTGCAGAGCAGAATAACAAGGAGCATGACCAAGCAACCTCCAGGCACAGCTCTCTACCACAAAACATGTCTAAACAGGCATAAAGCAATTTTGATGCAGGAGATAATTTTTTTTTTTTAAATATTTGCAAAGCTTCCCATAGAGGGAAGCACTTCAGAAGAAGCTCTCCTATTGGTCAGTCCTACACTAAACATCAAAAGAAGCTCTCCTATTGGTCAGTCTCGTTGGTCCTCCTACACTAATTGGTAGTCTCACTGCATCTTAGTTGCCTTTTATGAACATTAACTGTGTGCTGTTTAGGTAATGCCACTGTATATGAGGGTGACACCAACTCTCTTTAGCAACAGATCACATTTTGAGACTTGTCTGTCACCTGTCTTCACACGTAATCAGCTGAAAACACTAGAAATCTGGGCTATTACCTCATTGCCTTTTCTATCTAAAGTGTCAAGCGAAATTGTTTCTTGATAACTGACGACTCTCACTTCATGTAGACAAATCCAGTTCATATCAGTTTCAAAACATATCAGAATACTTTGGGGAGTGGAGTAATAAAGAAGTTCATACGTCTCTTATCATAAAATGTCTCAGAGGCATGCATATCAACGTCTCACCTGAAAGGACATTTAGAGAAAATTTCTCTATTTTCACTGTCTATTGCAAAGAATTATATATATATATATATATTTTTTTTTTTTTTAGAAAATTTAACACTGAACTGTACTGGAATAGAAACATTATCAATAAATCTAGAGATTTGCAGCAAGCAGACTGGATGATCTATTCCTTGATAAAGGTAACAGAGTGAATTTATTTGCTGTAGCCATCCCACTTGATGCAAACATCGTAAAACACAACACAGAAAAAATAAACAAGTGTGCAGCTGTCAGTGAAGCCAAGACAAATTTGGAAACTGAAGAGCTGGGTTTCTTGGCAGCGTGAAATGGTTTCATATTCCAGTTGGAAATCTGAGTTAACAAGAGACTGTGGCATACCTTCCAGAGGGAATCAATACACAGTGTGTCATCACTAAGAAGTTTCTAAACCAAAAGCAGAGGCAGAAAACACAGTTTTTTGGAATATGCAAGCCCATGGGCCATAAGGGGCAGGCTTCTCCATGGCTCCTCCAGAAATAACATACAATCTACATGCCAAGAGCTTATATCTTCACTTCAGCCTCACACATAAAAGTTCATCTTAGGGCAGGCCAATGACTACGCTCTATACCTAAGGCTCCTCCTTAGACACAATAATGTTTACCAGCCTAAAAATCTCATCAGACGTGATTCCAATGCTCTGCTTCTTAAGTTAACCTTTAAGCTTGTAATGGGAAAATCACATTAAAATGTCAAATGTATTTACTAGAGCCACCAGGACTTACCTGTTCCTCCCAGAGTCTCGGAAACCTTTGGCAAATGGATTCCTGTCTATCTTCAGGCGAGTAATCTGCAGAGGAGAAAAGAGATGACACCAAATCATATATAAGCATCACGGAACACTATTTCAAGTTAGGAGAACTACAAACAATCCAAAAATTAACAGACAGAAGAAGGTTCTGTTGTGTTCCTCTCTTGTATGTTTTACTATCCTGACAGTGGAGGTTAAAAGGTTTCAGAAGTCATCTAGAACTTCTGCTGTGAAACAGATACTTGCTCACTGTTACCATCTAAGAACACAGATAAAGGTTTGTTTTGTTTTGAATGTTCCTGGAGAGGGAACCTGAACAGCCTCCTGCTGCTTTGATCATCCTCTCTAGCTGCTGAAGTTGTGCCCTTCCATTCTAGGATGTGGTTCAGCCCCCTGGGGGTGAAGGGTCATCCTGCAGCCTGCATTTATTGCCAAATCATGAGTTTGCTTCCTTTCTTAAGCCGGGCATGGTGGCCCACGCCCTTAATCCCAGCACTCGGTAGGCAGAGGCAGGTAGATCACTGTGAGTTCGAGGCCAGCCTGGTCTATAAAGCAAGACCAGGACAGCCAAGGCTACACAGGGAAACCTATTTCAAAAGTCCAAAATTAAGTAATTAATTCGTTTTTTAAAAAAAGAATCAGGAGTCACTGGACAAGCGCAGTGGTGCACATCTGTAATCCCAGGGGTCTGGGAGGCGGCGGCAAACGGGTCTCTGTGAGTTCGAGGCCAGCCTGGTCTACAAAGCGAGTCCAGGACAGCCAAGGCTACACAGAGAAAGACTCAGGAGTCCCCAACCCGCACTCCCTAACCTCATTGCCACACCATGACTCTCCCTTACCCTTTGCTTCAGTCTTCCATCTCTTATCTATACAGTACTAACTGGTCACAAAACTATAATGAACATCTAACCAGAGGTAGCTATGATTTAAGTTTCTAACAAAACAAAATCACATTTGAGTATCAGAAATAAGTGCTAATTTAAAAGTACTTAATTTTAAGTAGTTTCAAGTTATTGACTCAAAACCGACTTCTTGTCTACTGGGATCTCAAAGTTTACAAGAAAGGAGCTTACAAATATCTTCACCATCCCCACTAATTTTGGTTTTGGCTCATGCCATCCTAAACTTGACATTTTAAGCACCACCCTTCTGTTTCTTAGTAGATCTGTTCTTTACACAGAGGAATTCAGAGCCTTTTCCTTGTGTTTTGCTTTGTTCCTTGGCTTAATGAAATCTATGTGGTTAATGAGCATGTTTGTGATTGCAATAACATGTTAAGGATGAGACAGGCTGGGTAGCATGATGGAGAAGGAAAGCCTCTTTGGAATCTCCCTATTTGATATGTGCATACGCTCAGCCCCGTCAGCCCTGCAATACCCAAGACACACGAGTTCCATATTGTCTTGGTGTGTGGATAAAACTACATTATAAAGGATGTTGCAACCATTTGCTGACTATCTTATCATATGCCATTTTATCATTGAATACAATTTTCCACTACAGACTATATTAAAACTCAACTCTTGGGCTGGCGAGACAGCTCAGAGGTTAAGAGCACTAGCTGCTCTTTCAGAGGTCCTGAGTTCAATTCCCGACAGCCACATGGTGGCTCATAACTATCTATGATGAGATCTGGTACCCTCTTCTGGCATGCAGGCAGAACACTATATACATAATAAATAAATAAATGTTTTTTAAAAACCTTAACACTCTGTTCACTTAAGTAGTGTTTAAATAATATTAAATAATTTAAGTATTTTGGATCTTAGTTTTAAGAGTATAAATTTATATAATAGTGCCTTTCTAAACAAAATACATCTTTATTATTATCATCATCATTTTAATACTAATATTATCAGATTTATTCAACATAGATTACGTATGGCATACCGGGTTATATGCAAATCCCCACTTGATTATCATAGCAACTTAGATGCACTTTTAAGTTTCTTTTAAAGCAACAACACAGCCGACTAAAGAGTAATAATGCCCCTGAGATGTACACAAGTGAGGAAGTAACCTAAACCAGTCTGGCTGGCCAATGAGTGAAACCGAACAGAAGAGACTCAAACACAGACCACATCAGCCACCGCGACAGACCCAGGTCTTACAAAGCTCAACGAATTGGCATGGATTAAACATTTTTGCCTCCAATTTAATGTGCCCCCTTCTCTTGATCTCTCTAGCATTTGTCTGTGTTTTAAATTAAAATAGAAGCACATCATTTCCTCCCTCCTTTTTTTTTCCTTCCAGCCCCTTCCATGCTCCTCACACTCTCAGGTTGATAACTTCTTTTTCTTTCAATATTGTTACATGTGTGTATAAATTATATGAGTGCATATGTACACACACACACATATATATATGGGTGTGTATATATATATATATATGTATATATATATATACACACCCACACACAAACTTCTGGGTCCATTTTTTGTTTTTCTGTGAGCATGTGGTCTCAGAATTGATCATTCTGCTTTGGACAACCAATAAAAGGGCTCAATACCCACTCTCCTGACTCATGTAAAACAACCTTAAAGAAACACAGGCATTTGCCCATATTGAAAGGAAGCATTTTACTTCTTAAACTATTTAAACTATTATAAAAGCATCACTTTAAAACTGCTGGACTCTCAGGATGTCAGGCATATCAGTACCCTGCATAATAGTTCAAATCAGAGCTAAAATAAAAGGCCCTTTAAAAAGTATACAAAAGGAACGTATAGGGTAAATCTTTCTGAAATTTATCTTACAATTCATGGGCTATAGTTTTTAAACAAATCCCCATGGCTCAATATACAACTAGCTTTTCGTACTTTACATGCCTGTTTTCTAGGCGACCTACACAATTTCTAATTTTAATTACGGCAGTTGTATGATAGGTGCTCAGCTAAAGTCATCACCATAGGAGCCCTGCTTGGGAATTTGTGGACCGGGAGTTGTCACTGTGTGCATACACGCATACTGTGGATACCGTGTAGAGCAAATGTTTTGTGGTACTTTGCTGGCGTTGGGATATAACAATAAAGAGAGCTGGCTTTCCTTTTATACCTGAGGAGTCTGGCAAAAGGGCCACTGAAAACAGTACCTGCTGATTCTGATAGGCAGTGACAGTCGTGAAAACAGTTTCTGGAAAGGAGAATGCCTTCACTCCCTCTCCTGACGGAACAGGCTTGACAGGGGACAGATCGTCCCCACAGTCTTTACGAATCACGTGCACTCTCGGTTGGTATTTGTGCATAGAATGAAGAATAATCTAGATCAAGGGAAGAAAACCACATGAAATGGGAATCACCCTGCATCTTAATGGTGTGAACAAATATGTAACATGGAAAATAAATCCTTGCAGCAGAGTTACATTTCTGAAGATACAGGAAATTAACAAAACACAGCAAAGCTGCCCGAAAGGCCAAGAAAGACAATTGTAACACATATATAAATATACAAATCACTTTAATTAAACCCTAGGTACAGCCAAATGAAGTCAACATCAAATTTCTGTTGCTTAAAATACAATAATATATTCCTAAATTTTATTTATAGTGAGCCAAATAAAACCAAAGTCAGTACCAATGACGCTAAAATTGAAATTGGAATGACCACTTGAACTGCACCAAATCCATCTCCTAAAAGATGCACACAAGAATTTGAACGCCAAGGAATTAGACTTTTGTAGGCAACTGTGCTCTGAGGGCACCCTGATGCCTCTTGTGTTTGTTTGTTTTTGCAAAGTCTCTGGTTTGTCAGAGGAGTATAGTGGCCATGCCCTGTTCAAATCTCAGACAGGAGGATGGAAATCATCTCTCACATGGGCTCCAAGATCCCACTAAGAATCGTCCTAAGGAATGGCTCCAGATTCCGAACAGCTTTTTCTCCACAACGATGTGCCACAAGTAATGTATAAGAGTAGAAGGACCATAAGCCAGCCACTCACATGCCCAGCATGAGTTGATTAGTTACCAAGGGAAATTTACATTGTGAGGTGTGACGTCACCACACTGTTGCTCATGCTATCCGGACAAATTCCAGCCATATGATAAAATGCTTGTTTTTAATCTTAAAATGATAAAACTGTACCTAACTGTCTAAATACATTTTATGGCTTATTTAGACAGACTGCAGTAAGCTCAGGCAGAGATATGAACAGGGATCACCTCTGATGACAGCATCACAGGTAGGTGTGTGGCTTTATGTTTTAATGTCTTAATGAACATGTTTTGTTTGTTTGTTTCTCAGATCCTATATTCATAAATGACTTTAGAAAACAAGGATGTAACTTTTCTGAACCCTAAGCTTTAAATTTAAGGTTTAGGTTATATGTCTAGAATGAAAACACTAAACAAAGTCATGGGAAGCACGGTGTTTGCTGGGCTTCATGTTGTTCCAGATGCAGGCAGTTTAATAAGCCAACTTCAGAGCCTTTGGTCAGCTCAAATGCAAGTATCCCTGTGCTCAGAGAATGTGCCTGCTGTCGTAAGAGCATGCCTTTACTTTGGGGCTAGCCAACACCGCACTTAGGGGCTCTGTTTCTGTTTTTGTTTTTCCCTAAGGTTTTGTTTTCTCTGTGTCAATGAAAGAAATACTTGGGAAGCAGATCTAAAGGGTTTTGTCAGTCAGATTTAGGCCTGAAGGAGGCAGCATGAATACAAGAAAAAGCAAAAGGGGCAGTGGTCCTCATCCTCACCTGATTGCTGCCTCTTTCTAGAACTAAGAAAAGGACAGAATTTGAATGAACTATTAGTAGCTTTTACCAGAAAACTTTTAAATCAATACAATTACAAAACATGGTAGTTAATGTGAGGACTGTACCAGAGATATGTAGTCTTTAAAAACAAAACAAAAATAACCATAGTTTCTGTTAGCATTGAGTAGGTGTGTAGACTGCCATCATATGAAAGGTATGCCTTGCTGTAAACTGAGATAAGAGAACACAGAAATGAAATTTTATTGGAAGAGTCTAACATTTATCATAGCCTAGTAAACATAATTTTTTTCTTTTTCTGTTTTTTGTTTTTGTTTTTGTTTTGAGATCAGGTTTTTCTGTGTAACCTTGGCTGTCCTGGAACTCTCTCTGTAGACCAGGCTGGCTTCGAGTTGCGAGATCTCCTGCTTTTGCCTCCTGAATGCTGGGATTAAAGGCCTGTGCCATCACCACCCAGCTAGTAAACATATTTTCAGTGGATGAGAAATGTCTTTTGCTCATTTCCTTATTACTAGATTATGTTCATTAATTCTGATTTTAAAGGATCAAAATCTAAGCTTCTATGTATCCTTGGTGAAGTTTATATCCTTGCAGAGCTTGGGTTTGGTTGTTGTGGTGATTGGTTGGGTGGGTGGGTGGGTGGGTGGGTGGGTGGGTGGGTGGTTAGGTGGTTGGTTGGTTGGTTTTCTGAGGTGTACTAGTGGGAGGAGACCAGCTAAGGAGGAAGCTGGGCTTTATGCTGACTTCCACGTAGGAGCATGTCTGTTTAATAGTTAGGATTCTACACAACTTTTCTAAACCTCAGCCGATTTTTTTTTTTAAGTTGTAGAAAACCTAGGGACTTCTGAGTCCTCAGAGCTCCCTAGGCCCAGGGCTAGTTTCCCTTCCTGTCTACACACCTTCCTTATGAATTTACACTTCATGTGCAGGCACAGGCCCTGGGCCAGGCCCAGTACAGGAAACACAAGAATGTTTTTGAGCCTGAAGATGCAGTTAATTAAGCCCTAGCTTGTGTCTCAGTCCCCACCTGCAAACCTGCCCCAGTCCTTTTCCTATGATTTATTATTGCAATAGCACACTCTTTCTAATGTTAACGTAAAATAGCAAATGTCCACTTTTAATGTAATAACTTTAATGTCAGCTCAACTTTTCTTTCCTTTATTTTGCTCATTTTATCTTTAGAAAACTGTCTTGCAATGCATATCTTCTAAGGCTGAAAAGTTTGAGAGAAAACACTTCTTCTTCTCCAAGCTAAGACTCAAATTACCTGGGGCTGGAGAGATGGCTCAGTGGTTAAGAGCTTTGGTTGCTCTTCCAGAGAACCTGGGTTCTATTCCCAGCACCCACAGGGCAGCTCAGAACTATCTGGAACTCCAGTCTTAGGGGATCTGACACCCTCACATAGACATGCATGTAGGCAAAACACCAATGCACATAAAGTAAATGAATTACTTTTTTAAAAAAAGATTTATTTATTATTATGTATACAGTGCTCTGCCCATACATACACTTGCAGGTCAGAAGAGGGCATCAGATCACATCATAGATGGTTGTGAACCACTATGTGATTGCTGGGAATTGAACTCAGGACCTCTCGAACAGCAGTCAGTGCTCTTAACCTCTGAGCCATCTCTCCAGCCCATGAATTACTTTTAAAAAGAATCAAAATGTCAACAGCACACAGACAGCAGCATCTGTAATTCCTGGAGGGAATCGGCATCCCTTTAGAGGTGATTTTCAGAGAAAAAAAAGAAAAGAAAAAAAGAAAGAAAGAAAGAAAGAAAATCAAAGACAAGAAATTCCATATATATAAGATAAAAAGTGCACAACCAGTTTCAGAGCATCAGAACGAAGTGACTTGGAGTGGAGGCAGTAAAAGTTTCTTTTCTGTTTACAGTCCCAATTTATGAAGACTCCATTTGCTCAAGGACATCTCTCCATTCAGTTTTAGGCATGATACACTTATTTGTTCTATCTCCTTACCATATTTCTAAAAGTGAATTTGGGTGGAATATACTGGAATAGAGTGAGAAAGAAAAAAAAACAACTAACAAATGCCTTTGTTTGCACATTATTTATTTGGTAAAATAGAGTATTTTAAATGTCTATAGAAATGTAATGTATCTCTGGAATTTTGAGAGAACACTAAGCAAGCTCAGTTCTTCTTTATAATAGTATCCTTATTTTCTTCTTACTGAAGTCTGAGATCTAGAGCTGGAAAGGTGGCACAGTAAGGAGGCTGCTTGCCGCCAAGTCTCACCACCTGAGACCCATCTCTGGCCTCCACAAGGTGGAAGGAGACTTTTTCAGGGTGGACTCTGAACTCTAGACTTGTGCAAATGCATGCAGGGACCCACAGCTTCCCATACCCACTAAATAAGTAAACCTAAGAAGCTGTCCTGTCCATAATAATAGTAAGCAAGCAACATTTTGCTTATTTAGTAGGACATGTGGGACGACTAGCCTTTTAGAGAACATAATTATAGCCCAAATAATCATACCTTATGTGTACTTTCTACACTGTCTGTTCTGTTTAGACAGTATCTGGGCAGGGGACTAAATATCATATTAGAAAAGGCATACGGACCTATGTCCACAAACACAGAGTGCTCTCATTCATAGGCTTATACATGATTTTCTACTGTAAAAACTAGTTTGAGGGGCTAGGGATGTGGCTCATTTGTAAAGCAGGTCCCCTAGGCTTAATCTCTAACACTGCTAATTGGTTGATGATTGATTGATTGATTGATTATAAACTAGGTTTGCATCAAAAGACACATACTAATTTATCTGAAAAGCTAACCGTGTTTGAAGTCGAACAGATGAGGTTTCAACTTTTACAACTTGATAGCGGAGCATGTGAATAACTGATTTTTTTTTTCTAGATGGCAAACTCTTACAATTGGATTAAGCCAAGCAAAGGACCTACAAGGGCCAAAAATCAATGCCCCTCCCCATAACTCCCACCCCACACTGCTTTCTGCATGTATTTTAACACAAGCCATGCCTCACTTTAAACAGTGTTGGAACTTTAGCAGTCAGTCACAGGCAGAGTAGGAGTTCCTCTTTGGTTCTTAGGTGATACTGTGTCTCAGGCCCTCCTTAGATACCTGCTTTCAAACGAGCCAGCTCCCTTGGGTGTCTAATTCCAATACACCCATGAGGAAACAAGGCCTGGGTGAACGGAACTGACTTTCCCGGGGTCACAGATGCTGGTGTCCTTAACCACTTCAACCTCCCTCCCCATGAGAGAGCTCAGCCATGTCTCTCGCATCATCTTGCTTCCCATATGATTTTTTTTTTCCCAAGAAGAAACAGTAAGAGAGTGTGGCCATGTGCGTCACTAAACTGTCAGCAGTGGAGATACACACACTTCTACAAGCCCTGGACTATGTATGGCTGCCTGACAGGGTAGCATCCCTGGCATTAAAGCTATGAAGCTGCTGCAGTTCCAGGTGCACCATCAGTGTCTTCTCCTTCCCAGAGAGATGCTCATGGAAATATGGTCCCTCAGAGGACACATGGCAGGAAAAACAGGAAACATGCACCTGGTGAGAACCTGTCACCCAAGCATATGGACCTCCTGCACAAGGGCAGCCCAATAACCAGCGTTGGCTTGTACCAAAGCTAGCACAAGGCTGCCAAGAATCTCCATGGACCAAATAGGACCTACAAGGTCACAAGGTCATCATCACTTTCAAGGATTAGTTGTGGCTCTGAGGGACATTGCTACCTTGAGTCTTTCTCAGTTTCCTTTTCTGAACCAAGTTGACTATTTGGGAAGCTGAAAAATTACTTTGGGGAAAACAGATCATCTCGCGTGGTCACTAGTCTAGTAACAGGTTACAAGACTTGGATTCCTGTGATCACCTTATACTAACTTAGTAATCACACGGTCCCGGGGGCCACAGAGCCCTCACATCACAAAGCGGCATATGTGTATATCTCTATGTGTGTATCTTTAGCACAGCAAAATGGAGATGGGGAGGCTGAGAGATTAAAGCATAGGGAAGGAATTTGGGGAGTTAAACTCGGGTGTATACAGCTTCATTAGGTAGAGGCGACAATGACTTCTTTTAGAATTGGTGGAATGATTGGAAGCAAAAGCCCCCGAGGGGCTCTGCTGAGGTCCGGCCACAACAGGACAGCACTGCCTTCTTAGAGTCACAAATGGCACAAATTACAAGCATATCCCCAATGCCTAATCTGCTTTCACTTGGACCCTTGGCATAGAGTGCACACAGCGAGGGCTTCTGGTACTCCTCCTCAACTCTCTGGGGCGAGGCACCTCTATGGCCAGAGAAGACAGCGGTCTGTAAGGCGTCCTTCTCATTCCACAGAGGCAGGAACCTCACAAAGCCACTCTGCCTTCAGTGTCCTGGGTCACATTTAGCAGTCTTCAAGAAGACATTTTTTAAACGAGTAAGGTTAAAAAAAAAAAAAAAAAAGCACTTCCACCTACATCCTCCTTCTCCAGTCGGCTGGACCCAAGCACAAACATTTGAAAAGCAATGCTCTGGCTTCTGGATTTCACACAGTTGTCTCCTGCTCCCCCTTCAAATTCATTATGTCCTTGATCAACAGTACATCCGTCACAACCGTATAAGAAAAATTTCACCAGTAGACAAAATGCTTTCTTAATCTATTGTTCTTTGCTGCATTTATAAATTTTCCCGATGGTGAGATTCTTTATTTAGGTGCAAGTAGCTGAACTTCAAGTTGGAGCCTTTCTTTTATGTTTTAGACAAATATTTTGTCGTGGTTAATTTTATCTGTTAACTTGGCGAGGACACAGAATCCATATTTTTGGCCAAGTAGCAACAAAGATGTTGCTGTGAAAGTATGGCTCAGAGATAAATACTTAATCAGTAGACTCTAAAAATCAGGTCTCTGTAGCAGTGAGTGGCAATCATCTAATCAGTTGAAGGTCTTAAGAGAAATCAGAGTAAGGTCCCAGGAAGAAGAGAAAATTCAGATAGCATATTACCTGCAAATTTAAGTCATAACTTCAATTCTTCCTAGGTTTCCAAAAGATAAAGCTGGCCAAGTCTTCCATAATCACATGGACCAACATTCATATTTATTCTGTCTCTCTCTCCTCTCCCCACTCCTCTCTCTCTCTCTCTCTCTCTCTCTCTCTCTCTCTCTCTCTCTCTCTCTTTCCTCTCTCCTACCTCTGTCTCTTTCCTCTTTCTGACTCCTCTCTCTCACATACACAACTATTTTCTCTATATGTATATGTTATATATTTACACATATATATATTATATTTTCTGGAGGATGTTCTTTTAGATAAAAGCTGTTAAAATTAGAACTCTAAAATCATAGATTACTAAGTCTATATATAAAATTTGCTGTTTAACATACTGTATATAAACCTGGTACTTGGAACTAAAAGAATTAGGCCTGTAAGATTATTTTATCAATATGAATTATTTATTAGTATATGTTTAAGGACACAATTATCTCTTTAAAAATATATTCTTAAACTGTAGAATTCAGAAAGCAGTGTACTTTAGGTTTTGAAAGTAAGTAGCACATGAAACCTGACGTGGTGGCACACGCCTTTAATCCCAGGGCTTTAGGAGGCTGAGGCAGGCAGATCTCTGTGAGTTCGAGGCCAGCCTGGTCTACAAAGTGAGTCCAGGACAGACATGCTACACAGAGAAACCCTGTCTCAAAAGAAAAAAAGAAAAAAGAAAGAAAGAAAGTAACACCAAATGATGTTTAGTCTAAATTTCCTACTAAAAGGGGGGGGGGGGAGGAGTTCTTCAGATGGATGTACCAACAGTTCAGTCAGAGGAAACTGATATTTTTTTTTTCAGCACTACAATCAGGTGAACAATAGTCATTACAATTTGACTGTGGACTTGTAAAAGCAAGGATAAGGAAAATGAAGACATCTACTAAAATACACGAAAAAATAAAATATCTTCTTTCTCTGATTAAGTTTTAATTAAAAAAAAAAAAGGCAAGTACAGAAGCATCATGGGAAATCTTATTAGCTGTGTTTTAAAACGTTTGCCACTGGAAGGTTAGTATCCTGAGGGTCTCATCACGGTGGAGAACTTAAGATCCTACCTAGACACCTGTAAGCCACAGCACACACTCTGTTCTGATGCTCACTACAGCTCAGAGTTTTACTTTAAGTGGCTCGCTCTTGGGAAATAAGGGAGTTGATATTTCTCTTCTGTACAATGTATTACTCAAAAGACATCTTCACTTCTTCTTAATCAAAACTGTAAACAATGGACACCTAACAGAAGTGCTAGCTTGGAACAAAAATCAGCATTCCCCAGAGTTAGAGAGTTATTAAAGTCAGCAAGCTGTTAGCAACGACCGTCTTTTTGGAATGGCTAGACTGGACCCTCATATCAGGTTTCAGCCGTTTTAAGAGTAAAGGGAATTTTAGCACACTTCGACACATTAGATGTCATTACAGAACAATTGGGAACTTGCAGATGGAACACACAAACAGAGTAAGGCCGGGTCATTGCTGCAGCAAGCCTCAGCTGGGAAAAGAGCTAGGTACATAGAGGACACCATAAATCAACCCTGTTACCAAATTTCCAAGCCCAGTTCAAGTACAATAATTAGCACCTCATGGGATTTCACATAAATATTTTCGTTAATAAAAAAAAAAAAAAGAGAAAGAAAGAAAAGAAAAAAGAAAAAGTCTCTGCCTTGGCTCCTTTCACTCCAATATAAAACCAGTGTCTGGTTTAAACTTGATGTTTCATGGGACATGTCAGTTATAGACGCAACCTTGATTTGATTTGACACACGCTGTTCACATACTGACCAAACCGAAAGGAGTGGTACTGATCTTAGCAGCTTTTAGCTAGGCACTGGGCCATGTCGCCTGGTGGCTCATGGCAGAGAGGCTGGTACTTACATGGCCTTGGTCATCCAGTTCATTGTTGGTAAGCTTGAGCTTGTCAAAGCTGATCACTTGTCGCATCCAAGTCTCCCCAGAGGCAGGTGAGTCTGGATGAATATATACTCTGGGTGGCACAGGCGAATCAGCATTACCTGCCACCATCCACTTAGAGCTGTGGTAAACATACCTACAAGGCAAAGACAAGACTGTCAGAATACAGACTAGCCATTTCTGAGTATTACCAACTCAGACCAGATGTGCACCCTTTCCTAAAAATCCAAAGTAAACTTATTTCTCCATACACCCAACGGACCCTTTAAATATACTTTTGGGTTTGTACTGTGGGGCCTTGTATAGCTCAGAGTAAACATCATATGGATGGTTTAGTGAAAATATACAGCCTGTCTCTTCCCCCAAAACCACCAAATACTGTGACTCTAATGCATTACACTTTACAATAGACATAATTTATATTCTGATGTTTTTCACCTGTATTGACATGAAGACACTATGAGGTTGACAATCTCACCTCTGAGTAAATCTCAAAATATTTCATTATCTAATTTTGAGGGTTTCTACTTCCTGAGAGATCATTTCTCTTTTTGGGCTGGAGGGACAAACAATTGAGATATGGGAGAAACTATTACATTGGGTGTTTTGGAAGAAAAATTTATCATTTTAAAATTTAGTATCTTTAACATTAGATATCATTACAAAACAATTAGGAACTTGCAGATGGAACAGTTATAAGTAGAGGATAGAATAACTGAGGTTAATTTAAATTTTGGGGGAATCATAAAATGTAGACTATCGTTAAATCTTTCATGTTTTTCTTTCTTGGCCTTTCCAAGAGAATTATTTCAAACAGTTAGAAGATGCTAATTTACAATTACCAATACTCAACATACAAAGCATGCCGGTAATAGCAAAGCCAATTATTGTTATTTTCACAGTTAAGAAACACAGTAGCCTCTTCCTTTTTTTAATACACAAATAAATTGACTCAGCAAAAAATTTAAATAAGGAAATTTTCAGGAATAAATAAAACCTTAAAATTTAGTTCTATATTCAGATTAGCACTTGTCAATATGAATTTTAAAACTAGAAAATAGTATACTGATGAAATGATAAAATGAGATTGTACCCTAAGGTGTTCTGCCTCCTGTTCACGTTTTAAGATGCTGCCCACAATTTATAGTGATACTGTTCAGGTAATGTCAGAAAGGCCTATGTTGTAAACACACATCTTTTAAAACCAGCATGAAACATTTTCTTACATCTGTCTTCGGTGAGGCTCAGTGCCTCAACTATGGTTAACACATTTCAGTGCACTCAATTTTAAGATCAATATCCCTTGTAGATTTTAATTCCTTTCCTTAAACAAAATACATAAACATAGCATTTAAATTAATTTTTAAAACTTTCCTTTAATTGGAATAGTATGATTTTATACAAATAAATTTCTGTGAGCTTTTGTGACTATTAATTTTTCAAAATGCTTTTAAGTTGGACCAAATACCATCATTCTTTGACAGAGAATAAGTCAAAAATAATTTCTTTTTTTTTTTAAATAATTTCTGATGCTGACAAAAGAGTTGAAAATTAAAATGGAAACCTTAGAGATTCATGAAAAAAAAACTTAGTTCAGATAAGACTTGGGTTATTACCTACATAAATAAGAATGTCCTATCAAAACCTCGCAAATTGTGTGTATTAAATAGTTCAAAATCCACCATGCTCTAAGAGAAGTTGTGTGTCTCAACATTCCCCATAAAGTATCCTAAATACTAAAGCTAACTATTTCCTAAGAAGCAATGGGAAAAAAAGGCAAATCTGTGTGTTTATGGTTTGATCTATTAATGTATAAATTTTCATTGCTTTCTGTAAGGGTGTAAATCATGTAAAAATTTTAAAATTCTAAGGTATATAGAGAAAAAATGGAGGAAGAAACAGAATAAAACTTGAGGAAGAAAGGAGTAATTTAGAAACTCATTAAGAATGGCATTATCTTCCTCAGCCCAACTCAAATTAGAATATTTAAATAATGTGCTTTGTGAACAGACTTAATGCCCTCTGCTTTGTGCTCCTTAGTAGACAATGGTATCAAAACTTCTCATGACTTACATAATTACAATAAAAAACACCAATATAACTATTATATTTAGCAGTTTTAGTATTTCCTATGCTCGTATACAAATTTAAATCTGGATACTTTTGACATCAAAAAACTTGTTTTTACCAAAACAAGCAGCCAATTTAAAAAAAAAAGTGGTAGAAACCAAATGATTTCACTTACACATCTTCTAAAAGACAAAGAAAATTTCAGAGTTCGTCTAATCTCCCAAACTTCCCTTTAAATAGATAAGCATTTTAAACTCTTCAGATAAACAAAAGGCATTGTCATTGAAAAATTACTTATCAATTTCTTGCGTAAGTAAAAGCAAGGACAGTCTGAAACTAAAGAAGACATCTTTTCAGAGATTACTTGATGCCTAGACAAAAGTATTGTTGCAAAATCCAAATATTATAGAAATTTTTAAAGAATTGCCCATTACCAACCTAAAAAACAAGCCAGTGATAAAAATTCATTACAAGTTTAGAGATGATTTAAAGTCACAATAAATTATGAAAATTTATTTTTCTAACTTGTAAACATATTTTCAAATGGAAA
Organism: Acomys russatus; assembly: GCF_903995435.1. Classification (NCBI taxonomy): domain Eukaryota; kingdom Metazoa; phylum Chordata; class Mammalia; order Rodentia; family Muridae; genus Acomys; species Acomys russatus. The sequence goes on from NC_067168.1 coordinate 15,567,796, forward strand.
TTTCACATATATATATCATTTTTAATATGACAAGAAAATTAACATAAGATCAAAAATAGAAAAATATATCACTTACTATAAGGTGCATATGCAAACTTTGCATTAAACACTTCTTATCAAAATTCTAACTGAACCGCTAACCAACATTAAAGATACACTTCACGCAGCAATGCCAGACTGTCTCCAGCTAAAGTCTCAATGACCGAAGACATCTCTTTATCTATTAAAAGCTGAGAAAACACTGAATTTCCACATAGGCTGGGGCACAAGGCACCCACTGGGCTGCTAGAACTCATGGGTGTTAAGATCATGTGTCTGGAAAAGTTGATCACAGTGCCATGGATGAGGCAGGCACTGGTAGCAGACTCCTCCTTGTGTTGCTATCGCTCTGATGGCAGTTGTCCTACCTGTATCTTTTGTTGTCCACTGGCACAATATCCATGGCTATGTAATATTGCTGGTGAGGATCTAATCCAGAGATTTTCACTCGCATTGCTGGAAACATGCGCCTATTTGTAATGGAAGGGGGGGAGAAACAGGGCTTGGGTTTTTGTTTTGCTTGTGATTAAGAATAGAGACCGAACAAAGGCAAGAAACCCCATTTTTAATGTGAACGAACGTATAACATTCACTTTGATAGCATAACTCTAGGTATCGGAACATAGGACATGTCAGAACTATAGCTTTAAAAATGTGATCTGTTGCATCGTATACACATGTTCTGTATTTACTGAAACATCAAAATAATTAAATGTGAAAAGATTTTTACATGAAGGAAACTTTGCTTTTGAAACAAAATCAGCAAGCCTATTTACCTTACTACAAATAATGAAATACATCAAATGATAGAAACTTCAAATTGCTGAAAGTGATAAAATATCTTATAATGTGAAATTTTAAAGGGGGTTATAAAAAACCCACAAGGAGCCAATGTGCCATGCTATAACCAAACAATATGTTCTTTATTGAGACAGGGCTTCCTGTCTGCAGCCTGGTCTGCAGCCTGGTAAGGTAAAGTGCAAAAGGCGCTCTAAATTTGAAAGGTATAGTAAAACTTCTTTATTGGAAGCAGAAACTAAACACAACGTATATTTACGAATTTCCTTCCCTCACCGTAACCCCCTAAATGTTTTCATTTCTAACCACAAATATTGCTAATTAAAGCAAACGAAAATTCCATTTTCCCTTGACTTCCCAGATATGCGTATCAAAGGAGATGCTGAAGGAAAGGCACATAATCCCTTTAAAAAGAGAACAGAAGCAAAGAATATGCGCATTACTGTGCATTAAAAGCAACGTAAGTTTCACCCTTAAAAAAAAAAAGAAAAGAAAAGAAAAACACTTTCTTCTAATGATTTATGTCTAGAACCTTCCAACTAATCTCATTTTTGTTAATTTAACCTCATAACACAAATTTATTTACCATTTTTTTTTCTACAACAGTAGTGCTATTAAAGACCACTGCCAGCGAAAGGAAAGTCCGTAAGTTTTAACTAAGCCTGAGAGCAGTTTAATGTGCTGGCTGTTTAAGTGTTCAGTGCACCTGTAAGATAAAGAGTAAAGGTCTTTAACTACATCATTTATAAGACAACTGTTGCTTTGTGTTGTTGAAGACCGCATTTGGATCATTAATAAAGACGAAGAAGAAAAAAAAAAAAAACTCCTTGAGAATGCAGAAGGTAGCATATGGATTCAATAAAATATGTTTTTGTAATTTCTAATAAGTTTGGATACTTTTATGTTATCCAGGTTTTTACCATGTGTACTCCCTGAAAGAGTCGTGTGTGCTTTTTAAAGGACCTTTAAAAGTATCATATTATTCTTAGATTTCATTACACTAAATGAGCTGAAAACTTGAAAGTGCAAATTTCTCTCACCGACTTGAAATTAATATGATGTGGCCATTTACTTGACTAAGGAACGATGCACAAATTGTATAGTCCTAAACAAAACAAAACAAAACCAAAAACCAAAAACCAAAAAAAAAAACCAAAAACAAAAACAAACCAACAACTTCATTCCAAACCTTTTTGTATTCAGTAAATTTAAGGCAGTGGACTGGCTTTCGTGTGTGTGTGTGTGTGTGTGTGTGTGTGTGTGTGTGTGTGTGTGTGTAGTTTTTAAAAATCAGGGTAATGATTCTTATAGCAAAATATCATCAAGCGTGATGATAGTGACTTATCATAGTAGCCTAATAAATACCAAAAAAGCACACAGCACCATGGACTCATGTGCTAGGACCAACTTGGAAATGTTGAATTTTTAAAAAAATAAATCAGAGTTTGCTAAAAATAATAATAATAATAATAATAATAATTAAGTTAAAATTAAAAATAACTAAAGCAGGAGGAGTCAATCTATGGCCAGGTTCAGGGCTGATAACTAGAGCCTAAATAAATGCACAGACTGACTTCCTATCTATAACTAGCACGCGTTCCCTTACTCAAAACATTGAAAACTATGACTGTAGCATCCGTGTTGACAAAGATCACTCTGACTTTAACAAGACTGGGCCGCGCTTCGCCCTTCATCGAATTCGCTTTGGGAAAGAAAGCAACGGAGGTGTAGAAACAGAGCTTCTGTCCGGGACTCAGTTGGGTGGGTCACAGCAGCAACCAGGCAAGGGAGGGGGAGGGTTTTGCCAGAGTCGAGGAGCACCAGGGGAGCTCAAGCTTACCTGCCGGCTTTGGTGATAATCATCTCTGTGCCTATTTCATGAAAGCGCTTCCAGAGCTCCGCTCCTTGCAGATCCACCCTCGGGGCCTGCGGCGCCGGCAGCGGAGTCCCAGGCCGGGCCAGGCCAGGTACGGGAGAGCCCTTCGGAGAATCTCTCGGGGACACCATCGGGGAGGCGCCCTGCAAGAAGCCGTCCTCACAGCTGCCTGGACAGCAGAGGGCAGAGACGGGGAAGCAGTGAGGCAGAGAGCCGGCCTTGGGGCCAGGCCCTAGGACAGCTGCCCTGTCGCGGGGCATTCGGAGCTGCCTCGAGGCCTGCAGGGTCCAACTGAGTCCCCATCTCCGAAAGCCAGGGCCGTGTCCTCTCCACGCGCCCGGCCTGTGCGTGGCCTCGGCTCGCGGACGTCTCTTAAACACACGCTACCCAGTCTGAGACCGGTTACAGAGCGCACAGTTCCGGGGCGCAGATCCCGCCGCCGCCTCCCCAGTCCGCTCTAGTCACCCCTTCGTCCCTCTGCCCCAGATGGCCATCGTATCTTTCTCAGTGCCCGGCCCTAGGCGCCTTCTAGAAACCTCTGCAGACCCCGCTCCCGCCAATCCTGCCTGCTGCTGGCTCTCCAGGCCGCTCCGCGCAATGGCTAGAAGAGGGCAAAAAGCCAGCCCTCCGGCGCCGTGGGTCCCAGCGGAGGAGCAACCGGCATCCCGGGGAAAGAGTGTGGGCGAGCTCGCCGCCACCTCCCGGGTTGGAGCACCAGGCTTCGGGCGTCCAATCCGTTTTCCGCGCCCTAACTGGCGCCTTTCCGTACGCGCCCCTGGGCTCCTAAAAGTTAGGCGAAAAGCAGCAGCCCCCTGGACTGGAACGTGCCGGCACAGAGAAGAGGCCGGAGGCAGCCCATTGGGCGGTGCTGGGAGCCGCGGATGGACGGTTCGCGGTGCCAACGGGTCAGCGCCTGACACCCGGGGCTTAGCGGCAGACAGCGGGGAGGGTCCGGCGCGAGCACAGCCTCCCCAAAGCTCAGATTCGCGGCACCCGAGCGGGCACGCTCCAGGAAGCCACTAGGGCGAGAAGGGGCCGACTCACCCGCCGCTCCGCGGGAGCCGCAGCTTCGCTCCACGTCCGCGCAGTTCCGCGCCGGCCCGGAGGCCGGCCCCGTTGGCGGTGGCGGGGGAGCTGCGTCTTCGTCGGCCTCGGAGCAGCCCTGCTCGCCCGCGCCTCCGCCGCGGCTACAACTCGCGTCGTCCGCCGCCCCGGCCGCCTCTTCCGTGGCCAGCTTTCTCCGCTTCTTTTGCAGCTGTTGCTGCTTCTCCGCGCCGATCAGAGCCTCCACGGAGAAGGCGTGCGCCTTGAGGCTTAGCATGCTGCACGGCGAGCCTCTCCGCTTCTCGGCCATCCCCACCGCCCCGCGCCCGTCCGCCCCTCTCTCATATACCCGAGGCTGGGGCGCATGCAAGCGCTCGCCCTCCTGGCCCCGCCAAAAGCTCCGCAGCTCCCGATGCCTCCCGAGATCTGCTCCCTTCCCCGCTGCGGGCAGAAACAAATTTGCCGTTTCCTCTTTCTCTCTGGCGTTGGGATCCGAGGAAGTAGGAATGCGGCCGCCAAGTTTCCTTCCCTCTGTCTCTGACTTGAGCTCACTGAGGTACTTCTTTACTCCCAACCCCTCCACCTCCTCCTGCTGCTCCAAGATCTGCCTCAACTGATGCGCCAAAGAGGACTAACACGGGGGGAAAAAGAGAAAAAAAAAAAAACACTCTGCGGACACAAATTAGGGATTGTAATTGAAATTTGTTGCCTTGATCTGTCAGCACTTCCAGGCAGGAGAGCGGTGGGAAGAACTTGCTCATTAGTGTCAATAAAGCGGCAGGGGCGGAGCCTACTGAGCTGTCCATCACCAAGACGGCTCACCAACCAGAAAGTCCGACTCCGCTCAGCCCGCGCCCACTTCCTTACAAGGTCGGAAAATCTCGGACAGAAAAGCGCCGCCGTCTGGCTCATCTGTGCCAGCCTCGGGAAAGCTGAACCCTTTTCCGCTGACACCCACCAATTCTTATCAAGACCAGGAAAGGCTGAGCCTCCTGGTTTAAGCTAGAAGGAGCACCAAAGTTAGTTAGCATCATCAACGATCTTTTAAGGAATCTTAAAACCCAAGGTTCAGCATCCCAATCGATGTGGCTACAAAGTACAACTTTTGGAGTCGGCAAGAACTCAAAGGCAACATGTTTGTGGCTTCTCTTTTAAACAGTCCTGGTAACGCCCACTCTTCGCAGAGCATGACCGTGGGCTTAAACCTTACTCCGTAGATTTATTTTAGGTGAGATAAGTTTAAGCATATTTGGCCTTTTACTTTAAATTTTTATTATTGTATTATCGCTCAGTCTTTCATATAAACTACCCAGGAAAAGAGCCTACTTTCAGGAGACTCCGTTTTATTTCGGAGTAATTCTTTTTAAAACGTTGGTTGTGGATTTTAATTCTGTATGTCTTTAATGGTACGGGCGTAACTTTAAAACGCCTTACAGTAACTTGACAAAGTACGACATGTTTTATAACCCATTTGTAGTGCTTTTTTATATCTGCAAGTTAAAGTAGCTTCATATTCATACTGGGTTTTTTAAGAATCAGTGTGTTCCTTTAGAATAAATTAAAAAGAAAGCAGAACTTTAAATTTTGCATGCTAAAGCAAACAGATATATATGTCATTCTGTTGTTTAAACTCAACATTTTTCAGTATTAACAGGATGTGAGTTTGATGTGAATTTTTAAGAAAGGTTTTATAGAATAAAATTCACTATGCATACAAATCTTTAGTATAAGATATGCTACAAAACGATTAGTTTTGTTTCGTTTTTCTTTCCTTATTCAGTGTTCATTTGAACACTCAACCTTCTACTTTCTTCTGGCTTCCCTTTAACTTTCAGGAGAGTGGCTTCTGAAAGTAGCATCACCTCTGGAACCGTTGTTGTTGTTGTTGCTGCTGCTGTTGTTGTTGCCTAGAAGCACGTGCAGGTCCTGAATAAGCTGAGTAACAGTCTTCAAAAGTAAAGGATTTAGTATTATCTTTGCTGAGGATGAAGATTTTAAATGCCTGAGAAACTCGTTCAACTGAAAGGCATTGTTTTATTTTGGGAGGGGAACCTGTGCCATTGGCTTGGAGCTGTCTCGATACCACCCCCCACCCACCCACCCACCCACCCACCCAATTCAGCAGTGTGAAGGATGACATTGTATTCTAAAGAAGTAAGTTCAGCCCGTTTGTCAAGTTTGTGAAGAAAGCGGGATCCCAGAGAGCTTGGAGTGGCGGCCTGCAAAGTCTGGGCTGGTAAGGAGGGTTGGGGAAGAAATGAGATTCAAATGTCAATGGAGTTTACACTGGCAGCTCCCCACTGTGAGTAAAGCTCCGGTGTGCACATTTGAAGCCACCTTCAGTTGCCAGCTAGGCTAGAGCAGCCAGCCCCAGGCCCTGTCTCACCAGACCCTGCAGTGGAGTGATCTGCTGTGACTCTCCAAGCAAACCCTAATTTTAGCCTAGGAGGTTCATAAATTCTGTAGCCCGGGGGTGGGGAGTCACTAAGGGTTTCTAGCCTACTTGACTAGGCGACTCCGCGCAGGAGGAGGCTGAGCAGCTGGTTCCAAGAAACCACCGGGACTTCCACACCGGAAGCCTGGAAGCTTTGTCGTTATGATATTGTCCCCTTAGATGCCACAGTTCAAACTGGTTTGGGATGTTTAAACAGGCCTTCAAGGGTGCCCAGGAGATCACAGGGCCCCAAGCCTTCCTCTGTCCCTCTGCCTCTTCTTCTGACTTTACTCCTAGCCTAACAAGAGGAGACGCAGGCCACAAAATTTGGACTTAGGTTCAAATAACAAATAAACCGGAAAGCCAGACTCTAAGGACATCCGCAATATTACAAACTAGCAACAAAAATAAAAGTAGCCCCTATGCTTATAAGAGTGCACAGAGCTCTCCGGGGGGGAGGGGGTGAGAAGTGGGGCAGAATGAGGGCTAGTTTACTTAGTCCTGGTCCAGGCAGGGCTTGGAGTACAGTCACTTGCAACCTCCCGCGGCTGGAATCCCACCCCAGCTCTAGGACATAGAGCAAACTGGTGCCCCACTGGTTTGCAAACTGTCCACACAGAATGTTCCATGTTCCGTAGAAGCTGGCAGAGAACTTCATTCTGGGCTGGAGAGGGAAAGTAACCCTCAGTCCGCTGAAAAGTTGAAGAAGAATAAGAAGAGGAGGAGGAGGAGGAGGAGGAGGAGGAGGAGGAGGAGGAGGAGAAGGGTCTCAGAAAAGCTTAGACTGCCAGTTTGTGCTCAGAAAGGGCTCTTTCTGTTGTTTGAATGAGAGAAATGCACCGCTGCTCTGCAGGACCCATGCCCAACCTGGGATCTCATTTACAAGGACGGGTCTATCTTTCTGCATTTGTGCTTGTGTTCTCCCGTAAGAGGTGTTGTTGTGTGCGTGTGCACCTCAGCACATGTAAACATGGACTAGGTCCAAGCACCTGGAGCGTGTGCCTATAACTCACGGAGAGAAAATGTCTTTTCCCGTGTATTACTGACATTGAAGAAGGGTAGAGGCTGAAACAGTACACAGCCAGGCCTCTCTCAGCACCAGCTGAGCACTATTTCAAATGAAAGCCTCTCTGAAGATGTAGTCAGCCTGAGCCAAGTGAGAGGAACTGAAGGAGAGGCTGAAAATCCGGGAGTATCCAGAATTCAGAATTTGGGGGTGGGGTGGGGGTGGGATGATGTACGCTGGAATCAGGGTCCCAAAGGACAGCCACTGTGTGTGTGTGTGTGTGTGTGTGTGTGTGTGTGTGTGTGTGTGTGTGTAGGAATGGGTAGACTTTTAAAAAGGATATCTGCTCTCTGCTTTTCCTGATACAATTCTGAGACATTCCTATCTATCTATCTATCTCTATCTCTATCTCTTTCTTGTTTTTCAAGACAAGGTTTCTCTGTGTAACAGCCTTGGCTGTCCTGGAATTGCTCTGTAGACCACGATGTCCTCGAACTCACAGAGATCCACTTGCCTCTGCCTCCCAAGTGCTGGGATTAAAGGGGTGCACCACCAAGCCCAGTTGAAATACTCCTCTGAAAAGAAAAATAAATGAAGAAAAACATTCTGTCTGCTTCCATGATGCTTTTTTTTTTTAAAGCTTGGATCTCTCTCTCTCTCTCTCTCTCTCTCTCTCTCTCTCTCTCTCTCTCTCTCTCACCCCCTCTCTGTGTGTGTGTGCTGTTTATTTTACTTGATTGATAAGACATCTATTTTTATAAACAATTGATGGTTTTCTGAATTAGGCTGTTGAGACTTTTTTCTATACTAGGCAGCCTTCTCCTCCTCCTTCTCCTCTTCCTCCTCCTCCTCTTCCTCCTCTTCCTTCTCCTCCTTCTCCTCCTCCTCTTCCTCCTGCTACTCCTTCTTCATACTTCACAAGCACTGTAAAATATTCTAACCTTTACATTTGATTTCTTGGACTAGAAACCTGATACACTGATACAGGGAAATGAACAGTCAGCTGAACTGGAGGTGCTTGAGGTAGTCCCTGGATCCTTTCTACACTTTAAAAAGATATTTTACTATTAACCAAAAGATCACCTGAGGCAGAAACACAAAAGCGGGCAGCGAGACAGTGGGGTGAACATTGGTAGAAGACAAATACCAAGAGTGTTGGGTGTTTGGTTGTTACTTTGTAACTAGATCGCAGAAGGAGATGTTGGCTCCTAATTCAGGACTGTGAACATCAATGCCTCTCCCAGCTTACTAGGCTACAGAGCCGGCTTCATGCTCTTGGCCCTTCTTCATTCTAGGAGCAAGCTTCCTCGCTTCTCCCTCTAATCTAGACTAACGCAAAACAAATCATAATCCGACTTAGTTTACCAAGGCTTCAGGAGTAAATTGGGGCAGGCTGTGCTGCAAGTCTGCTTTAAGGAGACACCCTCCTAGCAGGCAGCTGCAAACCTAAGAGGAGCAGAAAGATCCAAAGCTGTGATTCCTTTCAGCTGGCTTCAGTTACTGACTCTCAACCCACACCAACTCCCTAGAGTTGCATCCCTCTCCCACTTCTTTTACTGTCTCCTAACCATAGGTCTCCTCTCAGTTCCAATTAGCTGAGGCTGAGACTCCAAACAAGGAGACCAAGAACCAGCTCAGGCAACACTTTCAGGACCCCCCCCCTTTTTTTTTTCGAGACAGGGTTTCTCTGTGTAGCCTTGGCCATCCCGGACTCACTTTATAGACCAGGCTGGCCTCGAACTCACAGCGTTCTGCCTGCCTCTGCCTCCCGAGTGCTGGGATTAAAGGCCACCACACCCAGCTACATTCAGGACCCTTTAGGACTCAGAAGGGTTTAGGCCCAGGGAACTTCCTGCCCAACTTTGGTTTCTCACCACAGGCTTGTGAAGAGGTATGGTTTGGGAGCCTTGTGAAGAGTAGGTAGGTAGGGTGAGTGCAACTCTACCTACCTCCCTTCTTCACTCCCCCAAGCTAAGGGATAAGGAACCTGGGGCACATGCCGAAGAAAACCCTGGTAAATAATCTTCCTATCTCATCCAAATTATTTCTAGATATATCTGCTCTCTCTCAGGCAGCAATTTTGGAAATACACTAAAATGTGTGAAATATACTGACTGTATCTGCTAATGCCTGATCTAAAATAAGATACCTTGATGGAGGCCATGCAATTAACACTGGAGGATGAATGACTGGACGCTGCTAACACCAATATAGCAATGATTTGGGCCAAAGGCAACAAAAGAACCTGAAAAGTAATATTTATTCTCTGATTACTGGGCAGTAGTCTGTGCTATAAAGTCTCAGTTTAGTTTTTTTTTTTTTTAAAGGTAATTTCAAATTCTTTGAATTGGTACCATTTGTCCCTATAAGCAAAGCTTAGCAACATTGTGGCTCCCAGTTTAACAAATGAATTCAAAATGGAACTAAGCACAGGCCTCATTTAAGATGTTTGCTGCTTTGGTTTTGTTGGAGGTGGGAGGGTGTGTCATCTAGGCTGGCTTCTACACCCAAGTGACCCTCCTGCCATAGGGCCTTTAGGGGAGCACAGACTCCACCCACTATGCCAAGCTTGTTTGGCTTTCTATAAAAGTTATTATATCCTCTATTGAGGATATAATTTGTACCTTATATTAGTTAGTAGCTGCCCACCATTTTTAAACAACAGAATTCTTGTGCATGTCCACGTAGTCTATTGAAAGTATCAACAACAAAAAAATGTAAATGGAATTTATTCATATTTCATACTGGCAAAGAGACATTCACTTTTAAAGAATGGCAGGACTTTTGACAGACTAATTTAAAGCTACTACTGCCATTGTGTAAAACAAAAACAAAAACACATTAAACTACTGAAAAGGAGCATTGGGAATGACTCCTGTTCTTTAGCACATGACAAAAACTGGACCAAAAGCAATGACCTGTCTACATAATCCTTTGTTTTGTTTTTATTTTGAATTGTACAAGAACAATTAAGTAGTCAAAAATAGAAACGACTGTATTCTTGCCCTTTCTATTTAAAAAATTAGAAAATATCTCAAATAAAACATATTGAAATATAGAGATATTCAAATTGAATTGTCTCTTTTTGAAAAGCATTTCAAACATTACTTTTCGTTGTGAGTGTGGGCACGTGCAGGTGAGTGCAGATGTCCAAGGACAGAAGCGTTTGGCTCTCCTGGAGATCGAGTTAGAGGCATTGTGAACTGCCAATCACCACTGCTGAGAACTGCTGGGCCATCTCTCCCACCCCCAAAATGGATTTTCAGGTAGAGTCAATGAAAATCTTCAAGCGAAAGGCTAAGTAGAGATAAGTAACAAGGGGACCTCTACAAAGATGCTCAGGAAGTGCCTGCAGAAAAATCATCAACACACTCACACCACGTTTCTCAACTCTGTCACATTCTAAATTCAGTCACATTAATAAGTAGGCAAAAAACACTTATCTCTGACCATTCTTATAATAACTAGCATTTCTAGAAAGACGACCTTTTTTCCATGTTCACCTTCACTTTTCAGTGTGGTTCCTTCTCAAATTACACAAAACGTACTTTAGGAAGCACTCAGTACCTGCTACAGATGTTCAGGAAAACGGACTCACGGCAGTCGGAAACATATGGCGGTTGCCTATTGCACAAGGAAGGTACATATGAAAGTTATAAATTTCTTTTTTAAGTCAGCATTGTAAACGCATTTTATAGGGTTCACGGTATGTATTACATCTGTAGATTTAATTCTTGAAATATATGGTTTCTAAAATATTTGCGTTTTGAAATTCTAAGAAGAAGAAGAAGAAGAAAAACAACTCATCTTCATGTTTCCTTAGATGTAGAGGAGGGAAAAGTCCAATAGGAAAAAAATAAAATAAATGTTTGGAGAGACAGACATTTTTGTTTTATTTCCCAGCTGGTTATCTTGAAAAGGACTACAGGTTACTCTCTAGCAAAAGATCATTCGCAACACAGAAAAAAGTGCCCCGTAGATTCTTTTTTAAAAAATCAGATTAAGAATTTGGCCTTGCAAATGTCAAAACCGCACTACCTTCAATTTGCGAGGAGAAACAAAACCCAACTTCTTTGCCTACCAAAATGTCTTTTAATCTTAACTATTTTATTTCATAATTTTGGAATGTGCTTTGATTGCCACAATGGCCTTAAGTTGCACATTCAACATTATCAACAGACACTAACTAGCATCTACTACCATGGGCTCTTCTAGTGCAGTTTCAAAGCTACTTTAAAGTGATCTTTTGTGGGCTTTTTTTTTTTTTTTTTTTTTTTTTTTGTACCAGAAGTCTCTGTGTTATCTTTTAAATTAAAATTTAATTGTGAGGATATTTTTTAGAAAGTCATGGATTTCAATTCCAGTTTATCTGAAGATATTTCATAAACAATTTATGAGAATGGCTTTGGTTTAAAAAACGAATTTAAACAAATATTGACTTGCTTAAATGTCTTTAAAGTGGAGCAGGTGCTTACAGACGCTATGGGCTGTGTGCTAGCATGGAGAAAAACAAGTTGTATCCGCGTCCAGGCTGGAGCTCCAGTGAAACTTTCTTGGGGGTGGGTGGCTAGGGGAAGCCATAATGCAAAATAATACCAGATGCTTCCTTTCTGGGAAGTTCTATTACGATTGAATTTTGCATCCTCCTTTGTGATCGGTTGTTGAGTAGCTGCCTGGATGGGTTTTCTGTTGTGTGGCAGGTAAGACATCTAAGCATTTAGTATTCCAGACTGCCAGATAGATGGCGGAGAAGAAATCTCTGAGGTACAGAAAAAGCTCAGATTTCGTTCCCAGGATCCACTACAAGCTGGGAACCATGGAACTGAAAGAGAAATTTCTCCTTATCAAAATGTAAGTCGCATCCCAGAGATCCTGCCCAGTCCCATCCTAGGCCATTCTCTGTCTCTTTTGTTTCTATGTCTAATTACAACTCTAGAAAAGGACCTCAATTTAGACTCAGATTAAGCTTAATTGCGTGCTTTGTTGGTTAGTTTGGTTTTTTTTTTTTTTTTTTTTTTAAGGTATTTATTGCTTGGTATTGATACAAAAAGGACGAAAAGTTTTTTGTTTCTTTGTTAAGTCCAATTTCCTGGGGTGTCGTGAAACTGCAGAAGGATCTCGCTGGCAAAACATTCAGGAATTCACATTTTCGATGAGGTTCCACACCTGAAATTAAAATCCAGCCTGGTTTTCTGACGGCTGAATTGCTGGGGTCAATATCTGCATTTTCTTTCATTTCGGTTTCCGTTCTTTCTGGTCTTGGTGCCTCATCCCACCCCCACCCCCCATTGCTGAAGACAGTCTGATTTACAGTTTGACTGAGAGCTGCATTTCTGTTTAGAAGGTGAAACGTCCAAGTCAGTTAGCCAAATTATCCCCCGACGGTTCCAATATTGCACCACAGTCCCAGAGTCGGTTATTTTTATGTCTCACTGTATTTCAAAGGTGCGGGGTGATAAATAAAACCCGCCTCAAACTTCAATCTATCTCAACCCGATGAGAACAATGACAAAAATTAACCCAGCCAAAGCGTTGGTGTTCTCGCTAGCCGCTGGTTCATAAATCAGAGTTCGCGCTGTGCGCCTGCTCGCAGCTGCGCCTCTACAGAAGCCAGACTCTGCAGAAGCACGCCTCCGAAGAGCCCTGGCCCATCGGACAGGAACCCTGTTCACGGAAGAACGGTGACGCGCTGGGGGCGGCTGGCGGGGGAGAAACTCCTGACCACGCCTAAAGGAGCCCTTAGTAATTCACCATTAACAGTTCTCCCAGGTGGTGTGTGTAAAACCAAAACAGGCTAGAAAGGGAGCGGCGGAGGGGGAGTGTTCAGGGAATGCAAGCTGGAACTCCCCACGTATCCCTTGCCTGCCCCTTGAAAGGGGTGTTCGTCTCTGCCCTTTGCTAGGAAGCCCTTTTAGTGAAATCAAGGTGGAGGGCTGAGTTCGGTACCCGCTGTCCCTGTGCAGCGCGCCGGAGTTTCCGCTCCATCAAAAGACGCGTTCCATCCCTGAAACCAGGTTCCCAGTTAGCCCGCATTCCCTCCCCCAGAGCTAGAAACCAGCCTCGGAGTGTTGGGCCAGAGGGTAGTCCCGACCCCCCGGCTTTGGCACGCGCACCTGTTAGAGAGCTGAGCTGGGGAGCTTGGGCGAGCGGCAGCCAGCGAGGCCATTGGTAGCCGCAGGGTGCCTAGGGTTTGGGTCGCTGTGCCGAAGCGGCCCTTTAGGTGCGGGGCGCACACCGGGCGTAATGGGTATAGGCTTCGTCTTTCGCGGCGTCTGTCACTAGCTCCGGTTTGCCTTCTGAACCTCAAAGCCAGCCCTGGGCTGCAACTGCAGTGCGGCTTGCCGCCTCCCTAGCCCTCAGGCAAGGGCACGCGGCTAAAGGCGCACAGCAAACCGTCAGAAAGCTCTAGATCCCGTGAAGCCGCTTTCCTTCGCCTTGCTGCCACCTTTCCTAAGAGGTGGCGGTAATTCAGTAAACAGAGCTGAGCGCTGGTGTGAGTGCTGTTGCGGATTCTCCTTAGGTTAACCTCAGTGACCGCGGGAAAGTGGGGAAGAAACGCAGTACTGGAAAGAGGCTGTTGTGCCGTTGCATATTTAAACCAAGACTTCCCTAAACATTAAAAAAAAAAAAAAAAAAAAAAAAAAAAAAAAAAAAAAAAAAAAGAATAGGTTCAGAATGCTGAGTGAAAACTTAAGGGAATTGTTCCAGTGGTCGATCCAGGCGACAGGGCCTCCAGTGGTGTTCCGGCAGCTCTCCTCGGTGTACGTTCTCAGGGTCATCCGCGGAGGTCCGTGTCTGGGACCTGAGAGCTTGAACCGCGCGAGGCAACTCTGAATCCTAGGGATTGACGGCCTTAACCGATGGCAAAAGGCGCGCCACCACTACCTCCTGGGGCAAACAATAACACCCTGGCCTGGGGGCCTAGCCCCGTCGGCAAGAGGAGACGGAGATGGTACCCTGACCTCCTCGTGTTTTGTGTTTGTGGCAAGAGCCAACGGCGTCCCAGCTTTAACCTCTACGTACATCCTGGATAATAATTCCAGCTTGGCTAGCCGGCGGGGCGATCATGAGACAATATATGCTGGTGGGGCAAAGGACGGGGTGGCAGAGAGTCAGTCAACTACCCTTCTGGGTGGCTTTTTCCCACTCCGTGGCCTAGGGCAGTAGCAACGAAACGAGGCCTCCTTCAGAGTGTGTATCCTGCCCACCCCCCGCCCCCTTTCCTATTGCTACCAGCGGGTGGGTCGGGCCTAAAGCCAGGGTCTGGGCCCAGGGCGCCCTCTGGGGACCGTTGGCAGTGCAGTCAGGAGCCCGACTCCTGGTAAAGCCGCTTTGCCAGGCACACCCTGCAGACCCAGGCTCTGCCTGAGTCCACTCCAGGAAAGGTCTTGGGGATTGCCGCCTCGGAAACCCAAGCCCTGCTAAAAGTGAAGCTCTACAGGTGGCTCTCTTTTACCAGAATGGAAAAGGCTCCAGTTCTTAGGAGAAGCAGCCCAGACAGAGAAGGCCCTGGCCTCTGACTGAAAGAAAGTCGAAAAATCTCCCATCCTTTATGAAAATGTAAAGCTGTGTTGAAACGGACTCGTCTGTGTGGACGATGGGGAGGAAGACGACGGTGGGGAATTAAAAAGGTAACCCGAGGCGGGAACCTGGACACACGTTAGCACGTGTTCCTTACACTTGGTGTGAAGGCTAAGCCCCGGGTTAATTGAGCCTGACTGAGACTACCATCGGAGGGATACTTCTGGTGACGTGGCCACTTCATACCCTGGCCTGTGGGTTTGGCCCAAGATAGGTCCCAGCCACTCATTCACTTCCCATCCTCCACACAGCAGCTGGAAAGAGCCTGTTGCTCGCCGGCCCGCCCTCATTTCCATTTGCAATCCCCAATGACCGTTTATGCTTCTCTCAATAGTTAGGTTCTCCATGTCCCTCACCCCTTTCCTTCTTCTTCTTCTTCTTCTTCTTCTTCTTCTTCTTCTTCTTCTTCTTCTTCTTCTTCTTCTTCTTCTTCTTCTTCTTCTTCTTCTTTTTTCATAGTCACATTCACAACTTTATTACCAGGTCAACGGGTGACCTGGTCTTGAATAATAAACATGCTAAAGAGCGGAGAGTAACCTGTCTACAGGGTGGTGGCTTACAGTGGTTATGGACTCTCCAGTGCACAGTTATTTCTGATACTTTACTTAAAAAAAAAAAGAATAAAACATTTCAGGGCAGTTACAGTTGCATTAGTATATGTTGTGGAAATAAGCTCGCGTTTAAAGGACTTTATTAGAAACAGCTGTGACGTGAATGTTTCAAATCCAGAGTCTCCTCACGCTGCTCCGTATCTACTTTTCATTCTGAGTTTCCCCGTGTGCATCCACATAATGCATGCTCTCTGTGTGTAATACAAGACACTTGTTTAATAAAGCGGGCGATTGTCTGTGTCAGGGAGATTGGTCCTCTCTCCCTATTCCAGTCCATGTGCACAGCAGATCAAAGACCTGAAGTACCTCTGTCTTCCTAAAGACAGCCAGATGGTGTCTTGATTTTTTTTCTTCATTTTTTTTTTAAGCAATAGAATTCAAAGCACTAAAGAATCCGTATGGTATAACAGATGAAAGAGCATCCCAGGTAAATTACTATTATTTTTAATGTCATGCATGCCTTGCTTTAGTCTGCTAAGGTTTGGAGATGCTTTGTGAGAATACTTAACAACAAGCATGTAAATGCTGTGTGAAAACTTGAGGCTGCATAAAATTGAAATCAGCATCCACAGCCAAGATGAGAAGAAAACAAGGGCTCTGATGTGCATGTGAGACAATGGGCAGTTTACTAAAGAGGAGCTTTAAATTTGCCTCTGAGCTTCCTAACAGCAAGGGCAAACAGTAAAGCATGGTCCTCATTACACAAGGACGAAAATCAAATCATTTCTTTATAGTAATGAATATATTCCCTAAGTTGACAACGATGCTGAGGTCAAACACAGCAAGCGCAGCAGCAGCAGCAGCAGCAGCAGCAGCAGCAGGAGTGGTGTGTCTTATATGCTGCTCCATCAGGGAATCACCTGCCCCTGTCTCACCCAACACTTCCTGGGCTGTGGTTTTAGTTTGCTGCATATAACTCAGAGCTGCCATTCTATAGGAATGCAGTTTATCTAGGGATCATAGGAATCAATCCTGAATTCAGTGCTGGCTTCTTTTCTTGGGGTTCAAACAGAATGCAGCCTGCAAACCCCAGCAAAATGCCTAATCTCCCTCCCTCCACCCTTCTCTCCTTTCTACAATATGGAGGCATTTGGTTTATAGGAAGGACATTCGAGAGACTGACACCAAAGGAAATGGCTCTTCAACAGGGTCTTCGTAGCCCAGGCTGGCCTCAGAGCTAGCATCCCTGCCCCCATGCTGGGATTATAGGGCTGAACCATTACACCTTGCCTAAGAAGCTTGAAAAGTACAAGCTTGTCCCTGCTGTTTTAACCATCCTCTTTGTCCCTCAACTATTACTTTCCACTTTTCTTTCTGGCAGCTTCAAAGTCTTATGGTATTTCTATGTGCCTTGGAACAACAACAACAAACAAACAAACACACACACAAACAAGACTTGACCTCCAAGTCCTGTCAGTACAAAGGCTGCAGGCCCACCTTGCCTCTGTGTGGCAGCCTGTGGGGTGATGTGGATTGCCTTCCTCCCCACATTTAGCATGCGTTACTGCATAATGAGTTCCAACAGTGGCTAGGAACATTGGAGTGTTCTGGAAGGACAGCCTGTCACTGTGGTGTTGCAGGTTATTATAAACACAACAGTATTTTAGAGATGGAAGACTTGGGGCCTCAGGGGAAGGAGAAGGGGACGTTTTCTTTCTCTTGTTCTCTCTAGCCTGGCTCCTCACTTTGAAATGCTGAGTCAAGAAGCAGGTGGAGTTTTATGAAGACAAGGTCTGTATCCTGGATCCATCCATTAAGATTCACTGGGAAGATACTCTCTTCAAGAGTCTTTCCTTCCTTCCTTCCTTCCCTCCCTCCCTCCCTCCCTCCCTCCCTCACTCCCTTCCATCTGTTCAGCACTCACTGGAGACTCATCTTTCTCCCCTTGACCCTGGCAGGTTAAGACTAGGTTACATATTCACCTGGAGTATTTCAATCTATCTCCAGAGGTCAACTGAACCTTACGCTTAAAGAAATACATGTACATCTTCCTCTTCAGCTAGGTTGTAAAGGCCCTGAGATCTGAAGCCTCCTATGTGTGTGCATTGATCTTCTGAGTATAGAACAGCAGATGATTTGTTTCCACTTCAGGCCAAGGGGCTTGCTGGAGGAACTGTGTCCCCAGAAGTGGGCTCTTAGAAGTTTATGGCCTTGCTTCACTTCCTCTTCCCCACCTCCACTAGGATTACTATATAGATGACAAATAGGATCAGCCAGCTTCTAGGCTGGGCAATCTACTGCCTTGCTGCCCCCAGTATTATGCACTCTCCTGGACCTATAAGCTAAAATAAACTCTCTTTTTCTTAAGTTGTTTTTGGTAGTGGTATTTTACCACACAGGAAATTAACTAAAGTATGGGTTAAGGCCCAGTGGCCATCGTTCAGTAAGTCCCACCTTGTTCACTGGCTGATATACTTCTTTGTATGGATAAGAAGTCTAGATGAATCCATGTATGGAGATTGGTCTCTGTTCTTGCTCAGGACCCTGAGGTTCCCTGAGCTCACCTGGATGCATATTCATCTCTGTGCTTTTATGGTACAGTTACCACAGAAGCTTTAGTCTTGCTGGTTTGAGAAAGCCAGCATTCCAAAAGTTATTCATAAATGATGCAAAGAAATGCTAAGCTGTATCCAACAGGTTCCAAACAGCAGCAGTGTAACCCGATACTGCTGGGTCCAGTAGCTTTGGGGGGGCATCTTTCCTTGACTTGGTGATCTAAAGGTTAATTTTTTGTACCTGTGCCATCTAGAACTTGACCTCTAAGTTCTCTGTGAAAAGGGAAGTGCATATGGGAACAACACATTGCTTCTCCATCACTTCCATCCTGAATAGATCCCTGTGACTTCTGCTCAGTCTCTACTGATGAGATGTGAACTCCTAAGTCTACTTGCCTGCTGAGGTACCAGAAGAAATGTATGAATTTCCCTCTGCCAGGAAGATAAAACTAAAAGAATGTGATGACTACTTAGCTTTGTCCTTGTCATTAGCTTAGAATGGAAACTCTAAAGCCAGTATGCCCACAGGACAGAGAGAGTTGAATCTGCTGTTTAACTGGAGGGAAAATGGAGTAATTGTAAACCAGTGTTTGGGTTTACTCCTGCGGGGGCCATTTCAAGGACAAAGTTCTCTTGGAGGTCAGGGCAAATCATACTCCATGGAATTGAAACAAGATGCTTGGAAGAAGATAAGGGTGTGAGGAACCAAGTGATACCTACTTGTTCTGAAAATAGTCTCATTATTTCAAAGCCCCAAAGCTTTCTATTGAAGATTCCCATAGCTTTGGTTTTTTTTTTTTTTTTTTTTTTTTTTTTTTTTTTATTGAGTGTGTTACCAGTGATTTGGAACTTGGGAAGGCTCAGCCAACGTGCTTAGTGGTATTTTTCAAATCCAGGAGTTAATCATCCCTGGCCTGTCCCTCTTAGTCTTAGTGCATGTCATCAGCACTTTCTTTTCCTCCTCCATCTTGGTTAACATTTTATTTGTATCTTTAATGATTTAACAGATGTCAGACCTTCTATTGGCTTGACAAGAACTGACATCGCTTGAATGTCTCTGCCTAGGTCTGGTTCATTTATGAGGGGAAGAACAGACCACTGATGTCATTTTCATGTGCTTTGGTAGGAATTTCAGGGTCCCTACTCCCCAATGGAAGGAGTTTTACACATGTAAAGGGGTTGCAATCTTCTTGTTAAGGTTTTTGCAACACACTCTTGAGATTTACCTTTTGGCTGAAGAGCATATTGTGAATATCACTTAGCACAGGTCCAACAGAGTACAGTCAGATGTTCCCGATGAGAGGTGCAGCAGAAATCACAAGAGGATGTCTCCTGCCTCTGAGCCACACAATGGGCATTGAGAGCTGCCTGTGATGAGGCAGAGGCACTAAAAGGAGCTCTGTGTTACCTTTTCTTAAGTGACCTGACATTGTTTTCATTCTTGAATGTGTGTGGGTCTAAGAAGTTCAGCCAGGACCTCAGAACTGTGTGACAATTGGTGTGATAGGCTGCTGCTCACTGGCTATATTCAAAGCACTCAAAGGAAGCCCCCCCCCAAGCCTGAGGAAGAATTAAATGGGGTAGGGGGGTCTTATAAGTGCCAGAAGACATATATTATAAACTGCATGGAACATGAAGAAGACCTGGCCTCTGCCTTTAAGACTTTATAGTGGAATGAGCTATATGGAAAAAAATTTTAAAGGTCATTTAACTATATGAGTAGAGCAGAGAAGCCACGGCTAGAAGCAAACTCATTACATAAAGGAAATGTTGGTGAAACTATTCTGCCAGTATTCTTTTAGGCAAAAACATTCAAAAGCAACCATGCGGAAGTTGGGGCCAAGCGAAGGAGTCTAAGTTGAGAGTTGCTTTTGGGGGCCCATTCTTTTCTTCACTGCTTCTATTCTATGACTTACAGGATGTTCCTTAACTTTTATGAGCCTCAGTTTCTTTAATCAGAAAAAAAAAAAAAAGAGTGTGGGGAAAGAATAAACTGGGGCCTGAAAATGCATTAACTAGTGGTGAATGCTGGAAGAAACTGTACACTTGAAAGTGCTTTGAGATGGTCAAGTGCTGAATAAAGGTCAAGGCAGACAGGCCTTGCACTCTGTCCTCTCACTGTCTTCTCTCTACTTCTCCCCTCCTGTCCCTATGCAAGCTGCTACCATCCTTCAAAGCAACACAGGGAAAGGATCCAACAGGAAACAATACATTGGGTGGAATAGTGGTCCTGTAGTCTTTCAGGACACACTCTGACACCATAAGCACATGTAAAACCAGACATTTCATTGTAGACCAGCTTTTTCCTCCAGGCTTTGCTAAAAGTGTATTTTCCTCATGATCAGAAACTTGGATTAATTTCAGGAAGGATACCTACTTGCTGATAGCTCTGCATCTCTCTGAAAAGTGAGTTGCCAAAGCACCAGTCACAGGACATCATGGGTGTGTGCCATTTCTTTATAAAGGTGGAGAAGAGTTTTAAGAGCCTCCTCGTCTGCAGAGAAGAGAGAGGCAGAGAACAGCCCACAAAAAGAAGGGCAGAGGAGCCATGTGAGGGTGTGATCATCGAAGGAGAGCTCTTCCACTCACATCTTGAATGTAGAGTCCTAGAAAAAAGCTACAGCAGCTGTAATGCAAACCAACTACACAGGAACCCAACAGTCAGCTCACAGGATGGAGCATCTAAGCATGCGGCAGGCCTGACTTGAGCAACCACCAAAAGTAAATGTTTCAAAAAGGACAACTCCATGAATTGGCTGTTCAGCAGTTCTGTCAAATATAAGGTGATTTGTAGGTGTCCATACCCTGAACATCTCTTAGAAAGCACAGCAGGAGTGGGGCCATTCCCTACCCAAATCAAGCTCTGGCCTACTCAACTTCATGAAGACAAAGGCCAAATCGTGATGAAGTCAGTTAAGCTTCTGTCCCCCGACTCCCAGAGAACTGGCTTCTCAGAAATCATATGGCCAACAGCCTGCTATTCTGACTGTTAGGCTTGGAATGTCCCTCTCCCCACCACAACACTACCTCCCTTGACCTTTTTCCTCCCCTCTCCCTATGAGCTATATAAACTAGCCCCATCATTTCAATAAATGAGCTGTCCTCTGAGTTTGTTTATATCTGGCTTACTCATCACCTGAGACCCTGCTCCCCAGCTCATCCTCATCCTGAGACAGGCTGGTGCCTAAGGGACAATCAGGGTTGAGAGACCTACAGGGATTTGTTTGTTTGATTTGAGTTCTGAAATTATAGTCATGAGTTAATGCATCTAGCATGCACTTATTGATTGATTGACTGGCTGGTTGATCTGATTGGTTGATTGATTGATTGATTTATCAATTGATTGATTGAGATGGTCTCACTCTAGTGCAAACTTGTCTGGAATTCTAGAACTCACTATATGTTGAAAACAGGGCCTCATGTAATCCAGGCTGACCTCTAACTTTCTGTGTAGCCAAGGCTGGCCTTAAACTCTTGATTTTCCTGCCTCCATTTCCCAATTTCTGGAATTACTGATTTACACTACCACAATGCCTGCCTCTGGTCATCATTGATTCAAATGAAAGTGGAATGACTCCAACTTCCTTTGTGTAGCCACACACACAGACACACACACACGTACACACACACACACACACACACACACACACACACACACACACTTATGGTTTAGGCAAAAGCGAACATGCACAGATGACCTTTGGGCAAAACAGATTTCCAAAGTTGATGAACCTTAGGGTGGAAGATCCAGAATGAGGTTGAGACCAAGAGCTCAGAGAGTGGAGGCAAATACTGGAAGGAAGGGCCCCATGGAACTGTGATGTTCAGAACCTGTTCTAAAGTCCAGGACCAGTCCAGAGCTAGGGAGATTTCAGAAGTCAGCACTGTGGGCTTAGCTGTAATGAGGAGTGGCTCCGGAGTCCTCAAGGGGTCAGAGATGTTGGATGAAGCCCTTCAGTGCCATCATCTGAGAGGTGTGAGGAAGCCAGTCAACTGAGGCTGAGGCTGAACCGGAAGTCAGAAACTTCAGGCTTTCGCATTACTTCTTCCCTTAACTTGACATAGTCACAAAAGCATCAAGTGCTCTGTGAAAAAACAAACAAACTGTTTTTTACATTTTCCCCCTCTATGGGACTGGAGAGATGGCTCAAGGGTTAACAGCACTTGCTGCTCTTGAAGAGGACCTGAGTTTCGGTCCTAGCACCCATGTAGGGTAGCGCACAACCTCCTACACTCCCAGTTCTTGAGAATCTGATGCCCTATTCGAGCCTCTATAGGCACTTGCACATATATGTGCACACCTACAGAGAGACACGCATACCACATTTCCCTCTCTGGTTTGGACTGACACACGGTTCCTGTAGGCATTTGTGACTTCACATTGTCTGTGCACCACATGACTTACAATAAAAATCAAATCACACCAGACCTGTTCTGCACTTTGCCCAGTGAGGTCAGTACACAGGGGAAGGATGGGGCTGCTGCAGAGATGCAAAACTACTGTGGATTTTAAATGTTCATTCTCATTTTGTCTTCTTTCTTCATGGTGAATAGTCTGTGTAACATATAAAAAGATGACATTGGCAGGGGGTAGTCTATGCCTTGAATCCCAGAACATGGAAGGCAGCAGGGTAGGACTCTCATGGTCCAGAGTTACGGAGGAAGGGTCGAAGGGTCAAAGAAGCTTCAACCTTGAATACCTCAAACATGAGGACGGTTAAGAGTTGGGTACTCTTCCCTCCAAACCTGGCTCCTTAAAGCCAGCTTCCCCACCACCAAACCTAGTAAGAATGTACTACCCTGACAGTTATCAGGCTTTGCTCCTTGTTTCACCTTATAAGGCCTACCCACCCACCTCAGTATGCAGATGAAGCATCCTCTAACACCCCTGCCCTGACCAAAGATGCACAGCCTCACAAACCTTGCCCTAAAGACCACTTGCTACCTCCTCAAGGGCATAAATACCCACTCTCGCTCCAACAAACCAAACCAGTTCTCCAAAGCTGTGCCCAGGGGTGTTTTTTACTCTCTTACTCACCTACACCTTCCTAAGTTTCTTCCTCCAGTAAGTCTCCCAAAGGGAAGCCCTCAGGGTAGCCCAGGGGTTGGCCGATCTCCCATTAGTTCAAAGTCAGGCTATTCTACATAGTGAGTTCCAGTACAGCCAGGGCTGTGTAGAGAGATGCCATCTCAAAACAGACCAATGAAAACAAAACAAGCAAACAAAAACCTCAGTTTAAGAAAAGATTAATGTTTTCATTTATTCTTAAAATTTTTTATTAGAGTATTATCATACAAAGTGATGTTTTGTAATGAATTACAGCTTCATCGAAGTATATGATGTACCCTGACAATGTGCAACCCTATAGCCCTTTCTTGACCCTTATTTTAAAAATCAATTTTATCTTTATTGAGTCTTTGTGTGGTTTAGGTATCAGAGTAACTGTGGCCTCAAAAGAACGAGTTTGGTGATGTACCTTCCATCAAAAATATGGACTGAGGAAATAACTTGCCAAGTAAAGTGCTTGCTGTGCAGGCATGAGTTTATATCCCTAGTACCCGTGTAAAACACTGGGAATGGTGCGCCTACAACCCCAACCCGGAGAGGAGAGACATGTGAACCCTGGGGCCTCACTGACCAGCAGAGATAGTGAGTTCAGGCTCAATGAGGGACCCTGCCTCAAAACATATAATGAGACATATTCAAGGAAAACATGAAACATCAGCCTCTGGTGTCCTCATGTCCTCGCTTAGGTGAGTTCACACACACACACACACACACACACACACACACACACACACACACACAGAGAGAGAGAGAGAGAGAGAGAGAGAGAGAGAGAGAGAGAGAGAGAGAGAGAGAGAGAGAGAGAGAGAGAAGCTAGAAGGAAAAGACATGCCCACCTCTGCTCACCGATGTCGCGTTCCTTACTGACCTGTGACGTGAGCAATGTGAGCAACAGAACAGAGTAGGTGTTCCAGAAATTTTTGAAGCTGAGGATTTTTGCCAAGACATATAACCCCTTTGAATTTCTGTTTCCGTTAACAGAGATACTGTTAAAAGCCACCTCTTCATAGTGTTTTTATTCTTTTTTTTTTTTTCACAGTGTTTTTAGGGGAAAAAATGAAACAATATGATGGAGATGGCATAACGCTCATGTCAGAAGTTGATGTTCAAATAAATAATTGCTGAATCTGAGCATCTGCCATATTTATATACGGGCAAAATAGCTTTGGCAAATTGACTTATTTAGTAATAACAATAATGATTGGTTTTTTTCTAACTTCCTGCAGCCCTCCACAAATATTTCTATGATCGTCACTCCAATGCTGTCTATGGACTCTAAATCAAGCCAATAAAAAGGCTGGCTTGCCACTTTTGGAGAAAATAAGATTAATACTAACTCCTGAAGAATTTTTCTCTGATCATTTTAAAAATAAACAGTTTAATTCATCTTTTAACATGTATTTCATTAGTGTGATGAGTGAATATAAATCACCACAGCATGAGAAAACACTATGACAAGCTGAAAAGCTGCCCATAATAAAAAGTGTGAATATCTGCTAAGTAACTTAATAGGAAGCCAAAATAGCAGCACTGTCAATATTCCCAGTTAAAGACAAAATCCTGTGAAGACTCAGACTGTCTAAACCACTGAACCCCACAAGAGAGGTAAGCTTGGCAGAATTTTGCGTAATTAAACAGAAATGATTGTACAAATGCCCCAATCTAGTGATTAACAAAAGGCAGTTCCAGATGCTGCCAAACAGTTAATGGCAGCATAGCTAAGGCTATAAAGGCTGACATTAAAAGCCTATACCACATAAAACACGTGTTTCATATGTTTAATTTTTAGTTGGCATTTAATGTGGTGGAGGAGCGATTAGTTCTTGCTCTTCCCACCCTTTCCTCTTCCTCACCACCACTGACACACTTTCCATCTTCCCCCACTCAGAAAACAGCTGAATCACAGTGTACTTAGAGCTGCTCTAGTGTTTGCATTATTACAGCTACTCCAGTGCTAGCTCCAGTTAGCTTACCTGTCAAAGGCCACCCTTCGGCACAGCTGAACACAAACAGTTCTAGAGTGTTCATCTCCCTCGAGCCTTCTTATCTTTCCTAATTGTCCTTTAGCTGCCTCTCCTGTGCTGGCATCTGAAGGGCACATAAAGTTTCTTTTTACTCACTCATTAATAATCTCTTGACATTTGGACTCAGTTTCCCATTTCTGCTCTTATCCCCATGATATATTAGAATTCTTTCCCACAGCTAAAGGAGAACATTGGAAGAAAACTTTTCAAAGTTTTAACATTTTAAAGTATATTTCTTTTGCTATTATATTTGATTGAAAAGTTCACCGCTATAGAATTCCTTCCAAATTTATTCTCGCCTTCTAAAGTCATTATATTCACTATCTGTTTAGACCTGGATGTTTTGTTTTAATTCTTATATTTTACTTCAGCAGATCTCTATGTTCTCTTTTTTATGTTTCTTGGAGAGTCTCAATATCATCCCCCATCGATTCTATTTCCGCTATGATATTTTCATTGTCAAGATTTCTTTATTTATTTTTCTGAATGTTCCTTAAAAGTCCTTCTCTTTTACTTTGCAAATTGACTCACATCTCATTGAAGAGTAACATATTTTATATACCAGAGTTATATCTGGTAACATTGTAGAAGATGCTGATAAAAGCTTAGCTGCAGGATGTATAATTGAATTATAGTTTCAAGTGACATACTTAATGCCACAATCTGCAATGTCCTGTAATTTACCCTGCCTTCTTTGCAACAATTGTTACAATTTAAAAACTTTTTTGCCTTATTTCCACTAAGATGCACATTTTATCTATTTACTTTGTGCTATGTTTTTTCATAATAAAGGACTTTCTTGAGGGCTTGACAATACCTGATGGTCCCAGCACCCCAACATTATCCAGTGAGATCCAAAGAAGCTATGGTTTCCCATATGGTTGTATGGAAGAGCCAGATAATATATCTAGGAGTGCTGGGCAATTAACACTTTGGATTTATCTTTCACCATGAGAGACAAAAAGTAGGTGATGGAGCAAATCCATGCCTCCTCACTTTGCTTCCGTTGGCACTCACAATAACAGTCTGGTCCAGGGTGCAATGACTCTTTGTTTCATCTCTGGAGCCATAGGACACAACTAAATTTCCAGATGGCATTTTCTTGAGTACTTGTGGTGAGCTGTCAGTGCATCCTACTTTATGTTTGTCTGTGCCCCAGTTTTCAGTTTCTCCAGTCTCATTGGAATTGCACTCTCCCACTGTGGCAACAGATTAGGTGTGCCTTGGGACATGTTTTCTCGAGCTAAGATTCTCATATGCTGAGAATTATTTTGGGCATTCATGTTCATAAGAATCACCTGGAGAAATAAAGCACAGATTCTGACTCAGAGCTCTTGGGCTGAGACCCAAGGCTATTTCCTACAAGCTTCCATGTGGTGCCAACATGACTAGCTCATCAATTGCATCTTGTTACAAAGCTGCAGAAAACACAAGATAAGGCAATTGGTGGTTGGAGCCTTCTGGTAACAATCCCTGGTGTTCTATGGCATATCAATTATGAAAACACCCTCCATGGATAAATTCCAAATGGCAGTGGGACTTCAGTTCATGAACATTACAGTTGCAATGATAATCATAAGAACTATAGTTTAGAATTTCACATCATCAGAAGCCTCACCAAAATTGATATAGACTCACACAGCCCTTAACCTGTGTGACACTATAAGTCAAAGCTACTTTATGGCAGCTTAAAGGAAACTTACAAATCCTGAAACTGCAGGATTATTGGGCCAAAATGCAGATGTTTAATCTGATCATGATAGCACAACTCTTTAAAAAAGGAAAGCAAATATGAAGCCTCAACAATTCTAAGTAAGGATTCTGGTAGTAAAGCAGATGAGAGCCTAAAAC
The DNA here is from genome assembly GCF_903995435.1 of Acomys russatus. Taxonomy (NCBI): domain Eukaryota; kingdom Metazoa; phylum Chordata; class Mammalia; order Rodentia; family Muridae; genus Acomys; species Acomys russatus. The sequence continues at coordinate 15,594,623 of NC_067168.1, forward strand.
TGGGTAGATCAAGCTCCTGTCAAGTTGGTAACTAACAACCATTACACAGCTCCACCCTATGTTTTAACCACTATGATAGTCTGCCTGAACTCAGTGAAATAACAGATCATTAACCTTAAGTATAATGAGGAGTCTGTGTTGTTGGGTTAAGACTACAAAGCTGGGTGGCAATCTACCCAGTTCCACTAAATTAACACAATACCGTTCAAGGAATGGGGGATCCTATAACGAGGTAGAATAAGGACCTAGGATCTATTAACTTGACCAGGAGGTATTACAGTCCCAATCAAGAGTCCCAGTGACAAATTTTAGAAGATTGCAACTGGTTGTTATTTTCAAGAGTGAGACTTATGAGACTTGCACTTATCCTGGGGGGCAGTTTTGGGGCCTTGTTGGGGTGGTCAGGAGGGACAGCAAGTGAAGAGATGTTGTTCACGGGTGAAATCAGCTACAGTAAAACAGTGAGCTTGCATGTCACTGGTGTGAGGAGTAGTGTTTTCCGAATGCCTGCCTTGCTTGACATTGTATATCCATTGGACCTCAGCTGCTGCCTTGCTTCCCAGCGTGAGCCGTCACCGTGGTGGGTCACCCTGTTTCTGCGGTTCCCAGGTCCCTGCTGCTGCCACCATCACCACCTCTTTTGATGCATCTCCTAGCACTGACTGCTCCGCTTCTCCTAGGGTGTGAAAAATCAGTCTGTCCTTCAGTTGTTCTAGACTGATCCATCTGCTTGATCTTTGTACAGGTCCTGCAGGCCTGACCATCACATGTATTATCTTCAAAAAGACATCTGCATTTCTGTAACACACTGCCTTGTGCTCACCCCTTCCTTCACTCTGTCTTTTCTTTTCTTCGTGCTTTTTTTGGTGATCGTATTTGATAATAAAGTCTTAATCAATAAACTTTGACATGAGTTTCATATAAAAAAAAAAACTAAGTTTTTCCCTGTCTCGTTCACATTAGATTAATATTTTCAAGAGGAAACACTGTGTCTTAAATCAGTGCTCAATAAGCTTAGTCTGGGAACAGGCCAGATAATAAATACTTTTGGTTTGTTAAGCCACATGGCGACAGTTGTAACTTTACATGCATGCTGTTTCAGTAAGAGAAGCCACAGTGAGTAAACAAAGGTACACAATTAGATTATGTTTTGATAAAACTTTATTTACAAAGGCTGTCTACAGGCTAGATTTTGAACATTGTGGACAATTCGCTGACTCCTCTATTAAATTAAAAGCAGATTGGCCAGGTATGAGGCAAGCACCTATTATCTCAGCACTTGGCAGGCTGAGGTGCGAAGATCATTAGTTCAAGGTCAATTTGAAGTATACAGCCAATCACTGAATCAGAAAAAAAATAAGCAAACAACAACCAAACAAACAAACAAACAAAAAATTCAGTAGGATGGAAAGTGTTAGAGTTTTGCAGACTGTTGACCCGGGCTTGATTCCTACTTCTGTGGCAGACTGATGTAGAACTCTACAATGTTAATTTCATCTTTCTGAGTCTCTATTTATTAAAATGGGCCTTGTAACCTTTTAAGTTTTCATAAGAATGAAATAAAATGAAAATAAAATGGCCTTTGCAAAATGTCTGGGTGAGTGTAAGCACTCTATGCATTGAAACAATTCGTTTGATTTTTATACTCTTTTCTGAACTGGCACCTGCTATATAATAACCTGGACCACTTTGGGTATTCAATAAATTATTGCTAAAGAACTAGAAGGAGAACAGCAAACTATTTCTACTGATGATGAAATTCCCTAAGCAAGTCTCCCTGAGGCCTTTCCTGTCTTCAGCCCAAATGTACTGAGCCCTGGTGGCTCCTAGTACCATGCTATTGGTTCATGGCTTTGCTACAGATCAGTCTCATGGCCTTCATTCTAGCCACAGAGTTATATGACCATAATGTTCCTATGTAAATTCTGACAGATCAGATTTTTTTTTATAAAATCAAGGCTGTCTGAAGATCTTTCTTCTCCACCAATTCTTCCAGAAGTTTGAGGAGCCTGGGCTGTTTTTAAGGTTTGTGGTATATTAGGCAACAGTGAACAGCCAAATATAGCCATGATAATTGGGGTAGGATTCAAGTGCTTGTGTGGAGTAAAGTAAGGCTTTTAACTCACAAAAATAAAATTGATCACAATTCTCCCTTTACTCTAAACTATCCAGAGTCTGAATCTGAGGCTCATCATGAGTGAAAACTAAGGTAAGTGGACCTTGAGGTTCTGTTCACCTGAGCTTGACCTTGCTCAACTCGGAAGACCTCTAACTTGTTGGCACTTTAAAACATTTTTCAACAACTGTTTTATGTTTCTGAGAAATAGCTGTCCATAAAACTGCACCTGGAAATATTGGTGCGTTTGGGATAATAGCTTTCATATTTCAAAATTAGGTCTGATAACTTACTCCAGAGAAGAATGAGAAAAACAGAAGCACAGCCAGAAGAAATACTATAAAGTGCAGCATGGGTCGATATATATAAAACTATGTATGGGTAATAAGTGGTCCCATCCCATTTAGGGGGATATTTTTGGAAACAAATATTACTCCTATTATTAAGTTTTAGGAAATGTTATACATACAGAAGCAACAAGAACAGACATCAGAGTGAGCTTTTTAATGTGGCCTTGGTATAAGTTATCCTTGGAGACACATGGAACTAAAACACACTGCAATAATCTTTAAGGGTGCCCATGCTCAGAAAATAGATTAATAAACATCATGGAAATCTTGGAAACAGACACGATGTTCTGGATGCAAGGACAGCATGTCTTCCTGTGAATACAGGCAGTTGGCCATCCTTCTGGATAAAGGAATTCTCCTTTCAGCCACTGGCATATACACAGAAAAAAAGGCCACTGTGGCAGGCTCTCTATTATGAGCCCTGAAGAGCATGTGGATTTTCTCATTCATTGCTGCATCCACAGTGCTGAGGGCACAAGGAATGACGTGACACTTATTTTCGAGATGTTCATAACACAGCCATGCTGCCGTGCTTGGTCTCACATAGATCTTGGGAGATGTGCACAAGAAGCCCCATCCATGGATATGAAGCTGAAGGAAACAGCTACTAGGCAGCAACAGTTACGAGTCATCTTGAGATCAACTCCCAGGAGCCAAGCCGAATGCTGGTAGGGCGCAGGCATGTGGAATTGGCTGGCTGGGCTTATTTGTACATTAAGAAGCATGCTTTTTTAAAAGAGGCTTTTCTTAAGAACAAGCACTGATCTAAGGTTCGAAGGTAACTCAGCCTATGCCTCTGGTCTCCCTGATCATAAATGTTATTGCCCTTCCACGGCGTCCAGTCTATGCCCCATCAACTCTGGGACAGACATTGGTTTCAACTGTTTCTGAGTCTTCTTCATCATGTATTGACTTCCTAGCCACCTGAGTTAAACGTTCTTAGTAACTGCAAAGTGTAGGTTGCATTTTAAGTATTTGTTTTCTGGCTTTTTTCTTTCCTCCTTTGGCTTGATGTAATAGATGACATCTCACAATGAGACAAGCAGGAGATGCTTGGAAGAGACCAAAACGTTATGATTAAGCAGATAACCCCATTTTCCCTACAGTGAAACAGAGACCAGATAACGTGAGGAGCAGCTTGCCCAATACTAGCAATTCTATTAAATGAGAAGAATGAAAATCCAGTTAAGGACATTTCAAAAGCGGGTAATATGCCCTCACACTCCTGAAAAGTAAGAAGCAATCTGTTTGAGGGATGCAGATGTCTTCAGGTACTAATGTGTGCTTGACACCTCCCTGCCCTGGTGAAGAGATCTATCTGGACTTATTTACAATTTTATACATCAAGCATAGGAAACATAAATCAGGCAGTGGAAACAAGTATAAATGAGTAAGCTATCTCTTGGCTGCTGTGCACAGATGTTTGACGGTCCGGTCTCTTAGGTAGCCGCGCTGTTGTGCTTGGCTTCCTTTAACTGTGCACTCATCTCCCAGTTTCAGCTCTGATGGTAGCAACCTCTTACAGATGATGGAAATCAGGTTTGTGTGGCTTGACAAATCAAACCGGAGCTGACCTAAGATAGCTTCTGGTCAGATTGGGCTGCAGCTGACCATACTAGAGCCTTCTGTCTGGACATATGGCAGACACAGGTCTAGGGAATCTGACAGAGTGACACTGTAGTGTGTCCTGAAAAGTTGTGTCAGCTCAGGGGATTCTTGGCAGACTAAGCATCTCTACAGTGAGAGGGGTGGGAGTGGGCTGCAGCAGAGCTCAAGTTCTCAGACGACACCACGCTCTGTTCTGTAAGGCAGCCAGTAACTCTGTCGGTGAGAACTCTTCCTCCCCTCTGATTACACATCTGTGGCAGTGGTGCATGCTGAGCACTCCACCTGGAAGGGACTGGAGGCCAGTGTTTTAGTCTGGGGTGCAGGACAATGACCATGGGGATTGGTCCTTGCTGGGTGGTCTGGAACAGGCATTGTTCTAGTTCAAAAGGACAAATTGGAGAATTGCCTAGATACACATCCTTCAAACAATCTAGCGTGCTCTGGAAGAAATCATCCATAAAGACCTGGTACACAACAGCAAAACAGAATATTTACATTTACCATTTGGTTATTTATGGACTGCCAACCATTTATAAGGTGCTATCCTAAACCACTGAAACCCAAACACAAATGTGACGCAGTCCTCAAGCAACTCACAGAGCAACAGAAAGACAGCTATGTTAAAGGGCAATCAAACAAGAAGGTGGCCTGTTAGTGTAAACTACTAACCCGCAGAGGATGCTCAGGGAACACTAAGCAAACATAAATGAATCAGCCTGGTGTGTGCATAGGACCTCAGGGAGGCTCTGTGGAAAAGTGACCCTTGAGTCTTTTCGTAGAAGCTGCCATGCATCTGGGCGACACACGGAGAAAACCAGACGTGGGAAGAACTTGAGGAATATCATTTGGATATCATTTTATCATTGAAAGAGCATAGTCCCTAGAACTGTACCATGTCTAAAATGAACAGCCATGTTGTTCTTCCTCAGGAGCCCTTTAAACATAGTTCTAATTGAATATGATTTATAATTACCTATAATTGAATAATAAATCATGACACAAATGATGAAACTTGAGATTTCAGTAGTCATGACAAGAAGGTAAGTTCTCTGATCCCAAATAAAGGACATTATGGTTTGGAAACACCTGCATTCTACGGGAGGGGGGGGGAGCATTAATGAAATGTATCTGGCATCACTACCTCTTACATCTTTTCAATGGCAACTGTAATCTCTTCCCTCCCTTCTGGTTTGTGGTGCTGTTTTTTGCCTTCCTGTCTTAGACTTTGAGAAAAAGGCAATTTTTCTCCCACAGGTTTTCATTTAGATTTTTTCATTATAACAATTCTCATCACATAGCCCCAGGCCCCAATGTGCACACAATACCAACACAATTCTAGTTGTAAACTAGAGAAAGAAGGAAATGAGGAGTTGGTGTGCGGGCCTCCTGACTGAGTCTTTAATGAGACCTTTTTTTTTATTCCTCAGCATTTAGAAGCCCCTATTCTAACAGGGAGAAGTGATGATGCTTTGGCCTTCTGGCAATCAGTGTCAGCTCAGAGCCCACGTCAGGTAGTCCTCAATATGTCTGAATATTATTTTCCCTAGAATATCCTGTGACCCAAGTATTTGGCCACAGATTCTATTGAATAAGAACTGGGGAAATAATTATTGTACGTAGATACCATGCTATTTCTTCTATAGATCTTGTGAATGAATGGATCAATTAACTAAAACATTGGCTCAACTCCCAAAACAAAGAGATTGTATATGTTAACTTATGAGACTGATCTCATTCTCTTGTTCTTTCATCATTGTTTCTTTTCTAGTTGTCAAAGTTAAGCAGCACCCTGTAGGCTACTGCCAGGTCTATTTTTTTTTCCTTTGGGGAAGCCATGTTCTCTTTTCCTTTGAAACATTTTTACCTATTTTTTTCATATAGTATGTTTTGATCATATTCTTCCTCCCCACCTCCTCCCAGTTCCTCCCCACCTCCCTCTCCATCCACCTTGATGTTTTCCCTCATTAAAAAAAACAACAACAACAACAATAAAAGAAAATAAAAGCAAACAAAAGATAAACTAATAAGTCAAAAAAAAAAAAAAAAAAACCCCACCAAAACAAAACAAAATGAAACAAAAAGCCCCCACCAAAAAAAAAAAATCCATGGAGTCTCTTATTTGTGCTGGCCAATTACTCCATGGCACATGGCTTATGGTGGAATGTGGAAGATATACCCAATGATACTCCACTGGAGAAAACAGCTTTTCCCTTTCCCAACAGACATCAACTACAAATAGCTTCTTGGTTGGGATGGGACTTTGTGTCTTCCTTCCTCTCTCAGTGCTCTGACTTTGTCTTCTTTGAGCCTGTACAAGTTCTGTGCCTGCTGTCACAATCTCTATCTGTTCCTATGTGTATCACTCATGTTGTGCCCAGAAAACATGGTTTCCTTTGAGTCCTCTACCAACTTTGGCGCTGGCAATCTTTCTACCTTCTCTTTCCTATAGTAAAGGGTTTGGTAAAGATGTCTCATTCAGAATTGAATGATTCAAAGTTTTTCACTCTCTGCATATTAGATCCCCATGTTAATTGTCATCCATTGAAAAACAAACCTTCTCTGAAGAGGCTTGAGTGATGAACTGATCTACGGATACAGTCGTATGTAATTAGGAGTCATTTGATTACTATGCTCATCTAGCAGAATAATAGTAAAAGAAATTCCTCTAGAGCCTGTGACCTATCAATTTTCAGGTTGTTGGTCATTTTATCAGTGACAGTCATGGATTCCATCTTGTGGAATGAGCCAAGCAAAATGTGGTTAGTGACTCCCATAACATTTGTACGAGGGTTGCACCGGTATATCTTGCAGACAGGTCACTGTTATAGGTCACAGGGTTTGTATCGTGGTTAGTATGGGGGGATAGTTACGATTACTTTTCTTTCCTGCTAACGTTCAAAGTGCCTTCCAGCATCATGAGCACTAACTAGTCAACAGGGGTGAAGCTTCTAATTGGGTACAAGGTTGATTTATCAATGTTTGATGACATAAATAAGTAATGTCTTCAGCCATAGGGTGAATCTTACTTACCATAAGATTGTGGAGAGTAACCAATTGCTTTGACAATAGCCTGTGGTTTTGAGGAGGGGAGGTCTATGAGACCCCTCGGGCATGTTCTCTTATCTGTCTTTACAACTTGTGAGTGGAGGCCCTTTGGTACCCTTGCGTTCTTACAATTTATTAAAGCTATTACAGAATCCTGCCTTCTAACAGTTAAGTACAGCCACCTAATCCCTGTTACTTTAAGGCTCGGTTTTTCTATGAGTATGAATGACTGGCTCAGTGGTTGCCTTTACTACAGTCAGCCTCAGTCTTCAGAGTAGAATTACTATAAAATTCTCAGAGCAGATCATGCCCCTCTCACACATATGCTCTTAATGACTTCAGATGCTGCTTTATTCTCCAGGAAAGCTACAGAAAAGACTCTCTTGGCCTCACAGTGTATCCATCAGAGTATCTCACGATCACACTTACCTTGTCCTCTAGCCAGGGCAACCCAGGCATTTGTGCTTTTCCCAGCATTCTCTAAAGCTTTACTCATGCTTCCACGAGCCCCTCTAGTAGTTATCCCTTGTATATCCTTGCCAGGGTGTTAAATATGGCACAATGAGAAAGAGCCCAGAAGAAAAAAAAGAAAAGTACTTGCTTATTTAATCTTATATTCTGGTTTCTTTGATGAAGTATCTTTTATCAGTTTGGGTTCAGTCAGGAAATAGAAACTATGGTGTAATAAACAAGAAAGTTTTAATATAAAGGTTATTAAACTCCGATGGAGAATTAGCTATAAAAAGGTAAAATAGACTCAACAGTGAAACTTTTGGGCTGAGAAAATTCCAAAGAAGGAAGAGCTTGGAAGAGAGGTTTTCTGCCTACATCTAGGGTCCAACCCTCACTGGAGTCAGTGTGGCTGAGGTTAGACAGCTGACATAGTGCTCCTTTACATCAGGGTTAGGAAACAGTCCTTTTGGATACAGGTTAGCTGAGGCTGGGGGTGGGGGTGGCAAAGAATCTGAGTACTTACAGACAGGGCGTAGCTTGATGCACACCCATGTTGACAAGACGAAGACTTCAGTGAGGTAGTGAGAAAAGTAGTCTTATCAAAGAGGCTTGCTCATATACTCCCCTCACAGGGGACGATGCCCATGTAACTACAGGACATCTTCCTAGTTATTTGTAGTAAGACCGAGCTATTCTTCTAGGGAAAGAAGTTCTTTAACACCTTTCTCCAAGATGAAGCAGCCCCGAGTGTCCCAGGGAACTCTTCAGAACAAAGATCCTCAAGGCCATCCATCCAGATATCCCCATCCTGTTTCAGCATCCCATGCTTTTTTCCAGTTAGCATCACAAAAGAATGTCCTTGGGTGGGTATCCTTGTCATACATGTAGGCAGTAGATGGATGAAGGCTCTGAGTGGTTGAAGAGATATGTCTGAGTTGTTTGATGGAAAGCAGTTGAAGAGAAGGCATGATAAATAACTGCCTTAAGCTTCATTCTGTCACAGGACTGACCGTGTATTGACTTAGGCAGAGATGGAGCTGGCTCAGGAGCGGCTTGTGACATTGGAGGCGGTCGCTGAATCAGAGAAGGTGGTCATGAAAGCCTGGCACTGTATCAGGGGAAGGCATTGCCAACTGAGTTGTGACTCTTATACATTACAGTGGAAACTAAAACTAGCAGTGCAGTATAGGGCAAGTGGTTTAAGTGTTAGTGTTTCAGGTCAAATATATTCTGGTCCTAATCTTAGTTTCTTATCAATAAGACTGAAATGATACTATGAATGATCTCAGAGCAATGTCTGGTAAGAATCAAGTATGGCAAGGCACATAAATCTCTTAGCACAAAACACAATATATTGTTCTCAAATAGATTTCCTATGTTTACACATAAATCTTAGCACATAGATTTCCTGTGTTTAAAAACAATTGTTGGGCAGGCAATATAACCCAGTTGGTAGAGTACTCTCATGCAGCAGGCGCAAAGCCCTTAGTTCATCTCCCAGAACTGCATAAAAGGGAGGGAGCACAGTGATACCTGCCTGTAATTCCAGTCCTCAGGAGGTGCGGGCAAGAGGATCAGGTGTTCAAGGCTATCCTCAGCAAAAGGGGGAGTTGAGGGGCATCGTGGATGACAGATGAGTCTGTCTGAAGACAGGAAAACACAAACAAACAAACAAACCAGAACCAGAACCAGAACCAAAGAAGAAAGAAACGAGGGAACAGAAATAAGACAGTTAAGCAGTGTTCAAATAATTCATTGTTCACTTCTGTTGCTAGCAGATTTGGTTTAGAAGACGGATACCTGCTTTTGGTCCAACAGACAATTGCTTGGGTTATCCCAGTGCATACATGGATTAATATCTCCATGCCAAGGGATCTTACTGTTTACGGGGATATGGTGGTGCATGCCTTCACATCTGCAGAAGAGCAACAGCAAAGATCAATTAGGCTGGAGCAATGAGGTTGTGGGTGGGTTTCTAGAAAGGTAGGAGAGTAGAGAAACTTTCTCTTAGTCCTCATTAGCTGTTTTGTCTGAATCTTCTTCCTTTGGAGTGAACAGAAGGGTGATTAGAAACAGGAGCTCTGCCCAGATGAATGTTTCAGTTATACTCATTAAAAACATAGTGCATGTCTGGGATGGACCTTCATTTATTCTCCAAAGTCTACACAACACACACACACACACACACACACACACACACACACACACACACACACACACACACACACACTGTTTTTCACCCTGCTTTGTATGGAAGCTGGCTGCTAGAGAGACTGCACCACTGAGCTCCCTTACTCCCTGTATTTTAGGTGGGTTCGACCAAGGGAAGATGTTTCAGGAGAGCCAAGAGCAGAAGAGAGGTCAGGGAAGTTACCTTCCCAGGTGCTTGTCTGCCAGGCTGGTTTGACTAAAGCTGAGTTTTTGTGTCCAAGGTTTCACCTGCTGTTGGCTGCTCTTCCTGTGGTCCTGCCTAAAATAGTGAAAGCTTCCTGTTAGTGTTATCCCTTCGCCATTGCTTGAGAGGTCTCTTAACCTTGCCCACAACTGCAAACTGCCTCCTCATTTGATGTTGTCATCTCTTTCCCCTTTGATATAGCTGTCTTCACACTCGGAATCTGCTCTCTCGGGTAAAATAACAGCATTTTTTTTTTTTTTTTTTTTTTTTTGTGATGGGCAGACGAAAAAAATAAGCAAAATTCTTAACACAGCGGTTATCAAATGAACATTATCTACTGTTCTCATCTCTATCATTGTGACTATTTCCCAGTTAGAACCCAGCCACTGGGACAGGAAAGAGAAAGCCAAGAAATGAGCGTTTGACTAAAACCTTCCCCAGAGTCAGGACCCAGGGCAACATTTAAGTACAGCCAAAGACCGAGTCCCTTAAGACTGGTTTATTAATACGTGGCACAATTACCTTTGCCGTATCCCTGTGGCTGATAAAAGCCAAGTATAGTCATTACTATTGGGCATGTTTGTAAGCCAAAGATTAAGGCTTTTCTTGTCTATGCATCCCTTGACACGAATTAAATTAATTTGGAGAGGGAAAGCCTAATCAGCAGTATGAGGTAGAGGAAACATTCTCTGACCATATAAAAAGGCATTACCACAACCTGGAGAAGCAAAGCTAGCTTATCCTAAGCATTCTGTAATTCTTGAATGTATAATATAGTGCAGCAAACAGAAAGCAATACGTCAAGATAAATGATGCAGCAATTGGACCACATTATCTGTGTAATCAAGTTCATGTGTCTTGGATGCTCTCGTTTATGTGGTCATTCTGGAGATAATAGTTCTAATGAGCCTGGATTTCAGCCCTATAGCACTGAGAGATCACCAGCTCCATTATCTGTAAGTCTGTCCATAACCTGATAGTCCATTTTTCACAGGATAACGGTCACGAGAAAAATAGAGAGAAAACAGAGGTAGAGTATGGTACCAATCAATTCCCATGAATTCTAAATGCATGTTTTATTTTGGTGTGCTCATGTGTAAATGTTCACATATGTCGGGGTGCACATGGGTCTAAGAGTGTGTGTATACATTGCATACATGTGGAGGTCAGAGCACATCCTGGGTATTGGGCCTTCCACCTTTTTGAGATAGCTTCTCTCATTCATCTGGGAGTTCACCATGTGAGGCCAGGCTAGCTGGCTTGTGAGCTGCTAGGTGTCTACCAGTCTCTGCTGTCCACTTCCACAGGGCTGGGACCACAGGCAAGTGCAACCGTGTCCAGCTTTACACTTGGGTTCTAGAGACCCAAACCCCTGTCTTCACACTTGCGAGGCCACCGCTTTTACTAAATGAACTGTCTCCAAAAGCTCTTCGTGTTCTGCTGTGAGGGGATAAACGGTATTATTTTGCTACATAAATGTGAAAAATCATTTTTGTGTGAGGGGACTAAGTCATCTCCTCATGTAAAGCATCACTTCTCCTAGGTACCATCGCATCTGTCTGGCTATCCCTTTCCTGGGGACTGTAGCAAAGCACCACATGTTGGGTGGCTTTAAATCACAGAAATGTCTTATAGCTTCCAAGGTTGGGAGTACAACAACAAGAAAAAAGCTACCAGGAGGGCAATGTTCTCCCTGAAGTTCCCTGGTGCGTGAGAGGAAATCCTTCTTTGCCACTTCCAACTGCTGATAGCTTGTGTTGACACCCCTCACCTGACCCCTGCACCCCTGCCTCCTTATATAAGTGGCTTTCTTCTCTCAGTGCTCAAAGTTTTTTTGTTTTTTGTTTTTTGTTTTTTTTTTTTTTTTTTTTTTTTTGTCTTTTATTTTCTTTCTTTCTTTTTTGGGGGGCATATTTATTCATTATTATTTTGCTTTTTTGTTTTTGTTTTTTGGGGCAGGATTTCTCTGTGTAACCTTAGCTGTCTTGGACCTGGCTCTGTAGACCAAGCTGGCCTTGAGCTCAGAGATCTGCCTGTCTCTGCCTCCTGAGTGCCGGGATTAAAGGTATGCACCACCACCACCTGGCAAGGCCTGTTTCTTTCCTTTCCTTTCCAACAGGGTCTCATTCTTTGCCTGGCAGGGAAGTTGCTATGTGGAGGCTATCACTGAACTCACAGAGATCTACACGATCTGCCTCTATCTACCTGCTGTGTGCTGGGGTTAAAGGTGTGCTCTACAACGCCAGGCCAACATTTCTTGTTCTTAAAGACGTACTCACACTGGATTCAGAGCCTGCTTTAATCCAGTGTGCCCTCATCTTAACTCAGCTGCACCTTCAAAGATCAGTTTCTCCAAATGGTCACAATCACAGGTTTTGAGGAGACACATATTTGGGGAGACCCAAGGGACTTAGGAAAGTGTCCATCATCCTGACTCTTCCAGGTCCACTAACAGCTTCGTGGGGTGGGCTCTTTGAGGTTCTGCTCTTTCCTTTCTTCAGTACTTGACTCCAGTCTTTACAGCCTTCCTTCCTGTCCTTTTTCAAGTTTTGTTTGACTGCTTTCAGAAGAGCACTATGTAAGGACTCTGGTTTAGTTTTACATCGTGCAAGAATTAGGAAGTGGTTGACATCATGCTAACATTTCATATGTTTAACCAGTTAGATATTCTACAGTCTTAGCTACAGTGTTTTCCTTGCATATTCTTTCACACATATAACGTAGCCTGACCACATTTTCCCTCCCACGCTCTTTTCGTCCGCCCTCTCCCTTTTGTGTTGAAGCATGTACTCTAGAGGCAGCTTTGCATGTGCTTGTTACACTAAGGAACAAGAAAACATGCGTTTATCAGTGGTCCTACCTAAGTCTGTGCCCTCTGCTGAGTACTCCCAGCACCTCTTTTTCTGTGTGATGCTTCATTTGCAGGAGACAGCACACTGTCTCGATAGCAGTAAGAGTGGGATCTTCATCTGTTCGGCTGCTAAGAGGGTATGATAATATTTTAATCCTGGAGTCATTAACTTAAGAAATATGGTTTTGCCTTATCGTTATATATGTAAACATTATTATAATCACGAGTACTCATTCATTGAAAGTCTATTATAGGATTCTTGATTAACATAAATTTGGAAATGTGGCTCCGTTGAATTACATCAAAGTAGAGATTAAATTTCAGATGCTATCCAACCAGCATGTCAAGATCTAAAGTTAAGACCTAAAACTTAAATTTCTCATATGTAATTTTGACATTATAACACGGCTTTCTCTGGTTCACAAGAATCAGAATGTCAGGTTTCTTAAAGAATTAATGTTTTATTTATATTGAATTTCAGTACTTTGCTCACTTAACATTTTTATCATCCCAAAGAGCCCAGTTAATGTATCAAAAATAAGTGGAAATAAAGTAAACAAAGATATTTAAATATATATAAATAAAGATCATTGTTCAAATATAATAAATATGTACAACTACAATAACTTAAAATATTTGGTCACAGATAAGGTATAATTATTACCTCTGCATGTATTGTATAGGGAAAGATGTTAAATAAATGGAGAAAACACATTTTTGGGGAGGTTGATTGTTCTGAACTGCATATATATGGTCTTTATGGTACAAACTCACGTTCACTTCTTCTCAAAAGTGGCTAGAGAGCCTGTTGCTCAGCTGCGTTGGCAATCCATTATCTGTGAGGCTGCCACTCAGTGGCTTTTCTTTTCAGACATACAAGGATACTCCACACTCTGTCCTAGTCAGCGTCACCTGGTTCTAGCTCCCTCTTCCCGGCCTTGCTAGCGAACTGTCAGGAAGAGCTTCATTTTGGTCTGAGGAAGCAGTGCCTGTAAGCCAGGGTTCCTCCAGAGGAGCTTGCTGGAGGGAAATTAAAGTCCTCATGAATTAAATACTTATCCATGCTGACCCAGAAAATATTAGACCCAAATCCTCCGACTCCTGAGACCAGCCCTAGTTTTGCTTTTACTTGTGATGATGTTATGCGCTTTCCCGTGCCACCCTCCGAACACACTTCCTCGGTGTGTGCTCTGCTGCGGCTAAATTTATTGAGGCTATTAACTGGACCTCGAAGTGCACGTTCTGCCTTGTGGTGTTAGGTAGACTCAGATGTAAACTCTCCACTGTGCTCTTACGATGGCATCCTGACTTCAATTGTTTCGGACCACTTCAGCTTAATGTCACTGGAAACGCTTTGCATGGGTCATGTACAACCTGTGACCCCCAAATTCTCTCTTTCAGTTCATTATTAGCTTTCATCTCATCTAGGATATTGAATTGGATCTTCGGGTTTTAAATGTATGCTATCATATTTTTTAATAATTTAAGGGAATATTTAACCGCGTTGGGGAAAAAAAAAACGTGGTAACTGAAGCAGGAAAAATAATTGAGGCGTGCTCACTCTGCTTTTGCCTGGTTTCCCTGTTCAAGGTGAGTTAACTACAAAGAAGCTGACTCATAACCGAGACTGAAGCCTTTCGCCCACCCCAGTCCTGCTTCGAGGTCCTCCTAAAGAGCTCTCATGGCATTGTTCTTCCCTGTATCCGTGCCTGTGTCTCTTAAGACCTTTTATACAATGGCCTCAGAACTCTGGTTGCAATTAGAGTTTTGATTAGCTGTCAGTGATGTCATAGCCATGGTTATTTTGAATCCACAGCACTAAGTGTTTTCCTTTTCTTAATGTACTGTAGAAATTCCATTTCTTGACAGCAATAAGACACTTCAGGCAGTGTGTTTCAGGGCCAATGTTGTGCTTCTCATGGAGCTAAGGCACTTGGCCTTCAGCCTCGTGACTTATAACATAATCTGAGTTATGCTATAATCACCCAGATATACACACAGTCTGTTGTGTTTTATTGCATAAATGGAACCTGCCCCAGCACCTCATCAACTGGCAAGGTGGGAATATAGACCCGAATGCCTGTTCAGAACCCCACTGGGAGTTGCATTTGGTCAGTTCTCCTTGAGCATTTCAGGGGCTGTGCTGACACTGCGGATGCCTTTCGTACATCTACCACGCAACAGACAGCAAGCTGTCCAGCACCTCAAGCCTGATTGCCAGACTGCCTGGCTTGGTGTGCCAAATATCTCCCCCTCAACACATTTACTGAACTTTAAAACAGCAGAACAGCATTGAATGAAGTCCAGTAATTTTTATAGGATATATTTTAGTCACCAGACTTTGAAGACCATTCCAACATTAATTATAAAGTTTCTGTGTCTGGATAACATATTGTTAACAGTTATTTTGTGAGTGCTAATGGCAAGATGGAAGGCTTCCAATAATTTTATTGAGGAAGTGGCAATTAAAATGTTGAACACTACAGTGTACATGCAAAATAAAAATAACTTTGCAAACACTGTACTTCATGACAAAAATGGGGAAATATTTTTCTTAAGGAGATATAATGATTTTTTTCATTTGTAGTGCATGTTTGCTTAGAAAGCATTAAAGGGGTCTGCGTATGTTTGTTAACATTTAAAAGCAGTGTAAAATATTAAAGTACTAGGCTGGCTTGATATTGTCTACTAGGACATCATGAAGTGATTTCAGGACAAGTTGTTATCCATATTTCTTTCAATAACAAATATCACTAAAATGAGATCACTGGCTTAGTGTGACAATTTATGGCTAGTCGGGCACAATATGTCTTTTCCAAGATCTCATCCAGCATGGCTTTCCTCGGCAACTCTCTTTGTGTGGCCACAAACTTACCCACCACAGTGAGCAAGCAGCTCTGGCTTGTTAGCCTGTCAGAACCCTGAGAGCAGGATGATTGACAGCAGCAGGCGGCAGGCAGCTCTGTGTGTGTGTGTGTGTGTGTGTGTGTGTGTGTGTGTGTGTGTGTGTGTGTGTAAAGGCTCCACTACACAGTGTGTGGGCGCAGGAGGGGAAGGAGGGAGGATACAGTAGGCCGAAGACAGGGTTCAAAGTCAGGAAGATGCACTCCAGGGCATCTTCTGCATCCGCCGCCTCGTTCACTCTGCATGTGGAGTGACAACTGACAACTACAGAATCAAATCACGGAGCCCAGGCTTCCCTGACCTTCAATAGATTGCTGCTGCTGTGTTCAGAAGATTTTAGCCAAGAGCTTGGCCGCTTTGTGACATTTCCCTGGGTGGTTCCCAGGGGACACTCCTGTTAAAAAATACCCTTTTTCTGCTGAAGGGTCACTAAGGACAGAAGCTGAAAATTCAGGAGTGTGTCACCTACTTCTGTTCAACCAAGGTGACATATAAAAATACTAAGGGGCAAGATCCAGCAAGGGGATAATTTCTAGCAACATGCTTCTCTCATGTTAACACATGTTGGTTGTCCTGGTTGGCCTTCTGTTACTGTGATAAAACATTCTAGGGACATCTTGGGGAGGAAAGGGCCTATCGCAGCTTATTGTCATGAGGGAAAGTCAGGGCAGGAGCGCTAGGCAGGTACTGAACAGAGGCCATGGAGTAGCGCTGCTGCCTCCTGGCTTTCTCCAGCACAGCTGGCTCAGCCTGCTTGCTTATAAAACCAGAACCACATGCCCAAAGATGGCACCGCCCACAGTGTGCTGTGCCCTCCCACACCAATCATTAATGACGAAAATGCCTCGCAGAGCTGCCTAGAGGCCAATCTGATGGGATTATTTCCTCAGTTGAGGATCCCTTTTCCCAGATGAGTCTAGTGTGTGTCAAGTTGATAAAAACTGAATGGTAGTCTAGTGTGTGTCAAGTTGATAAAAACTGAATGGTATAGCAGGCTACCAAGAAGAGACTCGATACCCTATGAGCATATACAGGGGGAGGAGGTCCCCCTCAGTCACAGTCATAGGGGAGGGGAGTAAGGGAAAAATGGGAGGGAGGAATGGGAGGATACAAGGGAGGGAATAACCATTGAGATGTAATATGAATAAATTAATAAAATAAAAAATTTAAAAACCTGAATGGTAGGTGTATATTCTTTGGATTTTTAAAAACTGTTCTTTACATACATTACAATCTAACTGCAGTTTCCCTTACCAACACTCGTCCCAGCATGCGCGCGCGTGCGCGCGCACACACACACCACACACACACACACACACACACACACACACACACGTACATACATACCTTTCCTCTCCCCTGGATCTACTCCTCCTTTGTTTCCCTTCATATTACACTAAAACTAGGCACAAACCCTCATATCAAGACTGGATGAGGCCACCCAGAAGAAGTAAAAGTGTCCCAAGCACAAGAAAAAAATTTCTACTTGTTAGAAGCACCACAAGAACACCAAGCAAAGCAACCATAACTTATATGCAGAGGACCTAGCCCAAACCAATACAGGCTCTGTGATCGCTCTCTCAGTCTCTGTGAGTCCGTGTGATCCCTGTTGAGTTGATTCTGTGAGCCATGTTCTCATGGCGTTCTCAATCCCTCTGGCTCCTAAAATCCCTCCTCCCCATCTTCTGAGAGGTACCCTTGGCTTCACCTAGTGTTTGGCCGTGGGCCTCTGCATCTGATCCCTTCGGTTTCTATACGAAGCCTCTATGATGACTGTTAGGCTAGGTACCAATCTGTGAGCATAGCAGAATATCATTAGATATCATTTTATTGACTTCTTCATCACTCATATTTAGATCTATCCTGGGTCCCTGGGCTAACCAGCCTCTGGTTCCTGGCCATCCATGCAGTGCCAGGCATGGGTTCCCGCTCATGGTATGGACCTTAAGTAGAGCCAGTCATTGGTTGGCCACTCACAGGACTTCTGTGCCACCTTTACCCCAGCACATCTTGCAGGAGGAGCATATTGTAGGTTGACAGTTTGGGAGCTGGGTTCATGTCCTAGTGCCACTGCTGGAGAAACCTTGCTTGATTATAGAAGATGGCCAGTTCTGGCTCTGAAGCGTCTGTTACTAGGAGATCTTGCTAAGGTCACTCATAGATTCCATGGGGTTTCCCCTGCACTGGGGTTCTTACTTACCTATGGAAGGGGCTCTAGCCAGCCTGGGCCTGGCAAACATGGCTCTGGCAGGCCTTGCCCTTCTCCCCAGTTCCCTCTGCCTTGCTAAAAAAAACAAAAAACAAAAAACATTACATTCTTTTTTTTCTGGGTACAGATGTGTTTTTTTATTAATTTATTCATATTACATCTCAATGGTTATCTCATCCCTTGTATCCTAAATTATATTCTTAAAGCTAGCCACTAATGTTTATTCCCTAATTTGGTCACTTCCTCCTCCTCGAGCTGACTACTAAAGACTAGCTATCAAATTACTCAACTCCAGCAATCAAAATCCCCCCTTGGCTCACCCAATTCACCTACTCAATTAAAATCAAATACCTCATCATAACACGGGGTTTCCATTTTACCTTTAGAAGCCACCATTTTCCTATGAGCTACAACGTCTCCCCTCTATCCAGAGGCAGTCCTTAGTCCCTCCAGGGCAAACATCTCTGCTCTCTCTCCCTTATTCTCCTCCTCTCTCCCTTCATTCTCCAACTCCTATCTTTGTCTCTCATTTCCTGCTCTTTGTTCCTCTGGGCCAAATAAACCCCATTTGTGCTGAGAATTTCGTCTTGGGGATTCTGCGCTGATACCGTTTTCTATCTGCTCGTTTTTCAGAATCTGACATTTTAAACTATAATTTAGATTGCTCTTTAACATTCATTTGGTAAACATCAGGGGAGTATGCATTTCAGTTAAATAATTCCTTTGTAGAGATTAAAAATCTACCTCAGCAGCAATACTTCTTTAAGCTGCCATTGTTAAGAAGACGCATCATTTGGTCTTACTCCTCCGGAGACATTCTTGCTTCAGAGGTGTATGTGGCCTTTTCATTTGTACTTCTGTGAAGAAGCAGAATGTATCTGTCGTTGTTCTTGTTGTTATTTATTTTTGAGGTAGTGATATAACACTCCTCCCTAGTCTCCTCTTTTTCATTGACTGTTATTGAATGCATATATGTATTTGTACATACATTTATATTCCTAAATATAACATGTCGAGTCCAGGTAGTGTCATGTATGTTTTCAGGGCTGACCTTTTGACACTGGACGACCAATTGGTTGTGTTCTACCCTGGGAAGGGCCACCTCCCCTGCTCCCGCCCAGCTTTCTTCAGTTGATTGTAGTTCTTTGGGTAGAGTTGAGAACCACTGGGATTTTCCCCATCCAGTTTGGCATGTTTATCAATGTTATCTTTGTTCAGCTCATGTTTGGGCAATCATACAGAGCATGTCTGTTTATCTTTTATTTTAATGCTCCATGTGTTACACATGCTTGCATGTCATAAAGCGCTCATACGCTGGTGGAAACTCAAACAGACTAAATTTTACCTTATACTTTACACCCAAGATTGTTAATCCCAAGGCTTGAGGCAGGAAAGCCGTATATTTAGAAAAATGACTTTAGCTATTGTTTCCTGTAAATATTTGGGGAAAAAAATTTCTGATTTTCCACATGATCTGTAAAGCTGTTAAACCAATGCAACAGAAAAGGGGAGCAAAGAAGGCTTCTAAGAGCCCACTTCAGGGGTTGTGTGGTAAACAGGGAGTGAACGTCCAACTAAACTTATCTCTTTTTTCCATTATGCTAACACACGGCAAAGAGTATGTGCGTGACTGATCTTAAAGGTTTAAAGATCGATTTTCAGTTTTTAAGATGGGTATGTAAACCTTATATAAACTCTAAGGCTCATATAAACAGAATATGGTTGTCACTTTCGAGCTGACAAGATGGCTCAGCAAAAGCAAAGGCGCTTGCAGCCAATTCTGATAAAATACGTTTGATCACTGGAAATCTCATATTCAAAGGAGAAAACCAACTCCTGCAAGACGTTCTTTGACCCACATGGCATACATGTCTACGCATACCAATATACATATATATATATAATTTTAAAACATGAAATAAAATTGTCTCCTGTTGATGGTTGAGTCTCTAGGAGCCATTACAGAAATTTTGTGTAAATTATGTTATGTCTTGACAGCGTTAACTCCCAAATCTCATAGACTTTATCCCCAAAATAGGGAACCAGTACCTTGATTAGCATCATTAAAAGAAGATGGAATGGGTGTTACCATTTCAGGCATCCTGGAAAGCACAGTAGGTACCTGTTATTTAACATTTCATTTAACCTGTTATTTAACATACTTTTTTAGTAACTAACATTCAAGACTCTTTCCTCTCTCTTCTTTTTTTTTAAGACAAGGTCTCTCTGTGTAGCCTTGGCTGTTCTGGACTCGCAATGTAGACCAGGCTGGTCTTGAACTCACAGGGATCCATCTGCCTCTGCCTCCTGAGTGCTGGGATTAAAGGCGTGCGCCACCACCACCTGGCTCCTCTTTCTTCTTGATTCTCTTTGCATCCTGATTCCTCCAGCTCTTTTGCCAGACATTAAGAACCAAAGACTCACCATAGCCAATGAGGGCAGATCTTGTAGTGTTTGCAAATCTGGGCCTTGAAGACTGATGGATCTAGGTTCTGTGGCTGTCTTTGCTTTCTATGTAAAAATCAGAAATAACTTGAAAATTCAGTTTTCTTGTGGATATGATGGGGATAAAATATGAGCCTAAAAGATTATTGTTAGGTTTAAGTGAAAAAATATTTGAGAAGCCCCTGGCATAGAGCTCACATGTGACAGCTTCATGATATGTGTGTTTTGACTTATTTGCTAAGTGACGTCACTGGCTTTGTCCTGGTCCAGTTGTCTTGTGATCTGTTCCCTTTCAGTGATTAGAGAGAAGGCACAAGGCCTTGTGACAGGGGTGGGGAAGGAAAACTTGAATCCATACATAACCTTCATTCTGTTATATGGGCACACCCTAAAACGCAGAACTGCTGCCAAACAATTGACAGGAAAGCTACAGAATCCAAAATCTTGAGGTAGAATTGGAGTCTTAATGAATACATCTCTGGTATTGTGGCGACCGCACCACCGCAGTACCGAGTCGAGGGCGAGGAACTGTGGATTTAACTCATGCACACACACACACGCATACACACACACAATAACACAGCAGGTCCTTCGTGCTAAGAGAGCAGCAGCCACAGCAGCAACTGTGGCAGCAGTTTATTATTCTTTCCCCAGTGTTCCCAAGAGCCTTCTTATAGGCAGCAAAACACGAATCCTCCCAGGTGAAATCCCTCAAGAGGTGATTGCACACAGGAGGAAAAGTCTCGAGGAAGGGAGGAGCACGTTCTCAGAGCAGTAAACATGACTAGCTAACCAAGATAAACACAGACATGGAAGCTGCTAGAAACAGGACATGAAACAGCAAGATAGGCAGGCAGCCCAGTCGGGCCTGGTTCCTACATGGTATGAGCAATAAAAGAGAAATTCCAGTTAATGACATCCTACAGGGGAGGGTGGGCTAATATTCACTGAGTACTCACAGTAGACCAGGTAGTGTATAGCGTTTTTTCCCAGAACCCCTCACATTTGAACACTACAATTAGTGATGCAGTCATAACTTTCATCCCATGTGATGAACAGGAAAGTAGTTAAAACATTTCAGAAATTTGTCCAACACTTTTTCCCAAGTATACATGGCTTGCCTTACTAAACTGCAGCTAAGGGGAAGGAAAAGATAATTACAGGCAATGAAAAGTCACACTGCACCATCAAGGGGACGACGGCAAGGTGGCGCAGCAGGTAAAGGCACCTGACTCCAAGACTAGTGAGCTAAATGCCTTCCCCAGAACCCACGTAGTAAGAGAACATGCCCTAGCCCTGCCTTGCCCCTCACATGTGCCCTATTATATAATTAAATGTATTTTTTTTTTATTAGAGCTGTCTTTGTTTTGGTTTTGCTTTTGTGGTGGTTTTTGCTTTGTTTTTTTTACTTGACAGAAAAGACTCTGGATCAATAATTAATCTGTTTTGTGATCAGGTGTGATTATCTCTGTAGAACAACTTGGAAGACATGTATTGAAAGTATGCTAGCCTTGGGAAGTTGTTTTTTGTTTGTTTGTTTGTTTGTTTGTTTGTTTTTGGCCTGTAAAATTCAGACATTCCCTAGCCTGCTGTCTAGTTAGGCCTAGTTGGGTGACTTGAGTCCTACCAATCAGGTGCCGTAGAAAGGGTAAATAGCATTTCTAGGTCAGACTATACACGTTTCACATAACAGATTCTTTCTCTGCTTTTCGTTTCCCACTTCATCTTCTTTCTGTTTCTCTTCATTCTTCATGATGGCAACCAAAACCTTGGTGACTTCCATGCCAGGCAAGAGCCGCCGAGTACCCAGACACTCATTGCTTTTCATCACACAGATTGATGCAGAGGCATCAATTAGCCTGGGAAGCTACTATAGGATGGGAGGAGCCCAGGGAGTCCTGGTGATTGGTGGTAGACAGCTCATCTGTACACGAGTGAGAAATCAATGTTTGGACCATGAAAAGCAAAGCTCATTGCCTGTCTGGTTTCAATATTGCTTAGATTTTATTGCGTATGCTTATTAGGGGTATTTGTCAGTCTCCACTGAGGTAACCGAAAATGAGTGAAAATTTCACATTAGATAACATTTTCTGTCTGATCATGTTATGATAATACTTATTTTCAATCATCTCTAAGTTACTAAAACATACAAAGAGGCTAGCACAGTTTTGATTAGTCTTTCATTGGCATCTGTATATTCCCTCCCCCCTACACACATGCGCACACACACACACACACACACACACACACACACACACACACACACACGTCCTCACTCTGCCACTGGAATTCTGCCTAAAATGAAACAGCAACAGAACAGAGGTCAAGAACTTGGAAGGTTTCATATGGGGAAACACCAGGTACAGCTTGATTTAATATCAATATTTCATGCATTCAGAGAGTACAATTTCAGCCTACAAGATAACAGCCCATCATTTTTATGTCCTTCCATCTGTGAAAATCTGTTCCTCAAAGCACAGTGTATGAACAATCTAGCAGCTTTTCATTTTAGGCTCCATATTTAGGAGAGGGAATGGAAAAAAAGGGACCTTTTGATGCAGAACCAGACTCTGAGAATAATTGCAATCTACAGAATGTTAGGGCCAGACTCATAAAGAATGCAGATTACCCCAATATATATTACTAGGGAAAAGGCACAGAACACAAATCTTTAACATAATGAAACCTCTGCCTCCTGCACATATAAAACAGAGGTCACACCATCTACTACTACCTTTCAGTGCAGAAACAGGTATGTGCACTGACCCATCTGGCCAATAGGTCTTGTAGGAACAGACTGAAACTATTAAGAAGAGTCAGACATGCAGTATTTTAAACAAAGCCATACTGCAATGGTGAGGGTTTAAAAAACAGGTCTGCAGGCCCACAGGTCTGTAGAGATGGCTCAGCAGTTAAGGGCTCTTGCTGATCTTTCAGGGGACCATTGTTTGGTTCCTAGCACCTACATAGCTCATAACTGTCTGTAATATAGTGCAGGGCATCTGACACCTTCTTCTGGCCTGTGTGAGCACAAGGAAAAATTGTGATGCAATACAAACATGCAAGCAAAATGCTTCTACACATAAAATTGAATTATATGAAATTTTAAAATATAATCACTACTACAAGAACAAGCAGGCAGATTTTTAAAATTTTTTTAATTTTTAACTTATGTATTCACTTTACATCTGGATCATAGCCCCCTCCTTCCTTCCATCCTACTCTCTCCCTCCCACCTTTCCCCCCATTCTCCCTCTCCTTCTTCTCAGAAAAGGGGAGACTCCCACTAAAGCAAATCCCACTGTAAAGTGGTAAAGCATTAAGTATGAGTGATCATACCTATGGGTTCCAGCAGGACTCTTAAGACAAAAGAGGGAATAGCTCAGGAAGAAATCTTTCTCTCTGACTTCCCATCACTCCTGGGCAAGGTGGACCATGGCTATAAAGTGCTCTCAGGGGGCCAGGAGCATATTGTGCTGGGTAGCCCAACCAAGGCATCCCTCAATATTACCAACCTTTCAAATATTAGAGCACTTTATGATATCATGAAGACCATTTGCTTTACCCTGGGGCTTTCTTGTACTTCTAAGTACTTTAGACACGATCCCTACCCCCTTTCAATAGACTTCTGCTTTTGTATTCTTCCATGAAAAGGCCTTTCTCTTTGGAGTCATTGTGAATTGTGAACTATTTGTTCAATTCACAATTTGCAGACAATCAACTTTTTGGTTACACCTTTTTCTTGTTACAGCTAAAGCATTGTGATATACAAATTCCAACCACAGATTTACAATGGGTCCCCTTTCCTTCAAGTTCACTGTATTTCACGGTGTAACTTGTAAGCTGTTACAGTGTATGATGAAAGTGAATCATAGAGTATTCTTTAAAAAAAATAACCTTAAATGTAAACAGACTGCTGAGATATTCCTTGAGTGGCCAGTTCATTCGATAGTCACCAATATCCCCACCCCTAGTCTAGGCTGTTAGTTATAAGGAAGAAGAAAAAATGTATAAAATATGGAAGTTATTAGATGTGAAATGTTGAATGGGAAGAGTGTCCATCATTTAATCTCCACGATACACTACAAAACTGATATTATTAGGACTGTTGTCTTCATAAGATTTATAACAGTTGATTCACCCACCTGCTGTGTAACAAAACCCTTCCTGGGGAGACCCCTACCCCCCACATCTACTCATCCCGGATAGGGAGCTTATGACAGACCAAAGTATGCATGCCACCTAAGTTCTGCTTGGTGAACCAAATGACTTTTATTGGGGTTGCTTACAGGAATATGGGTGAAGGGTTACTTACAGAGACAAAAATGACTCACAGATGGCTGCATCACTAAAGCCCACCTGTGCATGGGTGACAGCTCACAAAAGCTCACAAAAGCTGAAGCGCACTGCATAGCCCGTGGGCAGCTCAGTAGGTTGGAGGGTGTCCTTCTTGCGTGACTCTGGTCTAAGACTCCTCCAGGCAGCAGCTCTGCTGTTTTCTGTTTCCTCTACAAAGCTGTCTGGGGTCAGCTTCTTCTTTGCAACTTGTCTTATCCTGAAGTCTTTTTCACAGCTCTGCTTCCTTGGGTCTGAGAGGGATTCTCAGCTTTTGCTGCTTACTTTGCATGGAAAAGCCTAAAGAAGATGGTCAATTTCAGCAACTTCCTTAAATTAATTTGAGTTGTTTGCCTTCTTGTTTAAGGGGCTTCTGTGCAGGATGGACTGCTTCATTTTGGGGAAAACTGTTACACAGCACTCAAGATAAGAAAAGAGCCAGACGTGGTGGCACACGCCTATAATCCCAGCACTCGGGAGGCAGAGGCAGGTGGATTGCTGTGAGTTCGAGGCCAGCCTGGTCTACAAGCGGGTCCAGGACAGCCAAGGCTACACAGAGAAACCCTGTCTCGAAAAACCAAAAACCAAAACTACCAAACAAACAAACAAACAAAAAAAAAAAAAAAAAAAAAAAAAAGAAAGAAAGAAAAGAAAGAAAGAAAGAAAGGTTTGCTCTTCTCCGGAGTTCAGGATCTTGGTCTCCACGCAGCCAGCCTCTGATGCTCTCTGCAGTGTAGTACGTGATCTTGTCTCCGCACCACGAATCCCTCGGTGGCCTCGACTCTGGCATGATAGTACCATCCATGTGGGTGAAGGGATCCAGAACTTCTCCTTGGGAGACATGAACAAGTGTCTACCACCTCCAGATAGGACACCAACACCAGGCAGAACGGCTCCCCCTACTTGGTGAACCAATTGGGCTTACCTCCAGGGCATGGCTGAGAAGTTTAGTGGGTTGGGTGCAAACACACACACACACACACAAACCTAGCTGCTGTACAGAGAATGAACACGGGTGCAGTTGAAGGATGTGCCGAATGACGACTTCATTTTGAGGATTTTTCAGAAGAACAAAGGTTTATATTTAGTGAAAGGAGTCAACGGTACATAAAACACGACAGCTTCATGTATTAAGAGACAACTGTAAGTATTTGCTATGTCTGAAGTTCTACTCGTTGCTCTTCCTAATCCTCAAAAATCTGAAGTTTTGCCACATCCATACATCATTGATACACTTCCGTGGGGGATCGGGGGCGGGTAGGGGGCTCCACTTCATTGCTGAGGAAATGGAAGTTCTGAAAGTTACGACAACAACCACAAAGTACAGTATCACACAAGTCTGTGAGGTCAAGAAATGAGTTCTGAGTGAATGAGTTAAACAGAGTTGCTTTTGTTTTTCGTCGTTGTTGTTGTTGGGCTTTTTGTTTTGTTTTGCTATGGGATTTGGATCAGCATCCAGACAGACTAAAAAAATAAATTAAATAAAATAGGTGCATGTGCGTGTGCGTGTGTGTGTGTATGTGTGTGTGTGTGTGTGTGTGTGATCCTGCATGTAACACCATTTCTTCTCCTATACTTGAGGCTGATCTAAGTTTGGGAAAATAGCCAATCATTTGCTCAGACGCCTTTCATTTTATAACCCATAGGCTACTACTGACCAATATAGCAATGGATCTGTTCCATAGAAAAGCAAATGATACAAAGGACTTAAAAATATATGGCCACCCTCTCTTTTCTCTACACACCAGAGTTGGCCGTTAGTTAATCAACCTACTTTTCTTAAACTAATTAGACTCATGTGGGGCTTGCTGCTTTAATTTGTCTAAGCTTAGAGGAAGATGAGTAGGATAATTTGTGTAAGTTCTACAATCTGAAGTGGAGCTGGGATTGTGGTGCTGAACAAACCCAGAACTGCTCTCTTCACTCTTTAACAGAGGGTTGAAGTTCAGCCAGAGGTCTTGGATAATGGGAGTTTTTTAGAGGATATTTAGTGAGGTCCCCATTGGAACGTTATCTATATTACAAACAACTGTACATCATTTGGCAATCACTGGCATGTTTCGTCCTGGGAAGGAGCTCATACTGATTGGCTTCGTGGAGAGTGGAGAGGTCACTATTCTGAGGATGCCAGCACACTTCCATCCCATCAAATCCCACATGTCAAGAAGGATTATCCAGTGGAGGAGTGGAGGTACTGAAGAGAAAAAGAAAGAAGCTCTTGAGCCATCCCAGCACCCCAGGAGGTTTTCACACCCTTTTCTTGGCCAGCACATAAAATGAGGGGAAGGGCTCCACTGTGTCCAATGTCTGTTAAGGCTTTAGCATACCGTGCTCTGGGCTCCGGACTCCGTTGTTTGCTCTCTGTGGGCCTTGGCTGTCCAACCTGAAAGGGTGAGGGAGAATTCCCGACAAGGCCACTTGCCGCCTCTGTCATGAAGACAGACTCCTGAAGTCTCAATACAGGCAACATTCATCCTGTTAGCTGATAGGAACTTGGTCGATGGCTTACTTGTTTTGCCAGCCAGAGATCCCTTGCAGCAAAGACCTGACCTTCAAGACGGAGTGCAGACTTTGACTTTCCGTTCAGCTCGCAGGACAAATCTCTCCCAGACTCCCAATTCAGGGGCTTTCCAACTTTGTGGGCCCCGATCCACATCTAAAACAAAACAAAGCAGGTAGCGCCTTAGACACAAACCTCCAGTTTATATAACAATTCCACAATGTAACACTCTGCATTACTGCATGTGAGAGCCTACTGATATTTTCACGTTTCAATATCATTTTAAAAGAGCTGTTGAGCCTCTCCTTGAGGCTATAGCCGTGCAGGTTTAAGTCTGAGTTCTCCTTCCTATCCCACTGGTCTGTATGGTTCTTTTGGTGTCATTAGCATGATGTTTCTGTTACTATGGCTCAGTAGTGTATTTTCAAAGAGGTCTCTAATCCATTATCAATCACAAACAACAGTTCACACTGTGTTGGTGATTTTAAACCGGCATTTTCATCATACAAAGTACTGAAGCTCATAAGAAAATGTTTATACAGTATGCTCTGACCATTTTCTTCCATCCACTACCTTTCTCTCCTCCTTTCTTCCGTCCCAACTCCTAACAGTCTTCATTCTCCTACACGGTTTCCCTTCTACTCTCATGTCATAGATAAAGCCGTGATTTTGTGTATCTATGTAAAACCTGGGAATCACAAGTGAGTGAAGCCCTGTAATAGCTGTCTTTCTGATGTTGACCTAATTTGCTTAACACGATAATCTTCAATTGCATAAAATTTCCTGCAAATGGCAGATCCAAGGTCTTCTTTCTGTCTTTATAAACCCCAGTGTGTACATAACATGATGTTAATCCAGGCCACATGATGCCTAGATTCATTCTGAAACTTAGCTGTTAATAGCGCATGGAAAAAAAATACTGATAGGCAAGTGTCTCTGTCATATGTTGACTTATAGTCTTTGGGGTAAATACCTGCAAGTGTATATCTGAGTTTTGTGGCAAATCTATTTCTAGGGTTCTGGGAATCTCTGTATTAATTTCCATTGTGGCTGAACCAACTTACATTTCCGCAAGCAAAATATAAAGATTCCTTTTCCTGGAATCCTTGCAGCATTTCCTGCCATTTGTTTTCTTAATGATAGCCATGCCGACTAGAGGAACATGGAATCTCAGTGTAGTTTCAGTTTGCATTTTGTTAATGACTAAGGATGCTGAGCATTTTTTCATATGTGTAGTGGCCATTTGTACTTTGTCTTTCTAGAACTATCTGTTCATTAGCCCATTTTATGCTTGGTTGTTTGATTTATTTGTTTTTTTGAGTTCTTTGTAGATTCTAGATATTAATTTGTCAGACACAGAGCTAATGAAAACTTTCCACGGCTCTATAGACTGTTTCTTAATTCAGTTGTTTCCTTTGCAACATAGAAGCTTTTATAATTTCAGCCACTCCTATTGGTCAGTTCTGGGCATTTTATCTTGAGCAAACAGAATCCTTTCAGAAAGTGTTTGCCTCTGCCAATATCTGGAAGTATTTTCCCATATTTTGTCTTTTATGGTTTCAGATCTTATATTAATGGTTTTCATCCATTTGGCATGTTTTTTATACAAAGTAAGAGGTAGAGATCTATTTCATTTTACCATTCATTCCCCAACATATGGATACCTGTTTTCCCTAGGACCATTTGCTGAAGAGTCTGTCTTTTCTCTGATATATCTTTTTGGTCTCTTCATAAAAAATCATAGGGTTATAGCTGTGTAGGTTTATACCATGACCATCTATTCTATTGTACTTATCTACTTCCCTGTTTTGTGCTCTTATTATAATTTGTGTTATGATAGCTCTAGTATATTTTGATGATGATAATGAATATACTGATACCTCTAGCACTCTTCTCTTCTTAGGGTTGTGTTTGTTGTCCACAGTCATTATGCTTCCATTTGAACACAAATAGTGCATGTCTAGCTGTAAATTTCCCACTTAAAATGGTTTTATTGCTCTCTGTAGGCCTGATATATTGCAATTTAATAGTTTAAGTTGCTCTCTTGGTGTCTACAATGGCTCATTCATTGTTCATAGTATGTTGTCCAGTCTTCATGACTTTGGTGATTGTCTGTCATTTCTCTTGCTGTTGGTTTCTAGTTTCATGTCATTGCAATCAAACAGAACATTTCAACTTTTCTGCATCTGTTGAGATTTCTTTGTGTATTCACATATGGTCTGTTTTTCATACAGTTTCATTGGCTGCTAAAAAGATATGCATTCTCCAGTTTTTAGATGGAATGCTGTATACATGTCTGTTAGATCCATTTGATCAATGCTGTCATTTAACTCAGGTGCTTCTTTGTGGTATAAACGACCTATGTACTGCTGATAGTGGGATATTGAAGTTACCCACTGTTACTACATTGGAGTTTATTTATGTTATTACATATAGTAACATTTTTTATGAAATTTGGTGCATATATGTTTAGAATTGTAATGCTCTCTTGATGAATTATTCTCTTAACATGCAGTGACCTAAATTTGCCTTAAAATCTTTGCGACCATTAGGTAAATCCTTTGAAATGCACAAATTGACAACTAGCTCCCACCAGTCAAAAGGCTAAGAATGCCATTAGGTGGCACCTGAGGCCTATAATGGGAATTTTCCACGTGTTTTAACCCACCTATCTACTGTTTCTTCCAACGTACTTTCAAAGTGTCTTAACCTATGACTTTGTTTTGTCTCTATCAAAATTTCATAAAACGGTTCTCACATTGGAACATGGAATTTGGAGTAACCCAAATCAGTGTTCCAGGGCCATGGTCTCTCATATTTGGTTCCAGAAAATGTTCCTTCCCCCTTTGAGGTGAGAAATGTGATGCTGCCTTGACAGCAGAGTTTAAATAAATTACCTTTTGGGCTGAGTCTCCAGCAGGTGTCAGTCCTTCCTTGGTATTCTATGAGCTTTTCTTATGGATCCATGAACGAATGCCCATCCACTCCAGATAGGGCATTTGCACAGACCAGAGTGGCAAATCCATGAAAGCCCAACTTGGTGGGCTAATGAGTTTATTTGACTCATTTACAGTGCATGGGTGAGGGTAGTTACAGAAGTGTAGGTGAGCCCCAAAGTCCCATCCCTTGGTGGATGATAATTTCATGGAAGCTACATCATGAAATCTTAATTTTTGTTATCCTCCCATTTCTTTTTCTTTCTTTTTTATTTAATTAATTTATTCAAATTACATCTCAATTGTTATCCCATCCCTTGTATCCTCCCATTCCTTCCTCCTTCTCACTTTCACCCTATTCCCCTCCCCTATGTCTCTGACTGAGGGGGACCTCCTCACCCATTATATGGTCACAGCCTCTCAAGTCTCATCTTGGTAGCCTACTTATCCTTTCTCTGAGTGCCACCAGGCCTCCCCACCAAGGGGAAGTGGTCCAATATGGGGCATCAGAGTTCATGTCAGAGTCAGTCCCTGCTCTCTACTCAACTGTGGAGAATGTCCTGTTCATTGGCTATATTTGAGTAGAGGTTCAATGTTTACTGCGTGCATTGTCCTTGGTTGGTGCAGTAGTTTGAGCAGAACCCCTGAGCCGAGATCTGCTCATCATGATGCTCTTCTTGTAGGTTTCTAAGACCCTCTGGATCCCTCTATTTCCCCATTCTCCCATACTTCTCTCACCTAGAATCTCAATAGGAGGTTCTCACATCTATCCCATTCTCCTGGTAAGTGAAGACTTTCATGGGACATGCCTCTTGGGCTAGTACCCAATTATAAGTGAGAATATACCATGTGAGATTTTCTGCTTCTGGGTTAATTCACCCAGTATGATCATTTCTAGTTCCATCCATTTGTCCACAAATTTTGAGATTTCCTTGTTTTTTTTTTTTTGTTTGTTTGTTTTTTTTTTTTTTTTTTTTTTTATATAGTTGAGTAGTATTCCTTAGTGCAATGTTTCTTTGTCCATTCTTCTACTGAGGGACACTTAGGCTGTTTCCAGGTTCTGGCTATTATGAATAGGCTGCTATGAACATGGTTGAACATATGTCCTTGTATGGTACAGGATCTTCTGGGTATATTCGAAGAAGTGGAATAGCTGGGTCTTAAGGAAGCCCTATTTTTCTGAGGTTTTCTGAGATAGCACTAAATTGATTTCCAAAGTGGTTGTACAAATTTGCATTCCCATCAGCAATGAAGGAGTGTTCCTCTTTCTCCACATTCTCACCAGAATGTGGTATCATTTGGGTTTTTGATCTTAGCCATTCTGGTGGGTGTAAGATGGAATCTCAGGGTCATTCTGATTTGCATTTCTGTGATAACTAAAGACATTGAGCATTTCTTTAAGTGTTTCTCAGCCATTCAATATTCCTCTGTTGAGTATTCTCTGTTTAGTTGAGCCCCATTTCTTAATTGGGTTATTTGGTTTGGTGGTGTTTAATTTCTTGCATTCTTTATATATTTTGGCTAGTAGACCTTTATCAGATGTAGGGTTAGTGAAGATCTTATCCCAGTCTGTGGACTGTCACTTTGTTCTGTTGACAGTGTCTTCTGCTTTGCACAAGCTTCTCAGCCTCATGAAGTACCATTTATTGATTGTTGACGTTAAGGTCTGGGCTGTTAGTGTTCTGTTCAGGAAGTTGTCTCCTGTGCCAATGTGTTCCAGGCTCTTCCCCACTTTTTCTTCTAACCAATTTAGTGTCTCTGGTTTTATGTTGAGGTCTTTAATACATTTGGACTTGAGTTTTGTGCATGGTGATAAATATGGGTCTAATTGCATTTTTCTACATGTAGACATCCAGTTAGACCAGCAACATTAGTTGAAGATGCTATCCTTTTTCCATTGAATAGATTTGGCTTCTTTGTTAAAAATCAAGTGACCATATATGTGTGTATTCATTTCTGGGTCTTCGATTCAATTCCATTGATCAACCAGCCTATTGCTATGCCAGTACGGTACCATGCTGTTTTAATTACTGTTGCTCTATAGTACAGCTTGAGATCAGATATGGAGATTCCTCTGGAGGATCTTTTATTGTACAGGATTGTTTTAGCTATTCTGGGTTTTTTGTTTTCCCATATGAAATTGAGAATCGATCTTTCAATGTCTTTAAATTTTATGTAGGTATTTTAATAGAAATTGCATTGAATCTGTAAATTGCTTTTGGTAAGATGGCCATTTTTACTATGTTAATTCTTCCTATAGACAAACAAGGGAGATCTTTCCATCTTCTGATGTCATCTTCAATCTCTTCAGAAAATTGAAGTTTTATTTTCAAACAAGTCCTTTACTTGCTTTGTTAGAGTTACTGCTAGATATTTTATATTGCTTGTGGCTATCGTGAAGGGTGTAGTTTCCCTAATTTCTTCCTCTGCATGATTGTCCTTTGTATATAGGAAGGCTACTGACTTTTTTTTGAGTTAATTTTGTATCCAGCTATTTTGCTGAAGGTGTTTATCAGCTGTAGGAGTTCTCTGATGGAATTTTGAGGGTCACTTATGTACACTATCATATCATCTGCAAATAGGGATAATTTGACTTCCTCCTTTCCCATTTGGATACCCTTGATCTCCTTTTGTTGTCTTCTTGCTCTGGCTAGAACTTCGAGTACTATATTGAAGAGATATGGAGAGAGTGGGCAGCCTTGCCTTGTTCCCGATTTTAGAGGAATTTCCTTGAGTACCTCTCCATTTGATTTGATTTTGGCTTTGGCTTGATGAATATAGCCTTTATTAGGTTGAGGTATGTGCCTTGTATCCCTTATCGCTCCAAAACTTTAAACATGAATGGGTGCTGGATTTTATCAAATGCTTTTTCTGCATCTAAGGAGATGATCATGTAGTTTTTTTTTCTTTCAGTTTGTTTATATGGTGAATTACATTGATGGATTTCTGTATATTAAACCATCCCTGCATGCCTGGAATGAAGCCTACCGGGTCATCATGAATGATATCTTTGATGTGTTCTTGTATTTGGTTTGTGAGTACTTTATTGAGCATTTTTGCATCGATGTTCATAAGAGAAATTGGTCTGAATTTTTCTTTCTTTGTTGTGTCTTTGTGAAATTTAGGTATCAAAGTGACTGTGGCCTCATAGAATGAATTTGGTAACGTTCCATCCATTTCTATCTTTTGGAGTAGCTTGAAGAGTATCGGTATTAGCTCTTCTTTGAAGGTCTGGTAGAATTCTACACTGAAACCATCTGGCCCTGGGCTTTTTTGTTTTGGTTTGGTTTGTTCAGTTCTGTTTGGTTTGGTTTGGTTTGGTTTGGTTTGGTTTGGTTGTGTGATTATCAATCATTGCTTTTATGTCTATAGGGGAAATGGGATTATTCAGTTTGTTTATCTGTTCTTGATTCAATTTTGGCAAATGGAATTGATCAAGAAAATTGTCCATTTCTCTTAGATTTTCAAATTTTGTGGCATATATGCCTTTGAAGTAGGATCTTATGATTCTTTGTATTTCTTCAGCGTCTGTTGTTATGTCTCCCTTTTCAGTTCTGATTTTGTTGATTTGGATAGTGTCTCTCTGCATTTTAGTTAGTTTGACTAATGCTTTGTCTATCTTGTTGATTTTCTCAAAGAACCAGCTCCTGGTTTTGTTGATTCTTTCAATTGTCCTCTTTATTTCTAATTTATTGATTTCAGCCCTGAGTTTGATTATTTCCAGGTGTCTACTCTTCTTGGGTATTTCTGTTTCTTTTTTTCCCTAGGGCTTCCAGATGTGTCGTTAAGTTGCTTATGTGGGATGTTTCCAATTCCTTTATAAAGGCACTTAGTGCTATGAATTTTCCTCTTAGCACTGCTTTCAAAGTGTCCCACAAATTTAGGTATACTGTTCCTTCATTTTCATTGAATTTCAGGAAGTCCTTAATTTCTTTCTTTATTTCTTCTCTGACCCATGTGTCATTAAGTAGAGAGTTATTTAGTTTCCGTGTGTGTAGGCTTTTTGTTATTTCTGTTGTTGTTGAAGTCCAGCCTTAGACCATGGTGATCTGATAAGATACAATGTATTATTTCAATCTTCTTGTATCTGTTGAGGTTTGCTTCATGACCAACTATGTGATCAATTTTAGAGAACGTTCCATGGGGTGCTGAGAAAAAGGTATAATCCTTTGCATTTGGGTGGAAAGTTCTGTAGATATCTGTTAGATCCATTTGATTCATGACATTGGTTAATGAGGTTATTTACCAGCTTAGTTTTTGAATCAAAGACCTATCCTTGAGTGAAAGAGGGGTGTTGAAGTCTCCCACTATTAATGTGTGGGTATCGATGAGTGGGGCAAGCTTTGTTAATAACTCTTTTACAAATGTGGGAGCCCTTGTATTCGGAGCATAGATGTTCAAAATCGTGATGTCTTCTTGGTTCACTTTACCTTTGACGAATACGGTGTCCATCCTCATCTCGTTTGATTAATTTTGGTTGAAAGTCTATTTTATTAGATATTAGAATGGCTACCCCAGCTCACTTCTTGTGACCATTTGCTTGGAATATTTTTCCCCAACCTTTTACTCTGAGGTAATGTCTGTCCTTGTGGTTGAGGTGTGTTTCTTGAATGCAGAAGAATGTTGGGTAATGTTTATGCATCCACTCTGTTAGTCTGTGTCTTTTTATTGGAGAATTGAGACCATTGACGTTGAGAGATATTAATGGCCAGTGATTGGTAAGTCCCTTCATTTTTGGTATTTGTAACAATCGAGATTTTGTAAGGTTGTGATTTTGCAATGGTATAGTTACCTATTTCCTATGTAGTTTTGGTTGTAGTTTGACCAGTTGGGGTGGAGTTTTCCTTCTAATAGCTTCTGTAAAGCTGGATTTGTGGCTAGGTACTGTTTGAATTTGTTTTTGTCATGAAATAACTTGTCTTCTACATCAATGGTTATTGATAATTTTGCTGAATATAATAGTCTTGCCTGGTATCTGTGTTCTCTTAGGGTTTGCAGCACCTCTGTCCAGGTCCTTCTGGCTTTCATAGTCTCTGCTGAGAAGTCAGGTAATTCTGATAGGTTTGCCTTCATATGTTACTCGGTCTTTTTCTCTTGCCACTTTCAATATTTTTTCCTTGTTCTGTATATTTTGTGTTGTTATTATTATGTGGCGGGAAGATTTTCTTTTCAGGTCTATTCTATTTGGTGTTCTGTAGGCCTCTTGTTTGCTCGTATGCATCTCTTTCTTCAAATTGGGAAAAATTTCCTCCATTATTTGATTAAAGATGTGTTCTGGGCTGTGGAGTCAGCTATCTACTCTTTCCTCTATCCCTATTATTCTCAAGTTTCATCTTTTCATGTTGTCTTTTAGTTCTTGAATGGTCTGTGTTAGGAACTTTCCAGATTTAGCATTTCCCTGGATGGATGTTTCCAGTTCTGCGATTGTATCTTGAAGTCCCGATATTCATTCTTCCATTTCTTGCAATCTGTTAGATAAGGCCACCTCTGAGATGTTTGCTTTCTTCTTTGATGCCTCTTGATCACGTTTTTCTTCTGTGTGTTCCTGTATCATAGCTTCCATTTTTATCTTCATGTCTTGTACTGTTTTAATGACTTCCATCATCTGGTTATTTATATTTTTCTAAAATTCTTGAAGTGCCTTTTTATATGACTCTTTTAACTCTTCAGCCCTCTTGTTTGCCTCCTCCTGCATTTGTTTACAGATTTTATTTGTTTCTTCCATTATCATCTTCTTTACTAAGAACTTGAGGTCATTTTCTTGCCTCTCCATTGCTGTTAGGTTCTCTAGGTTGTTTTCATTGGGATTGTTGGGATCTGGAGATGCCAAATTGTTTTGGTTTTTGTTAGTGTTCTTTCGCTGTCCTCTTGTCATTTTGATGGCTCTGATGTTGGAAAGTATTTTGTAGTGACCATCACTGGTTGAGAGTCGTTAATTGATGACTGATTGTAGGTCAGCTGCTCTTGCCTGTGGGGATCAGGGAGTATTTCCGTGGAACAGGTAGGTGATCTGGTTTCACTCCTGGTGATTTTCCTCTGCACCTTTGGCTCCAGGCTGAGTCAGCCAGAGTAGATATCTGTTTGGACTTTACTGCTGTAATTCAGAACAGCAGTTTTGGGACCTAGAATAAGGTCCGCACACAAATGTTCTGGTTGTGTAAGTTGATCCCAGCTGCCTGTCCTTCCTGTGGCTTTGTAGTCCACACCCCAGGTAGTTCAGATCATCTGGAGGTGTAGCTGTCTTTTATCTCTGTCTCTATACCCTGTAGCAGTGTCCAACCTCTTCCAGAACTGTATGCCTGGAGGGACCAAGGTCGCTCTTGGTCAGCCATTAGACACTGCGAGCAAGACCCACAGTTCATCTCCCGATAATGTGAGAGTACCTGCCTTGTTGGGGCCAGGAGCCTCAGCTAGGCTCTCTCGTTTGGGGAGTGCAGGGCGAGAGCCTTGTAGCTGGGAGGTTAGGGAGCTTAGGATTGCAGAGCTCTGGTGGTCTCCCGCGGAACCAGATCTTCCCGCCAGGCTATGGCACTCCTCTAATGCTCTAGGTCAGCAATTAGACACTGCAAACACGACCCACCCACATCTCCCACGTCTCGTCTCCCGATAATGTGAGAGTGCCTGCCTTGCTCAGGGCCCTGAGCCCGAGCTAGGTTCTCTCGATCTGGGAGTGGAGAGCCAGAGCCTTGCAGCTGGGAATTTAGAGAGCCTAGGGTTGCAGAGCTCTGGCGGTCACGTGCAGAACCAGATCTTCCCACCAGGCTATGGCACTCCTCTAATGCTCTAGGTCAGCAATTAGACACTGCAAACATGTCTCCCTATAATGTGGGAGTGCCTGGCCTACCCAGGGCCAGGAGCCCTGGGTAGGCCCCTTTGTTCAGTGAGTACAGGGCCAGGGCCTTGCAGCTGGGTAGGAACAATAGGGTTGCGGAGCTCTGGTGGAAGCCAGCGGAACCTGGTCTTCCCGCAGCGCTATGATGTTCAGCTATCGCTGTAGGCACGACCCAAGTCTCCCGATAGGTCTGTGGAAGCAGTCCAAGCTGGTTTCTCACTGCCTCTGTTTGCAGGCTCAGTCCGCTATGATTGGTGTTAGGTTGGGCCCGGAAGGCCAGCGAGCTGAAGTCCCGAGTTAGCTGTCTCTGTTGGGTCCCGCCCCCTGTGTTTCTACTCTGCCTAGGCGGCTGTCCTCTGCAGTTTGGGGTGGTGTGGAAGGAGGACCTAGGGCAGATTTACCCTCTTCACTGAGACTCCTCTGGCTGGGGACTCCGGAAAATCCCCTCTCCAAACAGCGAGACTGTGCTTTATATACAGGCTGCAGTTTGCATGTGGATTCCGTTCCAGATTTTGGGGAGTGTGTTTAGTACCTCCGGGATGTTGCTTGTCCCAGGGGGGTAGGCCCCCTGTTTGGTCTGCGGCCTTTGGGGCCCCACTCACCTACAGTTCTCAAAGTCCAGCAATCTGTTGCTCCTGTTATGTCTCTGGTCTCCTCAGAGTAGATCAGATATGTGGCTTATTGGTCGGCGCCATCTTGGAATCCGAATAAATAATCTTAGTCCTTGAAGAACTTGTAATCTCCAATGT
Organism: Acomys russatus; assembly: GCF_903995435.1. Classification (NCBI taxonomy): domain Eukaryota; kingdom Metazoa; phylum Chordata; class Mammalia; order Rodentia; family Muridae; genus Acomys; species Acomys russatus. Next base: position 15,632,351 of record NC_067168.1, read on the forward strand.
CACCAACTAGTGAAATAGTAGTTATCAGTTAATGCCTCATCACTGCCTGTATATGAGTGTCTGGGACTGTAAATACCTAATTTAATAAAGTCAAATGGCTTGTGAAAAAATCTGGCATTACTTTGAAAAAACAAAGATATGTAAAAGGCAGAAAAGCCACAAACTTTTAAGTAGAAATACTCAGTCTATAGGAATTTAAATTATCTACTAAAATGGTATGACTCAAGACAATGAATAAATGTTAATAAGAATATAGGAACAAGAGGAGGGAGGACTTTTGTGAGGTAGTCAGGCAGGAAATGCCCACAACAGCCTCACCACAATTAATATGCTTAGAAATTATTAGCATGTCCTTAGCACACAGGTAGGATTGGATATTCAACCTACATTGGCAACTTTGTATAAGAACTGGAAAGAAAGGAATTTGGAGAAAGAAACATTAGGGAGCACAAGAGAGAAACATCCAGTTCAGTCTTCAGTGGAGAAGCAATTCTGAGGAGCATTCCTGAACTGTTGTGTGCTACGGGTCCAGCCATTAAAACAGACACCATTTTTCTTGTTGTTCCTGAAACATAGAAAGCATAACAAAGGTTTTGTGCAATTTCACACAAGGTCACCAGTGACCTTTCAGCGAGAAGAAGGAATCAAATCTACCCACTGTGGACTGGGCCCTCCTGTTAAGCAAGAAAATCCCCAGCACACACGAGCACCTGCACACACACACACACACACACACACACACACACACACTCACACACACACAAACACACACTAATATGATGGCGGCAATCCCTCAACTGGAACTCCCTCTTCCTAGGTACATCAAGGTGACAACAGACACTAACTCTGACACTAGGCAAAGCAACCTTGCTTAACATTTTCTCTGTCACTACTGTGTAAGGCAGAGCACAATTTGCAGTTGTTTTATTTACTTTCCTGTGTCTGTTTTCCCTTTCGAAATATAATATCTCTGGAGGCAGGTGGAATGCCTCATTTCCCATCTCTTCTCTAGAACTCGGCTGGCAGAATGAAGCTGTATAATAAATTTTGCATACAATTTAATTCATTTCACTAAAATAATTATTTTAATTGAGTTGCTACTACAATACTTATTAAAATCACCTTAAGGGAAAATGTGTTATAGAATATTTAAGTGAGCTAGTAGTTCAAGACCTAGTGGCTATTCTAGAGACAAGCAATGAGTGATCCTAGTGACACACAATGTCGAGATATTTTGGAAGAACAATTATTATTTTGAAAAGAGCACGCCATAACCCAAACAGGGCTACCAACACACCGGGGCCCATGTGGGTCTTTACGTAGCTGTTGACTGCATCTTGTGCCATGGGTGGGAACTCAACCTCACAATCGAAGACAGTTGGCCAATGGGTACAAAGGGAAGGGGAAGGTTCAGGAACTGTGAGTTCTTCTCGCACTAACTACCCTTGTTGAAGAAGGAAATGTTCATCACAGTCATAAACTCACTTTGTGAAAAAGTAAGAGTGGCAAGTGTTTATGTCTAATTAAAGCATCATTAGGGGCGTGGTCATTACCTTCTACGTCTCCACTCTTACGCATCCCCCAACGGAACAGTGAACATCACTTACGTAATTGAAACTAATTACTTCTCATTAACTGCCTTCACCTGTAATTTGCTTATGTCCATCAGATAGGCAAATACTGTAACTTGATGAGAACGGGGGCCACTCTAATGTTCCCCATGGGAAGTTAGGGGAAGCTCTAGGTCAGATCTGTTTTTCTGTCTGGTGAGGGGAGTCACCAAATGTTGTCTGTAAAAGGCTGGGTAGCAAGAACTTTGGGTTTCCTGGGAAACTCAGTCACTGCTGCATCTACTCTCTTCAGCCTTAGTGTGAAAATAGCCACACGCAAACCATGATTGAACAGACACAAATGTGCTCCTGTGGGACCAAGGGAGAAGGCAGGGTGACCTTGGCCTGGGGCATTATGTTTTACTGACACCCAGCTCTAGAGTAATAGTTGGGAGTTTATGTGGCAAGCATTTCTAGGTCACTACATCATCTCACTTTGATCCGTGCCTTCGTCATGTCAGACAGTGTGAGTCCCTGAACATTCTGAACATCGATAGCACCTAACCTCTGAAAGTTTCAGTTTCTCAGGTCTGTGAATAGAGTAACATCCATCCCCATGTCACAGAGTCCTTCCAATGAGCAGATAAAATAAGCCACATAAATTGCTTAGCCCAGGGCCTGGCATGCAGGAAAGCTTGCATAGGTCACCCTCGGTCCTATTATCTATACTTCTCTGCTTCTGCCCCTGGTAACTGCCCTCAACTTCAGGCAGTGGCAAGGCAGGGCTGGAGGTATTTATTCCCAGTCTTGTTATTTTCACACTGCTTTCTGCCCAGAGCTGGCTATCTCCCACTCAGGCCCTCAGGGGTATACTCTGCTCATATCCCTGGCATGCTCTTAGTGAGTTCTAATGACACTACTGCCTTTTCTTTAACTTTTTGACTGTCACTCTTGCTGTTCTGGAAACTCAGCCACAGCCTTTACTATCCTCTAGCCCTGCTGATGTCCAGATAGAGTGTCATAATTTAAGTATTTTCACTTGAACCCCACACTGCTGCTATTTCACATTAGGTAGAATGAAGCAATGCTACTATGATGATTAATGTCATTATTATAATAATCAGTAATTTTGAAGTCCTTTTCAGTTCTAGGCCTCTGAACTTCAAATTTTCTATTATCCATTGTTCTATTTCTGTGTCTTTCAGTGTAATTTCTGTCAGGTAATCTTGTAATGTTTGCTATTCAGTTACTTGAGACAGAAGAAAATCTTGAACATTCAACTAATTTATATTTTTGTTTCCAGGTGTGAAACCGTTTCATAGATAGACAGGAACCTACGCTGCTGTGCCCTTTACTACCCTCACAAGGAGAGAAGTCAGACATCAAGATGTAGGCCAGTGATAAAATTTACAACAATGCAAAACTCAGCACTAGAATGGCCCAGCCATTCTTTTTATTATTATTATTATTTAAATTTATTTTTAAATTTTACTCACTTTACATGCCGATCATAGCTCCCTCCCTTGTCTCTCAGGTCCCACCCTCCCTCTCTCTTTCTTCCACCCTTCCTCCCCTAGTCCTCAGAAAAGAGGAGCCCTCTTCCTCTATGAAATGACCCCCAACCTATCAAGTCTCATCAGGACCACCTGTGTCCTCCTCCTCTGTAGCCTGGCAAGGCCATCCTACCTGATGGAAGTGATTAAAGAGCAGGCCACAGAATCCATATCCGAGACAGCCCCTGTTCCCCTTACTAGGAGACCAACATGGAGAGTGAGCTGCCTAACAGCCTCATCTGAGATGCCCCACCATACAACAAGGACATTTGCTCAACTATGTCCCTCAACTCATGAATGAATAAATTAACGGTGGTACATCTACACAATGAGATACTATTCAGCTATTCAAAACAAGGACATCCTGAAATCTACAGGCGAATGAATGGAACTGGAAAAGATCATCCTGAGTGAGGTAACCCAGACCCAGAAAACCATAGTATATACTCACTTATAAGCAGATACTAGCCATGTGATACAGGATAACCATATTACAATCCACAGACCTAAAGAAGCTATGTAACATGAAGGACCCTAGGAAGATGCTTAATTCTCAATCAGAAGAACAAATAGTCGGCATACCAGAAGTGGTTGAAGAAATGGAACAGAAAAGGAAGCTACCATAGAGGTCCTCTGAAAGACTCGAACCAGTAGATGCCAAGACTCACAGCCAAACTTTGGGCAGAGCGCAGGGAGTCTTATGGAAGAGTTGGGGTATAGAAGAACCTGGAAGGGACAGGAGCTCCATAAGAAGACCAACAGAGCCAACAAATCTGGGCCCATGGTGGGGGGCGGTGGAGACTGATACACCAATCAAGGACTGTACAGGAAGAGGACCTAGGAGCCCAGCAATTCTTAATACAATTCTTCTTAGAGGAGTGGACAACTACAGGATGATGGACAAGGCTAAGATAAAAAAAAAGAACTATGAGGTAAAGTTTATTGTCTGTCCCTGACCAGGTGTTTATGGAAGTACTCACAGGTATATAGCAGATTGATAGGACCAACTTCCTGTGGGCGAGCGTCTTGTTATAGAAGCTCTGAAGTATCATGGCCCAACAAGCCCATCCCTGTCACTTGAAGCTAAAATTGGCCAATTCTTGGAGGCTACTAATAGCTGCCTTCTCTCTTAGCTAGCTTCAAATGTTTTGAATTGGGTCTTTCAGCACAGCGTTACTTCAATTTTTAAAAATGAGTCTAATAGAAATTGTATTTTTAACATCAATTTAAATAAAAATTATGGCTAACCTGAATTTGGCTGTCACTTTAAATAGTATTTTAAATTTGCCTGAAAAAATGGCTAACCATTCTGAGAGCCATTATAATGGGTTCTAGCTCATTGTTTTTGTACATACATTCATATGCATTCATATTCTGAGCATGCATTTATTTCATCTGCTCTGGGTTCTAGAAAAAGAATTCAACTTTACAACATTCAACTTTACTACATTTTGGGTATTCAAAGGACCTTTCTATTGTAACAGGAAAGACCACAATTCCAAGCTGAAGTGGCTGAATGAAAGGTGTAATCTCCAAGTACTTCCTCTGCCCAGAGATGCAGCAGGTTAGCCAGGGGACCACACTCATTGTGGGGAGCCTAAGGCTGAGGCAGAGTGTGTATGCATCATTCTCAGTATACCAGAATGATCAAGTGTCAATGTTGAGACACATATATGGTCTGACTCTAGAAGCCAAGTTTTATTGTTTTCTTGTGTAATTAGAAATTGCTTCCTGTTAATATTCCTCAATGGGTAAATTGAGGTACTGGTCTGAGAATCTCAACCTCTGAGAGTAATTAGACTTTCCTGTGTGTTTGCTGTATGCATAAGCCTGGTGGAAATGAGTAGCAAGGCATTGAAAATCCTGTGCAGATTGCTGCATTTTCTGAAGAGTCAGCCCAGTAATGAGCTGGGAAGACAGGTGAAAGTCTAATGTGACCATAGATGCTCCCACCATCACTGATCAAAGGACAAATGGACCAAGGAGGGGTTTCGATCCTTCTGTGGTAGGAGCAATCATCTTAAATACCATCCCTAAAACAACACTTTACCACCATAAGAAAAATAAATAAAATAAATGTGGTGAGAAAATATGGCTGCAATCCAGGAAGCAGTTGATAGAGCCCACACCTAGCTGAGCACCCTCACTGCAGATGGAAGGTCTGGTTATTGTTCAGATCAGCTTTAAGGTCCTTGAGGAGAAGGTAGGCTTCTCAGTTGATGGTAGCAATGGTTCTGAACAGCTGGGTGTGTCTCTCAAACTGCTACATCCCTCATCTAATATAAGGCCAAAGTAGCCTTGTCAGGCTCAGGGGTATGACTATGAATGGCTGAGATCTTAGAATTAAGTCGCGTTTGTTCCAGATTATTCCAGACACTGTAGATATTTGGGGGTGAATTCTTTAATGGCGTTGGCTTGAATGAACTCCAGAAATGATTTACCCCATCCTGCCAGCAAGGAGAAACACTAATGTATATGATGAAGTCAAAACCACACATAATATTGCTCACAGAAAGATGAATTGTCAAATAAAGCAGTTACGCATAGTTTTAGAAGAGCCTACTTTTCAGTCACCAATCCTGTCTGTGAGAGCCACGTTGTGTTTATTGCTACATCACTAGCACACTGCGTAATGTCGCTCCTCAGTCTTTGTTTTCAGCCCATAGCAAAAAGGCATTGCCTGGAATGATGTTTTAATACATCTTCATTAGCAATCACACCTACCACTGACCAGGCTCCTATGTGCCAGCCCCACAAGGAATTCCCACATCTTATCACATTTATTTGTCCTAGCAACCTCCATGAGGCAGGAACTATATTCACATTTTATAGACACAGAAGTGAAGGGGGAGATCGGAGGTCAGGAGCGGAGTTGGGGTTTAAACAAAGCAGGTCTTCAATTCTGTAGTCAGTTCTCTTTCACCTGCACCACAGCTTTCCCCTTCTCAAGCAATTATTCGCTGAGCAGGTGAAATTATCAGACTTCCCCCCTTTGCCACTTCACAGAAGTATTTTTTGCCACTTGGCAGGTGCACAGGTTCTGATCCAGACAAAGTCTATGAGTCTGGAGTCTTGATGCCTGGTAGACATCAGTGGGGAATTCCAAAACCCTGGCGATCCAATTCTTCCAGCCAGCGATCCACAGGTGCTGGATAAAACTTATTCAAAATTTTGTTTAAGGGAACAATTTTTCTCACTTTTTATAAAAGCATAGATAGTTGGAAAGATTTGATTTGAAAACTTTAGTTCCATGAAAGCACCTTAATTGGGCCTTTGGCAGGCTGCTTTTAAGATAGAAGAACTCTAAGTCTATGAAACCAAAGGTCAATTCGGGTACACAGGATGTTACACTGAGCTGGTCTGATACTGGTCCTCCGCTGCACTGACTGGTTTTCATCTAATGGCCCTTGTTTCCTTTCAGAGCAGGGAATCTAGATACTGGGCTTGAGAATTCCATGTGATATAGAGTATGCTTAAAGGTATGATTTATGATAAACTTGATGAAGTAACAAATTGATTATACATGCACCTTTGAAGCTTATGTGAAGAAATATTTCTTAAGCTCGTACTATGTATGTGCCAGGCTTGTTCCACGCTCTGTAGCAATTCAGTGAAGAAAGGAAAGCAAAGCTCCTCTGCTCGTGGCCAGAGTTTGCATCCTATGTCAGCTACCAGAAGTACCATAGAAGAAATAAAAACAGCAGTGGTCAGGAAAGGCATGCAAGGGGTGAGGGAGCAAGCTTTACGGAAATCAGAGGAAAGAGAATTTCAGGCATGTTGGAGAGTTGGCAAGGTGGCTGGTGTAGATAGAGCAAGCAATGGGGAAGCAATAAATACATTGCCAAGACACAGAGGGGATGGGTGCCTCTGGCCTTCCGAGCTGTGCTGCAAACCCTGGCTTCTTCTTTATGCTAGGCAATGTCCTAAAGAATTTTAAACAGAAAGGAGTATGCTTAATCAAGATCCTTTATCTCCTCCATTGAAAATGGATGATATAAGTACATGCATTCCCTAGGCTGTATAACAAAGGGCTAGAAATTGACCGGATTAAAATCAACACCCATTAGTCATATCAGCTTGTAGGGGCTAAGAGTCTAGGCTTGGCTTAGCTGAGCCTTCTTAAGGTTTAGACGTGTTATCCCAGGAGGGGGGTTCTCATTGTGGGACTCAGCTAAGGAAGGTTAGTTTCCAAACCTCTAAGGTTGTTGCTAAGCTCATAGTCTTGGCAATTTCACCATGAGATTCACTGTAGCCACCGTTTTGAAAGGCAGCTGGAGAGAGACGTGGAGGAAGGAAAGTTGAAAGGGTAGGTAGATAAGTCTGCTCTCCACAGTCTTTAAAATCATGGGTGCTAGATGGGTGTGACATCCCGTAACCTCTGCCATAACCCATGTCGAGAAACCCAGAGAGAGTCCACAAAGATGTGAATGGAACAGGTAGGGGAGCAGGGATGGAAACTGTCTTAACACTTCCTGGTCACAATTTTAAAAAACGAACTAGGAGGCTCCAGGAAGGAATACAAGAATTAGATTAAAGACTTAAAATATATATTACAATATATATTCTAAATATAATATCTCCTTTCCTTTTGTCCCAATAATGGCTTACTGTATAAGTGCCAAAGGAATGTATAATAAGCTGTGACCTTAATGATCTTTCCCATCACTGTTTTCCAGAGTGCCTTGTTGGAGAGACGACCTGCAGCAAGTGCTGCATTCTCCCTGGCCAGCACTGCTTCCACAGCCACATAGGATAGAGGTGGGGTGTTCATAAGAATCAATGTAGACCTGTGACACTCTATGCTAAGGGTGATAGTGAACCTTTCCTCCTCTTAATGTGTTTGGCTGCATCAGAACTTCTCCATATTCAGAGGCACTTCCGGCAGTGACTGTTTATGCCCGGGTGCCTGCGCACTGTCACGGTCTCAGTCCTTCCTTACAACTGGTATCACCTTTGCTCACTTCTCAGATCAGTGGGCACTCTGCCCTAAATTCCATTTGGCATTTCCTATCCAGATCTCTGAGGAGGTACAGCCTCAGGTTTTCCTGCAGGCTTGGCCCTTTAGACTCCTACCACCTCTCAGACCTCCTGAGAGCCCAGATAGGGCTCTTCTGTGCAAATTATTTTAAATTCAGAGCAAAGCTGTTTCATTGTGGATAAACACTAAGGTGTAAAGCTGAAGCTGCCTTCATGGATGCACAGAGTCCAGATGCAAGGAGACGCCCTTGCAGCAAAACTGATAAACACGAGAGGGCTTTCTCATTTTCCCCTTGTAGGTCTTCAGAGTCTATCTTCAAGCAGAGTCCCAACACACTCCCATATTTTAGCCTGAGCTCCACAGTGTACATGGGCTTGTTTGTTTGCTTTGTCTCTCCGTGCCATGCTAAAGACTGGGCCCAGTATTGTTGGCAGGATGCGAAATAACCCGACTCTATCTATTCCTAGTCAATAGTCAGAGCTAGAATTTTTGTGAAACCATCTGGCTATTTTTCCCTCATAGCCTCTCGCCTTTCCACATAAAACAAGTGGTGATTTTAGGGTTTCTGGAACGCTGTGACATTCCTTCAGTGGTTTCTTTGTTAAAGGAAAAAAATACATGACCCTATTTCTTTAGCACTTCTCTTGGTCCAGAAATCTCAATGGGTCTGCCAGCAAGTCCTGCATGCAAGCTTGCCCTCTCTCCTTTTCCATCTGCTTTCTCTAATTCTTCACACCTTTAAATTTTCTTGGAAATGGTTTATTCTTCACCTCGTCTGCAGACATAATTGCCAATATGCTCACAAACCCAGCTTAGCATCTCATCATAGAGATTTCTCTGCCTTATAAAAGCCTCCCACAGCCTCTAGGTCCTTATCGTCTGTCATCAAGAAATCTCCCTGACCCCACCCTTTGCATTCCCTCATTCGCAGTATGTTATTCCCCAACCACCAACCAAATGATTATTTAATATTTCCCATAAACACACAAGGCTCAGTAGGATATTCGGTGCCAAAACCACGGCAAGGTCTCTGTCCTGAAGACCTCACATTCTGATATCACTCTGGTTGTTATCAACACATTAGGACCGTAACCTCCTCTTGGCTCTGCAGGCCCAGAGAATGGCATTGCTTCCAGATTCTTCAGAAGGAGCTGTTTCTCAGCTATTGAGTCCATGTGCATCAGAACTCAGGTTCCTCTCTGAGCAATGTGCACTAAGCAGAGCTGAGCCCTTGGGCTCAGTGAGTCATCCATTCTCGGGATATTAAGGCATAGATACAAGTCTGATAAAAGACAGTGTAAGTTGCAGCTAGTTTGTTTCTCCCCTATCTATCTACCATGCCAGAGTTTCCTAGCTTCTGCCATAAAGAGATCCCAGTATAGCATAGAGAAGCCCTGTTGGATGTATAACTAGACATTGGATAACACTAGTGTAAGTGTGAGAAAACACTATTAACCAAAAGCAACTTTGAAAGGTATGGGGTTATTTCATCTTACAGACTGGAGCTAGTCCATCATTCAGGGAAGTCGGGACAATGACTCAAAGTAGGAATCTGAAGGCAGGAACTGATGCAGAGGTTGTGGAGGACTGTTTCTTACCACCTTGCTCCTCGTGGCTTGTTCATCCCGCTTTCTTATAGTGCCCAAGACCTCCAGTCCAGAGGTAGCACCAACTACAGTAAGCTGGTCCATACTACAGTAATCATCAATCAAGAAAATGCCTCACAGATTTGCCTTTAGGCTAACCTGGTAGAACATTTTCTCAACTTAGCTTTCTCTTCCCAAGTGGCTCTAGCTTGTGTAAAATTGACATAAAACTAGCCGACAGAACTAGATAACAACAAAAACAACAAACAAACAAAAAACCAACAACAACAAAAACTTTAACAACTGCCTCTTCAAACAGCTTGAAGGAAAGGTAAGAGAGGTATGTGCTTTCTAGTCTGTCCATGTAGCATGTAAACTCGTAGCTTGCTCCGAGCATCATTCTGAGTCTCAGTCTGTTTTAATTTTTGTAAATGGGGATAAAAATACAGCCCACATGGCCCTCAACAGAATGAAACACACACATACATACATACACACCTATACACACACACAAGCACACAAACACACATATGCACACACAAACACATACACATGCACACACATACACACAAACACACAGACACAGACACAAACACACACACACATGCATACACATACACACATGTATACACACACAAACACACAAACACACACATACACACATACACACAAACACACACATACAAACACACACAAACATACACACAAACACACTCATGCATGCACACACATTGCAGAGTGCCCTGCATATGAGCATCAGTTCTCCTGTAGTGCCTGGTGCCATTTCTACAGCCAGAACTTGCTCTCTAAGCTATTCTCTTGTGAGAACTGACTACTGGTTTGCCACAGCAGCCTTGCCCTGGGAGTGATGTAGGCTCATAATTTGTTCTTCCACTCTCTTCTTCACCTGCTTTGGCTAAGGGATGCACAACAAAGCTGAGACATCAGTTTCAGGCATGCCTGTGAGATATGGAAACGGAGGAAGCAGCAGATTCATCAGTACTGTCCTCACACTAGAGGCATGTAGGTTCTATAAACAACAGTCTAAGAAAAGCGTAAGGTCAGAAATGGGCACCTTAAAGCATCCTTGTCTCATGGCCAAGGATCACAGTGATGGGTGGGAGTCTAGATGACTCTACGTGTATAAAACAACTTCTAGAAAGATAGTCTAACTACTTTATTAGAACAAGAGGTGATAGTACTAACATCTGAAAGCATCTTCCTGTTAGAACTAAGAGCTTGGTTTACTCACAGTGCCCACACATGACAATGCCTATTTCTGGTTGCAGTGCCTGTGAATGTGGATCCCAACAACAATGAAGGGGAGACATATCATCAGTGGAGGCTCCTGGGATGGGCTTTCTGTCTTTGGTGATTTGTTTAAAAGGTACTACTGTCCTGTTTCACCCTGCATTTACAGAATTTAAAATGTTAGAAATGAGGGAAAATAAAACCATGGGGAGAAAGAGCATGCTAGGAGGAGCATTTCAAAATAATTCCATGGAGAGATGGCTCAGAGGTTAAGAGCACTGGCTGCTCTTCCCAAGGTCCTGAGTTCAATTCCCAGCAACCACATGGTGGCTCACAACCATCTATAATGAGATCTGTTGCCCTCTTCTGTCATGGAAGTATACATGCAAGCAGAACACTGTATACATAATAAATAAATAAATCTTTTTTAAAAATAATAATTCTGTGCTTTTAAAGGAATTTTAACACTAAAAAGTACTATAAATTTGAGCCCATTCTAGGCTTAGCGTGAGTATGTTGAAAGATCATGTTGAGTTCTAGGCCAGCCTGGACTGTAGTCTGAGATCTTGTCTCAAAACAGACATGCCAACAATAGCAACAGCAATACACAAAATAAAATTATCATAAATAAACAGAGGAATAAAACCAGCATTAGAGGAAAGGGCCAGAAGCAATGAATCCCAGTCTGATGTCTACAGTAATACTGGCATCAATATTAGAGACATCTTTTCTATTTAAGTTCCCCTAAAGAACTAGAGACAATGTGTTTTGTTTTGTTTTGTTTTGTTTTGTTTTGTTTTGTTTTGTTTTCAGTAAAAAGAGTGAAGCTCTACCACTATTAGAAAGTTTCCCTGTATGTCTTATTTCCTTTTTCATGGTGTTTGTTGAAAACTATCCCCTCCCCGCTTAGGGTAGTATTAAGTGTAAATAAAATCAGCAAGATTCCAACTGCCTTCGGGTGAGATGAAAGTACTGAGGAGAAACCAAAGTTGAAGTGATGCAAGCACACATCCTCCCAGGGAGTGGACACGCATTTGAACAGTCTTCTTAGCCCTGGAACTTCCTGTTCTGTTGCAGTGTTGCCAATTCACCCATCTTTCTCTGTTTTCTGCCTCACAGGCACATTTAGAAGAAGAAGAATGGTCCTTTCTCTACACCGTTTTGGAATCTTCAGGAAACGCATGTGTATTGTAATGCATAACGTTCATTATAGGCAGCAGAAGCCAAAACCTTTTGCCAGAGCGACCTTCAGAAATTTTACACCTATTTCATGCACTAACGGAGAAATGTGTATCATGTGCTTTCACTTACTTTGAGATTAGCTCAACAGACTTGTGTTCTGCAGGGACAGAAGCCAAAGCCTTGGCCTCTCAAGCCGTTTCTTTAGCCTTTGTGGCGTCCTCTTCTAGGGTTGTTTTAAGAAGTTTGGTCCCATATACTCTCAGAAGGAAAATTATATTCAGACTCACACATGTTACCTTGTATCTGTGATGATCTTTAAAATGTGGAGTTCTTACACACTCTCATTTGATACTCACAGGCTTTCTATGAGGTTAGTTGGATGGGGAATAGAATTCCCATTTCAAAGCTATTGGAAGAAAGGCTTCCTAAATTACTCCAAAGTACTCTGCAGAGTCTTGTCTTAAACCCAAGTTGTATGGCTCAACTCAGTCATATTCTTGCTGAGATGCCCCAGATATTATCATAGGTAGAACTCTAAAATGATCCCTGGAAACCCTTACCTGTGTGTTGTTACTCCTAGAGTGTCCCTGGAATTTATAAATGAAATGTGTGCATGCTTATAGTCATAATTTTTTAGATGCAGTTAAGATCCCAGATCACTTGACCTTAAGATTAGCAATTGCCTGGATAAGTTTGAACCAAGCATATGAGTTCTTAAAATCTGGATCTAGGGATCAGACACAGGAATTCAGAGAAAGAGAAGCCCACAAAAGGGTTGCATGGGAGGTTGCCCCAAAGTTAGTGCCTTTGAAGATGGAATACAGACATTGTGTGGGAGCTTGTGAAGACCCCACCCTGCATAGACAAGGTAAGGATCAGCAGTCTTGCAGCCACCGTGTGAGAAGCTGACTTTACAGACAGCCTGAGGGACCCTGGGATGGACTGTTCTCCTGAGCTTTCTAATGAGCCCTCAGGCTGCCCAGCATCGTGAATTCAGCCTCGTGAAACTACAAGAATAAGTCTCAGTCATATCGTGTTGAACTTATGGCATAATAAAAAGACACTGTTTTTAGCTGCAGAGCTCATGATGGGTTATATTCAACCACAGTAAAATAATAAACTGCCACTCATAAATACTTGCAGAATGATTATTACATGTAAGATACTCCTTTATATTTCTGATCCCTTTATGTCACTGTCTGAGAGACTAAGGAAATTAATTTTTTAAAAAGCAGCCTAGGTTATTTTACTCAGCACTGTCACTATTTCTCTTTCTTTGTGAGAAAATAGAGAATTAGCATCCCTGTGCTACTGATACACACTTGTGTCCCTTATTCTGAGTAATGGGATAGTGGTGGTGGTGGTGGGGGGACATAGCTTGGATCTCCACATTCTCTTTTCCTGTGCAGAAAAACCCTAACTAATGCTCTGGATGAGAAGGCAGAGTCACATGTGGGGAGCACCTGGCCCTGAGTGCATGGGTAGAACTTCCTGCCAATATGCTTTGGGTATGTCTACCTTGACTGACACATTTACACTGAAGGCACTAGGCCATATGTCATGCTGAGCTTTGCCAACACTGGCAGACGCTCCCACCGCGTGCTAGTAATGAAGGCGACATCATCAGGACCTTTTGTTGAATACCAGTAGAGTAAGAAAAAAGATGGGCATATTTTTCTGTCCAGGTTGCTTAGAAGTGGGGAAAGTCACGGAGGAAGTGGGCTATTATTAATGTGATAAGGGAGACAAGAAAGGGAAGAGTGTATGGTTACGCCGGATCAAACTTCCACAAGATGGAAACAAGAAGATTAAGAGTTCAAGGTAGCCCACAAGAGTTGTGAGTTCTAAGCCAGCCTGGGCTAACCATACAAAGAAGAGGAAGAGTGAGAGAAGGAAGAAAAAAATAAGCAGAGAAAGAAGCAGAGCGTTTCTGTGATTGAGCAATGACAACTGAATGGCTGCTATTTAGATTCTGGGCACTTCCAAGTAAGGACAGACCCACCTTCTACCAGCCATTCCAAAATAACACTATTAAGGCTAGCCAGCGGAGTGCCAAAATGTTGAAGTAAAGAAATCATGTACACTAAATATTTTAACTAATATGTGTGAGTGTTTTGCTAGCACATATGTATGGACACCATGTGCGTGCCTGGTGTGAGTGGATGTCAGGGGGGAAAAAAAGTGCCAGGTTCCCTGGAACTAGAGTTATAGGCATTTGAGAGCTGCCATTGGATGCTGGGAACTGAGCCCAGGTCTTCTGTAAGAGCAGCCAGTGCTCTTCACTGCTAAGCCACCTCTCCAGTCCCCACATTACATATTTGAAAGCCATCCTGATCTTTTGACTTCCTAGGCCACACTGTTGTGAATTGAGAGGGGGAGACCAGCCCTTGAGCCAACTCTTATGCAAGTTTTCCCTTCTTGTGTTACTGTTTAATTTTCATAGAAATACTAGGAAATGGGCACAATATCACAGCTAAGTTAAAGAGATGGCTCTTGTTTATTTTTTTATTTTGGCTTGATATCAGAATAGAGTCAATAACAATGATAAGAAGTCTTATCTTTTGGAACTATCATTAAAATCATTCGTGGTCACTATTTCAGCAGTAGGTGCCTAAATGGATCACTTTGAAGTAGTAAGCTTTGAGAACTTTAAGTGAGCCAAACAGTAAACAGCTTTGAAATTATTTCTAAAATGAGTTTAGATGGATGATGAACAATATAGCTGCCAAGAAATGGAACTCAAAATGAATACAGAGTGAAACTATGCCTTCAAGAAGCTTTCATGCAAATCAGAGAAACTACATACCATCCAAGCTCTTGGTTTTCAGGACCCTTCTGTCATCACGGCGCCTCTATCCCCTAATCAGATGAGCATCTCTATGAGAAATTTCTTTCATGTGTTTGCAACATGTTTTGAGGGGGAGTTTCTCAACAGCGAACTGAGGCATTTCTTCAAAATGTACACATTTATGGAAATCCAACACAAAATGGACTTTCCTTAAAACACAAAGAAGATAATTTTTAGATGCTTAACCAATGTTATTTGTTTGCTTCTTTATTCAGTATATATGCATGCCCCGATATGCAAGTGTGTGTGTGGAAGTCCAAGGGCAACTTGTGGGAGTTGGTTCTCTCTTCCCACCGTGTGGGTTATGGGAATTGAACTCAGGTTGTTGGGCATGATGGCAAGCACCTTGACCCACTAGGCCACCTTGGTAGCCCAAGAAGACACTTTTAAGTATGGCTTTGTTTTCCTTTCCTTTGTAAATCAATTTTTAATGTTTATTTAATTCAAGAGATCAGGTGTTTAATATCCGATGAGGTACCACTCTTTCATATATAAAGTTAGCATCTTAAGATGTCTGATTTCTGCATACTAGCCCAAGGGACATGTCCCAGGAAAGCCTTCACTTACCAGGAAACTGGGACAGAGGAGAGGGCATCCTATTGGGACTCTAAATGAGAGACGCATGGGAGAATAGCAAAATAAAAGGATACAGAGGGTCCTAGAAATCTACAAGTAGAACAATATGATAGGCAGATTTGGGCCCAGGGGTCCCGCTCAAACTAAGGCACCAGCCAAGGACAATACAGGAGGTAAACTTTAAACCCCTTCCCAGATCTAGCCAATGGTCAGAATATTCTCCACAGTTGAGTGGAGAGTGTGATATGACTTTCTCACGTACTCTGGTGCCTCACATTTGACTATGTCCCCTGGAGGGGGAGACCTGGTGGCACTCAGAGGAAGGACAGCTGGTAGCCAAGAAGAGACTTGATACCCTATGAGAATATACAGGGGGAGGTAATCCCCCTCAGGAACAGTCATAGGGGATGGGAATAATGGGAAAATGGCGGCGGGGGGGGGGAAGAATGGGAGGATACAAGGGATGGGATAAACATTGAGATGTTACAAGAATAAATTAATAAAAAAAATATTAAAAAAAAGATGTCTGATTTCTGTGGTAAAATATGCTGTTCATTAAATAAGTAAAGGCTGTAAGTTAAGAAGTTGTCTTTGACTTCAGCTGTGTGAACATCTGGGACTAGGGATGGTCCTCATCAACACCAGTGTCATGGTCCAGGTAAGGAGGAGGTACGCTTTGGAAGGGTGACCATAAAAACTACTGCCTGGAACCCCTTGCGTCTTTAAACACTCCTCCGTCCATTGTCCTACTTGACTTCTTCATCAGCAAGCTAATAAGAAAACTAACAGATGAACTCTGTTTACATGAGCAAATTTTTTTTTCTTTAGAAAATATATACATCAACTAATCTCAATCTGTCCATGAAACAAGGGCGCCTGTGACACTAGAAAAAGGGCAAGTTGTAAATGCACGTTCCTCCCTTTGCCCCACAAAAGAAACATACATTCAGTTATTTCTTTATTAAAAGACATGCCTGCCCACAAACATCTGAGAAACATCTGCAGACAAAATGCCAAAATGCATAGTCGCGTTTTGACTCACACCTCACCACCCACCAAGACCCCTGTCAACTCACAATAAACACCTTTCTAGCATCTGCCCCAGAGAAAGAAACGCCACATTACCCAGAGGTCAGAGCAAACAGATGTCACTTATTGCAGACCCTAATCACATCCATACCCAACCTTAGGAGCTCACAGCAAAAGCCGACTTCTGGGGCAAGTTTCCTTCAGCAGACGCCCATCCTAGGAGGAAGGCCTGGAGGGGGCGGGGCTGCCTCTAGTGGCTGGCCCTGCATTCTGCTTTTCTCTTGACCATGAGTGAGCACTGGAATAAAGAAGTCCCAGAAATCATTGCATCTTCTCCTTCTTATTCTAACAGCCTCGCCCAAGAGCCAGTGTCTGTACCAACCATGGAAGACACTGCTAGTTTTTTTTTTCTGTTCTCACAGCTTTTTTGAGTACATTTCTGCACCTTCTTCTGCAGCGCTCATCGTGTTTGGCAATTTTTTTTTATGTCTTTTACTCTCAAGAGATGGTGTTTCTTGGGCTTTAGAGGAGGGATTAAAAACAGAGGAATAAGGGACGGAGGCAGAAAAGGAAGGAAATAGAACATGCAAGGCACATATATAAAAAAGATTAATGAAATGCTTACAGTAAATTTTTTTAATCTTTTTCGTAATGGATAAGTAAACTGTAACATGCATATGGAGTATTATCTACATATGAAAACGAAGCAATTACTATTTGCCATATTTTTAATAAACTTAGAGGACATAAGAGTTTAGGAATGTAATCCAGGCCTAGAATGAGAAACATTGCTTAGCGTGTGTAGACTCGCAGCCGGTCAGCCTCATAGAAGCAGAGCATAGAATGATGGTTGCTTGAGGCTGGGAGGTGAGGCAAGGTGGGAAGGTATTAGATGGTTGAAACTTCAGCTACAAGATGAGTAAGTGCTGAGGCTCCTACATATCCCTGTTACTACTGCTAACAAAGCTATATTATATTAAATATTTGAAATATGTTTTTTTAGAAAGGATTTTGCTGGGCATGGTGGCAGCACGTGCCTTTAATCTCAACACATGGGCAGTTGTTGGGGGTGGGAGGAGACAGTTCTTAGGCTTTCTTGCTGTACAGTGTGTAAGGAGGGGTGTTTTTGTTTTTCTTAAGGAAAGAAAACAACTTCATTTAGCACAATGGGAAGAGAAACAAGCATGGCAGGGACAGACATTTTCCTGCTAACCTTTTTAGTTTTTCTGCTTCCATTTGAGATAGAGCTTCATGTATCCCAGGCTGACCTCAGACTTCCTATGTAGCTAAGACTGGCTTTGAACTCATGATTCTCCTGCCTCCAGTTCCCCAAAGCTGGAATCACAGGCATGTCCCACCGCACGTGGTTTTATTCAGTGCTGGGACCAAACCCAGGGCTTTATGTATGCTAGGAATGCAGACCCCTAGATGAGCTATGTCCTCAGCTCTCCCTTAAAAACAAAACGAAACCTCAAGAGTAGTAGAAATGCAGTACAGTTGAAAGGTTGAAGCCAGTTCCAGGACTGCCAGGCTACAGGAATCCGGTCTCTAAATAAGTAGAGACTCCTAGTAGAGTTTCTACATTGGATTGCTTCTGCTCTGCAGATTTCAAGAGCTGAGAAGTCTTTAGAAATTCTTACAGAGTATGCCTTTTATCTCATTCACTGAACCATCCTTTTGTGTCGGAGGTTGGTCTGATGTTTTTGTAATTACTGCTTGCTGTCTCTGTGCCCCATCTGTACCCTGCCTGTGGGCCTAACCTGTTTGACCAATAAATGGCCATCACACCTGGGCAGGGCAAATGGGATAGGCATGGCTAAGGTTCCCTGGCTTTGGGAAACAGAGAGAATCTTAGGAGGGGAAGAGACTGGAGGCGAGGAGAGGAGAAGAAGGCTGCACCACGGGTTAGGTGGAGAAGAAGCACATGGCTGGCATGGAGGGAGATTTTGGCTCAGATGATGATAATTAGCAAGTATTTGGGATTATGGATGGGAGGTACCTTGATAGAAATTATTAGAAGCAGATGGCATGGGATTGGGGCAGGTATCCCATACCTACCCCACTATGGGAAGTAGTTTAGGGGATTAATATCTTCCCTGCCCCAGGTTAACTAAGGCTACTTTAAAATGTAACAGGTGTCTGTGTCTTAATTGATTGCTAGCGGGTTAGAAAACACTGCCATAATAATACTTTAGGCCTATTAATAAACATTATTATGGCATACTGATAAATTAACCCAACACTTTTGTACCCCTCAAGCATATGCAATTTTATTTGCAAGTAGACGTCAATCAAGTTAGAAAAACAGAACATGTAAATTTTAAAAAGGAAAAGAAAAAATATTGTTTCCATAGCAACTTTCAATACTTGCTCACTTCAAATACACACACAGATACAGGTAAGATATCCTCATGACTGCTACGCTCGCCTCCCCCCAGGACTTGAGATAGTGCTAGCCAAACTTGGTGCCTTAGGAGCCCACGCTCCCACTAACATGATCTGGATGCGGGGTTTCTATCATTAATCTTGTAGCTAAGGATTCAGAGGCAAGCCAGGTGTGGTGGTGAACACCTTTAATCCCAGCACTTGGGAGGCAGAGGCAGGCAGATAGCTGTGAGTTCGAGGCCAGCCTGGTCTACGAAGTGAGTCTAGGACAGCCAATGCTACACAGAGAAACCAAAAGAAAAAAAGAAAAGAAAAGAAAGATTCTGGGGCAGACCCTCAGATCCTCAGAGTCCCTGAAATATTCCTCTGATGACCACTGGGTAAACTCCGCCCCCCCCCTCCCATTAACTACAGTCTTCCTCACTTCCTAGCCTTCCAGCCAACTCTTGCTGACTCTTTGACCCTGGAGCAGGCCCGCTGCTCTCAGGTGTTACTGTGCTTCCATGATGTCAGCAGCCACGTTTGCCTATGAATTGTTTCTTCTAGACTGTTGGAGACTCTTTTCATACTATTGATAGTCCACAAAACAAAACAAAGCAAAAAACAAACAAACCAACCAGCCAGCCAGCCAACAACAAAAGTCCCATCTACGATAAACTGTGCCGCCCAAACCCACACACCCCGCTCCCTGTGACCGATATATCACAACTCAGACCTAGAGATATTTAATGCCCTAACCGAAGCAGAATAGCTATAAAGCAAAGCAAGTGCTGTTCTGGGTCTCTGATACCGTTCACTCACCGCCCTTACGGACCGGACCCTCCTTCCAGAGATGATGATAAGGTTCCCCTCCACTAAGTCATAGGGCCACGCCCACTGCCCAGACCTGCCTTTGACAATGTGAAAGAATCTGCGTTAGCTCCCCTGGCCCCCATGCCACGCAGAGCAGCCTTATTCTCTGTAAAGACATTGCACCTTTTAGATGAAATCATATTTTGACATCCATCCCATAAACTTCCAGCATTACCCAAAAGACCTACTTAAGTATGGTTTTTCCTGATAAGCAAAAAGACAGATGTACTGAAATGTAGAATTAGAGGAATATTTTTTTTCTTGCAAATATAGTTACTATGAAACCTCATAACATTTAATGGCTATGTTTTTAAGGAGTCCAATTTCATTTGAATTTATCGCTCTACTTTGCAAAAGTGAGGTTTAATACCTCTAAGAATTTGAGATTTTTACACGACTAAAACTATTGTTTACTCCAAATTGAATTTTCCACTGAGGAATTCTGATTCTTCTGGTTTGCTTTCTCCTTGATTTCTAAAATTAAAATAAATAAATAAATAAATAAATAAATGCTGTCAAATAAACACTATTTGATTGATGTTAATATAATAGATCCAGTTTTTCAAGTATCCATCAACTAATTTTTATCTTGAGGGATATATGGGTAATTCAGATAAATAAGATACAATGGACTTGAAAAAAAAATGAGTTAATGAGCAGCCCCGTGGATTGTTCAAATATTGTTCACTAAAAGCTATTCGCAGGGTTTTTTCTAGTATATACAGCTTTCCATTATATTTCCAGCTCTTCTCAGAATGAGAAAGGCTTGTGCTAATTTATGAGTAATCTGTGTAATAAAATGCCTAGCTGCTATCTCAAGCAACCCCCTGGAGGGCATAAGGGAAGTCTCTTATTTGTATAAGTTCCAGAAAAAATGTTCCTGGTTGGCATAGGAGGTTGTTTTTTGTTGGTTTGTTTTGTTTTGTTTTTAACGTACCGTTCTGTCACATTGTTTACCATATCTAGGGGATCCATGCATCCTTGCCTGGAGTCAAGGAGAAGCAGAGTGTTATAAAATTCTGCATGGCATGCGGGTGCTGGGAATTAAAGCCAGGTTCCCTGTTCCCTGGAAGAGCAGTCTAACCACTGAGCCATCTCTCCAATCCCAGTAAATCTGTTTGTTTTTCAAGACAGGGCTTCGTGTGTGTGTGTGTGTGTGTGTGTGTGTGTGTGTGTGTGTGTGTGTGTGTGTAGCCTTGTCTCCTGAACTACCTCTGTAGACTAGGCTAGCCTTGAACTCAGAGGTTCTTTTGCTTCCTGAGGGCTAAGATTGAAGGTGTGTGCTACCACACTCAGCTCCAATAAATAAGAAAATAATGACTGGGTCTCACTCAATAGATGAGCCTTCCTGAGTTCTGGGGTTAAAAGTATTCTACTGTGCCCCACTGATATTTGGGCTACTTTGAAGAGGCAGACCATTAGTACTACTTGGATTTCAATGTAGTCTCTTTTTTAAAAAATTAAGGCAGGCTGCATAAAATGTCCTCCCTAATCTTGTTGGAACTTCATAGACCAGTCTAAAAATTAGGAAATATCACTTCTATTTACATTCTGATTCTTGGAATTCAGTCACATGATCGCAATTGGCTTGAAAGGAGGCTGGGGATTAAAGTCCAGTTGGTAAGTGCAGGAGGAAAGGCTTTGGGGCTTAATGATCCCTTAAAGACACACAGCGTGGGCTCGGTCCCGGCTCCACAGTGGATTCTCCTGTGATGCTTTGTGCCTTAATTTCCTTCGCTACTAAGGGATAAGCTTCTTCTAGTAATTGTCTTTCTACTTAAATAAAACAATGAATCATTAGGTGATTAACACACAGTGTAGCTGGTTCAGTCTGAAAAGCTAAAATACATTCAGTTTTATAGCTAAACTATTTGTGGAATTTTATAATTTTCCTGGTTCCCAGAAAACTTCAAACTTCCTTCTTGATATTTCTGTGTTTTAACAATATCTTACAAATGCAACTGGAGATCACATTTTATATCTACGTAGCAACCTACTTGAGCATTAAAAAAACAAAAGAAATTAGATCTTTAAGACCATACAAAGGGATAAGACCATGTCTTCAATTAATGCTGTTGAGGAAATTAAATATCCATATATGAAAGAATGAATGTGGACTTTATATGCCATATAAACATCAACTCAAAATGGATACTTACGTAAGACCTGAAGCTATAAAGCGACCACAAGAAAATATAGGGAAAAAATTTAAAAATTAAAAATTAAAAAAGAAAATATAAGGAAACAATTTCTCATCATTCCTCTAAACCAGTGATCCTCAACCTTCCTAATGCTGCAGCCCTTTAATATCGTTCCTCATGTTGTCGCGACTCCCTGCAGCCATAAAATTATTGTGGTCGCTACTTCACAAGTATAATTTTGCTAGTGTTATAAATCATAACACAAATATTTTTTTGGAGATAGGAGTTTGCCAAGTTGGTCATGACCCACAGGTTGAGAACTGCTGCCATAAACAATAATCTTGGCTCTGACACCAAAAGAAGCTCAGAAGAAGATTGGGAGGATTAGGGAGGTGTTGATGCAAAGATACAAAATTCCAGCTAAAGAGAAGAAAGCAGTTTAGGGTATCTGTTGTACAGCTTAAAATTTTTTTAAGTGTGGAAATTAAATGTGGGGTGTGCATGTGTGTGTGTGTGTGTGTGTTATGTATGTGTGTTTGGTGAGTGTACACAAGTGTCTGTACACAAGTGTCTGTACCCATGGCCATGTGTGCCCAGATAAGGGGATGGTGGACATCCCTCTGTACTACTTTCCATCTTATTCCTGTGAGACAGTCTCTCAGTGAATCAAGAGCTGGGCTGCTGATCAGCACACCCCAGCAATCCTCTTGTCTCTGCTCCCCAGGACTGGGGTTACAGGCAGACTTCCTGCCCAGCTTCTTACTGGTTCTGGGATCTGAACTCAAGCATCCATGCATGAACAGAAAGCACTTTTTAACCAGGAGTCATTTCTCCATCCCAGATTTTAAGCAATTTAATTATCAAAGAAAATAATTGAGGAACTGGAGAGATCACTCCATGGTTAAAAGCACTGGATGCTCTTCCAGAGGACCTGAGGTTGATTCCCAGCTCCCATATGATGCCTCACAACCATGTGTAACTCCCGTTCCAGGGATCAAACGCCCTCTTTTGGCCTCTGTAGGCACCCGGCATGCATGTGGTGCACAGACAGACACACAAGCAAAACACTCAGCTGCTTCCAATCCAATCCAATAGAAACCAAAAAGAAATTATTTTAGCGGTGATTCAGTTCTTTATCTTGATACAAACAGTTCAAGATGTGTACCTATATCAAAACATTATATTTTGTGTTGTAGATAAAATGTCATCTGTTCATATGTACTATGCTGTAATAAAGCCAAATAGGGAGAGAAGCATTATAAATGGTTAATACATCTCTATGATTCTCCATGTTTTAAGAGATTCTTCGCAGTACTTGAGGAAGCTTTCTTCTTACTATTTCTCAGTTTTGGTTTCATGAATCAGTGAAATTTAGAAGGGAGTATGTAATAAACTACAATGCAATTCCGCCCTAATGATAGCTTTCAAATGCTGTGACCACAATAATGAGATAAATCCTCAAAGTTCTCTTCAAAGGTCAAAACATTGCCAGTCTTATCTATTAAACCTTCTTGGGAAAATCCAGGTTCAGAAAAACATTTTGCCATCTCAAAATTAGAAGTCACCCAAGTCCTTAAAGCCTCCAGCAAATCGCATATGTAATGTTGTCTCCTCCCGGTTTCCCCAGATATGTTTTATCCTTTGTGTTTCTTTCATTTCATTTTGTACCAGCAACCGTGGGATTTCTGCCAGAAATGAACTCAGCCGCTTCCCTGGGAATGTTGTCCGGTTGCTAATTTCAGTGCCGGAACTGTGTTCCCTTGCGTTCTGGCCTATTTCCATGCATGCCTCCACTGGAGGAAAGGCTCTGACGGTTCTGTGGATAATGGTAAACACATGTAGCCAGTGCTGTGCAAGTCCTTCCGAGCCAGAGAGCCTTAGTAGGTACTTCAGTTGCTGGCAACAGAAAAGCACCCGGGGAAACTACATGGGAGTAGCCAACACACAGCAAGGACCTTCCTTCATCCTTCATCCTTCATCCATCCTTCCTTCCTTCCTTCCTTCCTTCCTTCCTTTCTTCATCACCGAGTAATTATAAATGAAAAATCAGGAAAGTATGGCGACCTAATTCAAAACTTTAAAACTTCAGAGGAAGAATCTGGATCGAGGGACAAGAATGTTTCGACTTGTTTATTTTGGAGAATGTTCTCATTTCAAGTTAGGCCTCTTGATGCTTTAAGCGTGCCTGAGGACTTTGACTTCCCTGAGTACACAGGAGACAAATTACACTGTATGATGTCATTGCCTTAGAGATTTCTCAAACTACCAAGTTCATCAGTCATGTTGTCAATGTTAGGGAGATAGAAAAGGAAAAAAAAAAAAAAAAACCCTTAAAGATACATTATCACTGTACGAGAATAAATACTAATTTCTTGTAGGAGGCATTTCCTCAACATTGTTTTCTAATTCCAGAGAAATTTAAGAAAGGTCTCTTAACACAGTGGCGTTCCAGGCAGGTCTGTTTGTGGTACCCTTATCTCGAGAGTGGTGCAGATGTTACAATTTAATGGTAAATAAGAACAACATGAAGAATACTGGGAGAGGCACTTTAGTTGCTACATTTGAACTAACTACTTTTTATTCTGCTTCTGTATTGTATTTTTGATGATTACAGAAAAGCATTTCCTGCTAAACACACTGTACCTGGGGTTATTGTCTGTGACACTGATGCAGGCATCCTCAGCCGCCTTCCCGTTTCCTCTGGACCATCCAGCTTAACAGCAGACTCCTCGTTCACCTTGGGAACCACCTTGCGTCCCTTATGTCTGTTCTATTTTATTTCCCTGCCCTCTTGTTGATGATAAATCCTCAACCAGAGTTGGGGACGCTTCCTGGTGCGGCGTCTCCAGGATGGACTAGTATGGCTCAATTACTAAAAGGAGACCTGTCCACCCAGACTCGGAAAGAAAAAAAAAAAAACTGCAAAGACTCTTTGTAGTAGAAACTCAGAAGTATTTCTCAGATCAAGAAGGATTTTACTTGAGTACAGTTTAATGTTATATCAAAATGACCTGTTGTCTTATCCACCGAAGGCTGGCTTAGTCGTAAATAAACAGACCAACACCACAAGGTCTATTAAAACTCCTGACACTAATGAGCCAAAGCGCGATTGAAAATCCAAAGTCAAACAAATTCTCTGCATTCACAAGTGGGCTGGAGAGAGTGAGCTTTACACACTGTCATTGCCCAAAAGTCACTTACATGCAGTCTTCTCAGTATGGGTACCAATACCATTGGGGGCTGGAGAGCTGCTATTGAGGGAGAAGGGCTGGCTGTGCATTGAAGGGGTAATGGCACCCCTGGCCATCATTTGAGTGGTAATAACCAAAATACTTGCAGGCCTTGCCTTCCTTTCCTGGAAGATAGTTGACTTTAGTTGAAGAGCACTGAGTCTGTGTCTTTTTGTGATCTGAGTGGCTGGTTCTTCAAACTGTGGGAGTGGCGGCTCAAATGCTTGACCATTGGGAGAGAAAAGGAAGACTGTGAACTATCTAGGACTGGTCACTCTCAAACAACTAGAAGGAAACAATATACACAATGTGACCACACTGAAAATATGTATTTTGCCTAGACTAAAAGAGTGGAGAGGATTATCTGAGCCCATAAGGCTAATTACTGTACCCCACATCTCTCTGGAGCTATAGGTAAGTCGCCACTGGTGCAAGTAGACCAATAGAAACTGCCCCAGAGCATTTTCCTGGTCACAGAACTGGGCACCCTCCAAGATAAAATGACTACGAGCTTGTGACTCATTTTATGGGTGAGGAAATGAAAAACAAATATGGTAGGTAACTTATTCTAGATCCAATTCGAGCCTGTCCTGTTGGCTTGTTTACTAAAGGCAGTAAAACAGTGACCTGTGGGATGTGCTCGTACCATAAAAAACAGCTAGCAATCCTTTCCCCTGAACAGATGGAAAACAGTGCCTTCTTCGTGGGATGGAGTAGGGGACTCTAGAGTGTGTTGTCTGACTTGATCCTCTGTTGGGACTCCATGACTCTCGTTGGGCAGTCCTCAGCCATGCCGTGGTGACATATTCTCAGCACGTACAGTAAAAATTGCACACAATCCTCTCTGCTGTAGCGGTCACCATTTGGCTGTGGTTTGAAGGAAAGGAATCATGCTCTTCACTGTGACAATGCTTTAAACAACTTCTTGAACTCATTTAGCCACTGCTGCCCCGGATCCTATTGTTTTGATTTTGACATCATCAGATTTTGATCAAAGCATTCGCAAAAACTAGAAATACAAAGAGCGGAGCGTGCTGTGCGTCAGCTGCCGCGGGACAGCAGATTAAACAAACGCCAGGGTTTATCACGGGCTTGGGGCTAGCCAAGCCGGCAGTTGCAACGTTAACAAACCTTAAAATAATTTCAAATCTTTTTTTTTTTTAAAAGAACTGTTCATTATAAAGTGAAACTGGATGCATGCTAGATGAATAAACATTTGGGGCATAAGACAACCTAAAGAAGAATATTTTATCATCCGATATCAAATTCCATTTATGGAAAGTGACAAATAAGTATAAATGAATAAATAGTGAATGAGCCCTTTCATGGGTTCTGATGTGACGCCAGCTTCCTTTACACACTGCCATATAATCAGGAGGGATCTAAGTGTTTAACCCTACTTGTACAGATTTTCTAATACAATGTGTCAGTATAAATGACAAAAGCTTTCTTTAGGTAAAACGGTGAAGAAACTAGCAACCGTAAATAACCTTAGGAAGGGTAGAGCTAACTAGGAGACATGTTAAGACAGAGTCATTACTATGTATTGCCGGGTACATTTGCTTTTCCCTTTTCTTTGATTTTTAATAGTTTCCCTTTTATTTTTGAGAGCTTAATAATATAATTACAACATTTCGGCCTTTCCTTTCCTCCCTCCAACCTTTCCCTTATATACTTCCCTGTTCTCCTTCAATGCATGGCCTCTTTTTTCACTATTTATTGTAACATATATAGATGTATATATACTTATAACATATACACACACAAACACACACACATATATATACATATATATATATAATCTAAATACAACCTGATCAATGCATATAATGTTATTTGTATGAATGTTTTCAGAGCTGACCATTTGACACTGAACAACCAATCAGTGTGCTCTTCCCTAGGGAGGACCACCTCTCCTGCTCCCAGCTTTTCTCAGTTGTCTGTAGTTCCCATGTAGTGTTCTATGAACATATGTGTGTGTGTGTGTAATATATTATATATGTATATATATATATATACAAACAATGAAGTGTCATAATAGTTGTTATTAATGAATCTACAGGTCCCACTGGGAAGCAGAGAGCAACAGTACCTGGGACCCTCCTTGTTCTTCCTCTTCCTTCTCTCTGCTTTGCTCTTGGATTCCAGCCTTTGGGGAAATGGCTACTCAAGGGATTCTCATTCTGGACAATGTTGTCCCTTTCAGGACATTCACCAGTGTCTGGAACATTTGGTGGTAGCTTAAAGAGAGAGGCTGCTGATAGCATCAGGGGTGGGACTAAATATCTAACAATGTTTCTCAGGAAAAAGAAGTGTCAGCTACCATCATATTACATTTAAAATTTAGTTCTGTCTG
Organism: Acomys russatus; assembly: GCF_903995435.1. Classification (NCBI taxonomy): domain Eukaryota; kingdom Metazoa; phylum Chordata; class Mammalia; order Rodentia; family Muridae; genus Acomys; species Acomys russatus. Next base: position 15,659,868 of record NC_067168.1, read on the forward strand.
GGCTAGGACAATGAGTCAGTGGATAAAGTGTTTACTCTGTAGCCATGAGGACTAGAGCTTGGATCTCGGGCGATACTGAGCAAGCATGGCAGACTTCTTGTCACCCCAATTCATTGGAGTAGGAGAGAGAGAATGCTCCAGGGCAAGCTGGCTGGCTAGAGCTGCTAAATGGGTGAGCACTGAGTTCAGTAAGAGACTCTGCCTTAGCAAATAAACTAGAGAGTGATTGAGGAAGACACCCAGTTAACTGCTAGCTCTACAGACACACATACACACCTGCACTTACATATATTGATACCAACATACACGCAAAAATGGATAAACATGCATCCCACCACACACACACACACACACACACAGTAGTTCTGTCACATACATGATCTCATCTAAGCACATTGTCTACTTTCACTGATCTTAGAACTTTATGATCGTGCAAAATCTGGTAGTGTGTGGATTTTTTTTTTTTCTCAACAGTTTTCTTTTTGCTCATCATTTGTGATTTTGGCCTATTTCATTTCACCAGTACACACCCAACTTTATTTTGTAAATATGGCATACTTTGATTTTTTTCTTTCATTGTCAGTGCATATGATGTTGGTTGCCTGTTGTCTCACTAGTATCAGCAACGTCACGAAGAACACTTCACATGAATGTGGTGCCCACAAAGGATTCCTATGGCATCTATTACAAGGCCTGAAGAAGTTAGGTTGTAGATGAGTCTTCAAGTCTAAAGGATAGTGAAAATTTCAAAATGACTGCACGAATTGGCACCTAAACAGAAACCAGTGTTAGCTGGTGGTGGCCATTCTAATGGCAGTGAGAGACGGATCGACGTGGCCTTGCGCTGGATTTCCTCAGTTACTAGCAAGGCTTGGCATCTTCACACGTGTTTATTCACTAGTCGTGTTTCCTCTTCTCTGAGGATTTTGCCTTTCTCTGAAGTTTATTAGAGCTCTCAATCTTATTTGTTGGAAGAAAACCCCTTCCCCATTGGTTTATGACATTTCCTTTATTATACGTTTTTCTACATGCTGGAGTCTGTTTCAAAGTTATCCACTGTGTTTCATTGATCTGTCAATTCTTTGCCAATACCATGTGGCTTTAATCACCAGGGTCCTATATTATATTTTACTATATGGTAGTGTGAGTCTGACTTCAATATTCCCTTTGTTTGAGATTTTATAAGCCATTCTCATCTCTATTTTTATTACCCAGCTCAATGTTAGAATCATTTTGTTAAGCTAAAAAGGTTTTAAATTTTGATTGGCAAGCAAGGATTCATTCTGAATGTGGAGTCTTCTTTATTCAGGAACATCTCCTATCTTTCAAATTATTTTCATGGTTTCTTTCATAAAAGTCACATTGTTGTTAGCTTGTCCAGGTTGTTTTGAACTTTAATTCATTGTGGATAGCACTTTCTAGCTGGTTATTGATCACACAGGAAATGTTATTTGGGATACTTATTTTGCATTTCATTGCTTTGCTGAATCATTCTCCTCATTTTAAGATTTTTAAAGCCACATTTCTATGGCTCTATTCTATAATTTTAGGCACACGTGATCACTCTCCTGTTTTGAGTCTCACTCCTTACTCCTCGGTTGATCTTAATCAGAGCCTCAAACTCATTGTGGCCACAGGAGAGTGAGTAAGCAAGTTCTTGAGCAACTTGGCTGCACAGGCTGTGCTTTGCCTGTAGTGTTGGCTACAGGCTTAATGCAGACACCTTTGAGTCCTCTCCTACTTTTCTAATGAGAACATTGCCAGCTCCTTTTTCAACAGGAGTGGGGCCATTAACACTCAGAGCAGTAAGTGTTTCAACAACTCTACAAACCATCAAGTAAGGCTGAAGAGTGAAGGTACAAAGTAACAAAAGCAGATGTCTGCTTTCAGCCACTGAAAGACAGTGAAATTATTTGGAAACTTCCCGGCAGTGTCTGCTGGCTCTGCTCAGCAGGCTCAGCTGCTAACTTGCACCAGGACTTTTCAGCACTGGCGTAGATAGTCAATGCCAATGCCGTCTCCTTCCTGCTTGTCCAACAAATGCATCCCCATGGTTTAAAAACTCTTCATCCAGAAATAACAGGACACAATGATCCAAAATGACTCGGAAATCAAAAGCTAGCACTTACACTATATTTCTACACCATTGCTTTAATCCCACGTTCTCAATATTTCTAGCTCAGAGGATCAGCTTTCACTTCCACTTTTTGAAAATAAACATCTAAAATTGTTCACTGGGATCTGTAATGTGGCCCCTCACACTGTTGTGTAAAAGCTTCGTACAACATCTTTCTCGTGTTTCATTCTCGCTACACTAAACCAAATCACGAGGTGGGGGTTGGAGGGAACATGCTCATGTTGTCTTAGTCTCTCTTCTAGTGCTCTGAAGAGACCCCACGGCCAAGGCAACTCTTATCAAAGAAAGCATTTGATTGGGGGCTGGCTTACAGTTTTGGAGGTTCAATCCATTATCATGGTGGGGAGCATGGTGGCAGGCTTGGCACTGGAGCGGTAGCTCAGAGCCACATCCTGATCTATAGGCCCAGAGAGAGGGGGAAAAAAAGGCCTGACTTGAGCTTTTGAAACCTCAAAGACCACTCCCTCAGAGAGGAAGAGAAAGACACTGGGCCTGACTCGAGCTTTTGAGACCTCAAAAATCATCCCCAAGTGACACATTTCTTTCAACAAGTCCACAGCTAATTTAGCAAAGCCACACCTCCTAATGCTTTTAAGTAATTCCACTCCCTGGTGACTATGAATTCAAATATGTGAGGCTATGAAGGCCATTTTTATTCAGACCATCATAATAATAAAGCCACAGTTCTTTGATTGATTGATTCATTGATTGATTGATTTACAAGAAACCATTTTCTTGCGGCATCCTTTAGGCACAAAGCTTAATACTCTCTCTGTCAGGAATCTCTTAACTTTTATCTCCAAACATGAGCAAAACTTTCCAGACCATTAAGAGATTAGTACATAAGATGATAATATTTTTCAAATTTCTTTCCAGTTCTGAAGAAAAAAAAAATTATGGCTGTCATCAACTCTAAATTTCTATCAGCCTTTGGCCATGATCTAGGCAACAGTTGGAAGTCTGGCTTATGACTAATGTTAGGAAGCCTTTGTGTCCTGCTGTAAATTTACAAATCATGGCACGCTGTCTCATAGCGTTGATTAATCTCTCTGATTTATTTTGAAAAGTATTTAAAATAAGGCACTGATGTTGCTAAGTAAGTTTTCTTTCTTTTTTGGTTTTTATGAGACATGGTCTTACTATGTCATTCTGGCTGTCCTGGAATTCACTATGTAGACCAGGCTGGCCTTAAACTCACAGAGTTACACCTGCTTCTGACTCCTGAGTGTTGGGATTAAAGTTGTGTTCCAGTATGCCTGAGTTTTGTTAAATATTTCTAACAATAATGCCCCTGAAAATAACTTTGTGAGTATGACATTGGATGACACACAACATTCAGAACCTTGATCAGTGAGGCAAATACACAATGAGTGACTAAGTATTTGCATTATTTCATATTAAACAAATTGCCTTTTTTAAAAAAGAGCAAAATTGTCAACCATTTAATTTCTTTAAGACAAAAAAGTCAAACTTTTTTTGACAATTATCATTAATTATCAATTGATTTCAGAAACAAAATGTTATCAGAAAAATCTTTTGTAACTGTTAGCAAAACTAGTGCACATGATGTCTCTTTATTTATTACAAACTACGACAGAGAAAGAAGTATCAGGAACATATGTTCAGCTGATGTGGTCGTGTGTCTGCTGCCTGTTCACCATCTTTCCTACTACCTAGATGTAAGAGAACTCAAATATAACATTCATCTACTTTAGCAGGAATCCAAAATATAGTCATTTGACCAAAGAGCGCTCTGGTTCTCATTTTACAAGAAGTCTGGTGATAAGCCATCCTGGGGTGAGGTAGGGGTTCCCAGGGCAGCAAACGCCTCAGCTTCTTACATTCACTCTCACATTCTTAGCATGCACTTTTCATCCTGTGGCTTGAAATATGGTTACTTTGTCTACAGCCACCTATTGAGGTCCCAGACAGGAAGATTGTGTCCATAAGGCCAAAACTCTACTAAAACAGTGGCACGCTTACGCTTGTGTCTTCTTTTAAGTTGGGGTATGTCATGTAAGGTATCATTGTGAGGGCATTAGAGAAGATATTAGCCAGGCTCCTCCTCACCCTGGACAAACAAAGACATCCATTATCAAGGAAGAAGGAAAAAAATAACTTGTCCGCCCCTTTGTCGCCGTCATACCTGTCAAAAGCCCAGACCCTAAAAACTAACCAAACTCCACTCCAGCAAAACTTGCCAGAAGGTTCATTATTTGAGGTGTTTGTATTTTCAACCTTATTTTCTTTACTATTTCTCCAACTTCTCAGGTATCAAGGGGCCACCCAGTGCAGTAGCACAGTTTACATAAATCTGAAGGTATGTTCCTAGGTTCCAATCCCAGCTCTGCCTCTGACTCCCTGTGTAACTTTGGAAATTTTTTTCTTCTTTATGGGCCTCATTTCCTTGGCGGTAAATTTGGTGTATTACAAATGTCAGCTCAAGAAAGCACAAGGACTGAATTAATCGGTTTGCAAGAGCTTGTGGGAAGCTTCTAAAACATAGCATTAAAACAATTATTTTAGATAAAATCTCCAGGTGCATGTATTATTTTGCTACTAGCATGAATCAGTTACTTTTTTGGCTGCGCCAGAGCGCTTGACAGAAGTGAGTGAGAGTAGAGGGTGGGTTTGTTCTGGCTCACTGCTGAAGGCTGCAGTCTGTCACGGCACAACATGTATGGTTAGGTAGTAAGACTATGAGGCAGCTGGTCACACTACATCCAATGTCAGGAGGCAGAGAGTGACAAATAGTGGTGTGCAGTTTGCTTGTAGGGAACGCTGCTGCCCTCAGTTAGGGTGGGCCATGCCATCCAATGAAGGTCTGTCACAGACACGCTGAGAAACTTGTCTCCTAGGAGGTGCTAGAATGTATCAAGTTGTTAATATTAATCACCACACAACATTTGAAAAAAAAAGCCACTGATGTGTAATTGTGTACAGCTGTACACAGATAGCAATTACTATCATTCTTTCCAGTGAACTTTGATACTTTTTTATATCTATAAAACACTACCTTTAATGAGATCTTCACCATGTCTAGCATCTATGCAGATCTATGCACACTCCTGCCTGGTCAACCTCTTCTTCTATCATAGAGACAACCAGCGTCTGACTCTATCCCAAGAATAGCTTTGTTTGAAGTTCTTGGGCTTTAAGTTAAAAACAGCCATACAGAACACATTATTCTGTCTGGCACCTGTGGCTCAACCCCATTTATGAGAGCCATCAGATGGTCAAGAGCACTCTGGGGTCACAGTGTGTCTTTGTTGGTGGAGATTCTGGCAATTCTTCACCCAAATCTAAATACAGTTGACAAAAACACTCTTCTGTAGATTTGTTCTTGGACAGGCACTTTCGTCTTTTCTTGTGTAAATACCTGAGAGTTGGAATTGGTTGATGATAGGGTAAATATAAGCCTAAATTTCCTGAAAACTCTCCAACCGTTCTCTAAAGCAGTGTTACTATTTTATAGGTCTACAGGCATAATACAAGAGCTCTGGTCTTTTTAGTATCCCCTCTAATGCTTGGCTCTGTCAGTCTTATAGTTTAATGGTTCTCATGAGTGTGAAATGGTATTTATTAAAGGAATTGCAACTGTCATTTAAAAACTCTGGGTTTGAATGATTTTTTTTAATGATTCTTTCAAGCACAGAAATAATTCTTCCATATTGAGGAAAATAGAAGTTAAGAGAACACTTCCAGGTTGATCTAGATTCGGTTTCTTAACAGGTTTTAGTCATTCTTCCCTTGTTCCCAGCCCAGAGAAATGTAGCGACACCAGACGTGGAGACGAAGGTCAATCCTGGGGTTTTCATCAGTCACACATTAGTGTTCGGCTAGTCCCACCTCCCATGACCTGCGTCCAGCTTCCTCAGTTTGATAGTTACCATCCCACATCCCGTTTCCCCCTCTTTCTGAATGCGTCTTTAAAAGAAATCCCTTTACTGTTGTTTTTATTGGATTTTCAGGGCAGGGGGGGAGTGAAATTAGAGATAGCTGCTCAGCTCCTTCCCCTCGCCCCCTGTTTTCTGCAGCCTCTCAGAAGCCTGTGCTCCTGCTCAAAGAAAGCCCGAGCCATGGTAGGTAGGCCAGAGAGAGGGAGGCTGGGAACGCAGGCTCCTGAGCAAGGCTGGCTCCTCTCTTCCCTGACAGTGCACTGGTGGGTGGGTGTGAGTTAGGGAAGTGGCTTTGCATCCTGTGGTTCTGTTTTCTTCAGGTGTAGAGCAGAGGGACTGGGTAAAGCTATGCGGTTCATCTAACGTGTATGCATGTAATGTGTCTGGAACAAAATAAGGTCTTGAAAGACGTTCCACATCCACATCTTTATTGTTGTCACTAGAACCTGTAGGATGAGAAGCAGGGTTTCTTCAGAAGGCACACTGTGGCATTACTGAATAGAGCCCAATAGAAATTTTACAGGTTTACAAAGTGTTCACAGGTTGGTACGTAGGGATACATAGCATTTCAGAAATGGCAACCCTACCCAACTTGAACCTGTTAATTCAAATCCGAATTGATTTTTTTTTCCATTTACAAATAAATAAATATTTAGCTAATGGGTTAGAATAAAAATATTTCAAAAAGGGACGCCAACAAGATGACTCAGCTGATAAAAGTACTAGCCGGTATGCCTGATGATCTGACTTTGAGTCCTGGAACCATATTGTGGAGGGAGAGAACTGAAGGCCACACACACACACACACACACACACACACACACACACACACACACACACATTCACATATCTTCACAAAAATAAGTAAATAAATATGATAAATAAAACTATTTTAAAAGGGTAGATTAGCTTAAGAAAACATAATGCCACTGGTTTGTTTCATGCTTTAGCACAATTTTGCGAAGACAAATAAATGGAATTTAAAAATTTATAAAGCAGGTACAGGAGTAAATATTCCATAGCAATCAATGTGGAGAAATTCTTTGAGGTATTTTTTGGTCACATAAAACACAATATAGGGATACAAAGCAACGAAGGAGAAACTTCTTGTCAGATGGAAGCCATTAGTTATACTCACAGCGCGTACAGAGAGCATGTGCACATACACACACAACGTTTCTCAAAGTAGATAAGTACTAAGCATCCTGAAACAGGAAGACTGTGAAACACAATTGCGAACTAGATTTCTGTTTACTTCAGGTAGAGTGGGGACCAGGCAAGTAAGATACAATGTAACATGGCATATACCTGGGGTGGAAGGGAGGAGAATAAAGGCGGTGACCCAGAACTGGCTAGCAATAACTCCGATGTCAGATAAAGGATGAAGAGACGTGTTGCCAAGTATGTCCAGGCGTGGTGGCTCATGCCTTTAATCTCAGCACTTGGGAGGCAGAGGCAGGTGGGTCGCTGTGAGCTCGAGGTAGGTCCATGACAGCCAAGGCTACACAGAGAAACCCTGCCTGGAAAAAAAAATAAATAAATAAAAATAGTATGTAATAGCTGAGCTGAAATCCAGGCTTAATGGACGAAGGACTCGCCAGACCATGCAGGACACAGCTGCCTTCAGGGCTTTTCAGATTTCACTGGGCTGTTGAAAAGACCTGTTCTTGCCTGTCTGAAGTGGGTGGTATGGCTTAGCAGAAAGCTGATACAAACACCAGTGTCACCTGTTAGCTCTTGATGGCACTGGATTCTTTCTAGAATAACATACAGATGTGGTCATTACTGTTCCATCCTTTAAAAATGGCCTGTTTTTCTGTGGAGAGTGGGGGCATCCAGATACCTGTAGTGAGCACAGAGCCACAGACCTGCTCAAACCTCTCCTCACATGACATCAGTTTCCTCCACGGAGGGTGAATGGATGATCAGCACATGTGCTAAGTCTACTTTCTTAGGGAATTTGGTCATTGCCAGTTTTGTAAATTCCAGGCTGATGTTATCTGTCTTGTGTCTCTAGTGATTAAGGAGTACTTTACACGTTCTTCCTCTTCCTTTAAAAAGATACCCACAAGCCTAAACACCCCAGTTTTATTGATGGTGTTTTTCCTCAAAGACCCAGGAAGTAAGCTAGCTCTGTAATAAATATGTTTGACTTATAGTGAAGTATTTTGATTCAAAGCTATTTCTTAGTTCTATATGATTGTGGATTAAGCCTTGGTAAAATTTTATCAAAAACTAAAAAAGCAACTGAACCAATGTTCGGCTGTGAGTCTGTACTTGGACCAAGTCGTGGGTGGTGTAGGATTACCAAAGTTCCCCCTGGAAAGTCTAGGACTGGAATCCGTGGTTGGAAAACTGTGTGCAGGCCGACACGGTGCTAGAGGAGTCAAAAGATCCACATCTTGATCCAAAGGCAGTAGAAAGCGATTGTGAGAGTGTGTCAACAATGGTGTCTTCAAAGCCCACCTCCACAGTGACATGCTCCTTTCAACAAGGCCACGCCTACTCCAACAAGGCCACACCTCCTAACAGTGCTACTCCCTATGGGCCAAGCATTCAAACACATGAGTCTATGGGAGCCAGAGCTATTCAAACCACCGCAGTAGATGTTATCGCTTACATGATATGGTTGATGATGCTGAGGTTCAGAGAAGTTGAATAACTGCCCCAACACCATGGCTTCTAGTTACGTGGAACTGGGACTCAGGTCCGAAGCTTTAAGGCCTTAGCTTTCTCCAAACACCGGCTGAGCTGCCGCGTCCCTTCTTCACATGTAGATTGTGTCTAGGTTGAGCATGCACGCGTCTTGTGCACGATGACATGACTGCTGCGGGTTCACATATGCGACTGTCCTGCTGTACACACAGGAGCCTGTAGCTCTCAGTCTTCCTGCCCATCTTCTGCAATGACCCCTAAGCCTTATCAAGCTTTGTAAATAAAGAATAGTGAGGTATTAGAGTTTGTCTCACCTGGGTTGCACAGCAAATACAAGGAGCACTTGGCCAACACTTGACCAGGCAGCCACATGACACTATTTTCAATGCCTTTTTCTAAGCTCTATTCTGTCATTTATAGAAAGCTGCATAAGAACACCGAAGCCTTCCTGCAGAGCAGAATCATTCACACAAAACCAAACCCCAGTTAGTATACTGCTTCCCTATGCAGACAGCACGGGATTAAGCTGGAAGATTCATCTTTCTAGTAAGTTCCCAGGTGCTGCCGCAAAATCAGTGATTTTGTAAATCATTGATATAGATAGTCAACAAAGAAAGGGGAGAGAACATGGGGAGATGAACTTAATTAAGCGTACCTAGAGTTGGCATGAGAAAGGCCACAAAAAGGAAAGTCTAGGAAGATCCAGGACAAACAGTTTAGACAGAGAATTATTTATGAAAGGCTGAAAGATAACGAGAACAAATGTAACAGCCCGCATTCCAAACCTGATACTGAGTTGTTCGATACCCGCCCCGTTTACAACACGCAGGTGAAAATGTGGCTTAGATCCAAGAGGCAACGTGATCGCATTGCTCAGCACACACAGGCATTCCTACGTGGCGATGTGAAACACGAGTCTGTCCTTTTAACCCTGTTCTGTCATGAAGCTCATCTCTGCAGAAGCCCAGGCTTCTGCTCTTCTGAGCATGAGCATCGCCCTGCAGGCTCCTTCTCAACTCCATGCCATCTTCTCCAACAACAGACCTACTGTTTCCTGTGGAAGGAAATACAACTAGTTGGCCCCCAGATTCTGAGCTGGCCTGGAACTGTGTGAAAGGTTTTTGCAAGTTAAAAGCAAAACTGGCAAACCTAGGCTTTTTGACAGCTTTGTGAAGTGTGAAAAAAAATCATATTTCCCTGGCGCACTTTTATGAGCTTTTGTCTTGTGCAAGAGGGGAGGCTGTGCCTGTGAAAATGAAAGAAGAAAAAAAAAAAAAGGTCACACATGTGACCTCAGCCCTGGCAACCCAATCTGAGACTCAGTGAATTCTCAACTGAACAGTTCCCCCCCCCACCCCCGCCCCAGATTCTTGAGTCTTCTGTGTAAGCACCCAGGAACTCTGCTTGCGCTCGAGGTACCACAGTTGGTTCTCTTACCAGCAGCTGACAGGGCTGAGAATCACCAGCTACAGGAGTCCGCAGAAAATGCTTCCGACTGACAACCAAAGAGCAACCTCTGCATGGAGCAGAGGGTTTGCAAGGAGTCTCCCAGAAGCCACCATGTTTGTGTGGAGAGGTTATTAGGCTGAAGTACAGGCAGAAATTTAGAATCTGGTGAAGGTTCAAATACCCTGGCTACACATCTGCTCCGGTGGCTGCGAAGACAGAAAATCTTCACACCCCTCTCCTTAGTTCGTTCATCTTCCGCAGGTGTTGTGCATAGAGATGGGTTGCCAGGCCTTTCCAACATCACCAATCAAGCCTGAGCCTCCGCCTGTCTTTGCATAGTCTGGTGAAGAGACCCTCACCATCTTCTCCTGTGTATTATTGCTATCTCTTTACAGTGTTCAATTTTACTATGACATCCTTGCCCTCCCCCCCCCCCCACTGCCAATCTATATAACTCACTTTTTTACCCAGACTTTCCATTTTCGTAAGCAATATGTCAAAACCAGGCCTCTGAAAAGCTGAATCGTCTCCTCTGTGCCCATCCATTAAAGCTAAGGAGATAATCCAAGCTTCCTGCGCTAGGTGATTACATCAGTGTCTTAAGGCTGAGGTAGCAAATACTCACAGACTGGGTGCCTTACACACAGAAACTTAGTTCTCATAGTTTTCCAAGCTGGGGATGCAAGGCCAAGTATGAGTGGGGCTGGTTTCCTCTGAGGCCTTGTTCCTTGGTTTGCAAATGGCCACCTCCTTGCTCTGACCTCACATGGGCTTTCCTCTTTATGTGTCTCCTCGCTTTATAAAGACACCATTCATGACCTCATTTTTTTTTTAAATTATGTCTTTAGTTGACCAATCTCCAAATATAGTCACATCCCAAAGGCTCTAAGGATTAGGGATTTGGGCTTCAACACATGAGGCTTGGGAGACATGGTCTGTCCCGTCACACTCTACCCACTGGCCCAACTAAAAGTCATTAAATATACTCACCCTATTTCCATAGCCAAAAAATCATTACCTACCCCAGAATCTGCTCTAAGCCCCAAATAGCTTTTATATTATCGCTCACGCTTTAGTTCTGCCCATTAGAACATTAAAAGCTATGGGGAAAGGACTTTTTCCTTCTCCACCCAGAAACTCAAGCTTGGTGGATTGCTAGTTACCAGGAGGGCAGGAAGAGGTAGTGGGCTGAGCCTGGGCTGGCAGTTAAAAGAACAACTTACTGTTGAACAGTTCAACTCAACATTTGAAGTTTGCACAATTATATTTTCCTCTAAGAATTTAATTGGCTTGGTTTATGACCCCATGCCAGCCCCAGAGGGCTGATTTCACAAGCCGGGTCATTACTTGGTCCCTACTCCACACCAGCAGGAATCTTAGACATGCCAGTTCATTTCCAACCAGAGGGTCTCCACATGCCCCAGAACCCTGAGGGTCCTTCATGTTTATCCAGCTTAGGCTCTACCTCCAACATTGCAGCTTTTATGCCAATACCCCAAACCCACACAACTGCTTCCCAAAGATCCAAGGAGACCAAAGGAGACCTATTGATGAGGCAATTAAAACTGCAAACCCCACTTTTAGTTGGCTAAATGAGTGCACAGGGAAATAGAGAGTTTGGTCTCCATAATGTTGTGCTTTGTCTCTCATTCTTACCGTTTCACTTTGGAGATGGGATACTATGTGTCTCCACGTGTGTATGTGTGTATGCATGTATGTTCTCCTGCGTGTGTATGTATGTGGTGTGTGTGTGTGTGTGAATTGTCTGTGTGTCTTACTATATATGTGAAGCTGTGTGTCTTGTCTCTATGTTTCTATGTATCTGTGAGTCTGTCTCTTTCTCTCTTTGTGTGTGTTTATATATGTGTTTCCCTATGTGTTTGATTCTGTATATATATCTCTGTATATATGTGTGTCTGTCTCTGTCTATCTGTCTCTGTCTCTCTGTATGTGTATGTATGTGTGTGCATGTGTGTTTTACTATGTATGTGCTTCTGTGTGTCTGTCTATATGCCTGTGTACCTGTGTGTCTGTGTGTATGTGTGTATGTATGTGTGTGCATGTGTGTGTCTCTATATGTCTTTGTATATCTGTGTGTTTGACTCTGCCTATCTGTCTCTGTCTCTCTCTGTGTGTATGTATGTTCGTGCTTCTGTGTGTCTGTCTCTGTGTGTCTCTGTGTCTCTGTGTGTTTATGTCTGTCTGTCTTTGTTTCTCTGTGTATGTATATGTGTGAACGGGTGTGTGTGTGTCTGTTTCTGTGTCTTTATGTATCTGTCACTCTGCCCTACCCCCCACCCCCGTGTTGTGTGTGTGTGTGTGTGTGTGTGTGTGTGTGTGTGTGTTTAGACTATGGTATGAGCACTGAAAAGTGTACAGGGGGGGGGTCCAGTGGTAGAAAAATAAAGTCGAAATGATTGCAGGTATTAGTGAAGTTTGTCTTGCCATATGGACCCCATCCAAGTACTTTACACACACGCACACATTTGTTATAAGGCAAACACATGAAACAAACCTTTTTAGATGTCATATGTATATTTTGACTCCGGACTCCTAAAGAATGTTCTTGCATAAAACCCCTGGTTGTGTGCTCTTTCATTCATTAATCTTGTGTTGAAAAGTACAAACACCAAACCGTGGTAAGTTCTGGGGATCCAAAGATGTATAAAGCTGAGCACAACATAATGTGATTTTGGAGACAAACACTATCTGTGGGCCTTTCCAGTACACAACACACAGTGGGTACAGGGCAGGGAGGGGGTGGTGTCTGGCCTTAGGGAAGCAGAAAAGTCTGTGGTCCTAGAGCTGCATCACAGGGAGGTGCTTCAGAGAGAACAGACAAGGGGATGCTCCTAACCCAGGGAGGTGACAGCAGCAAGGGCAGGCTACACACAGGGAATTGAGTTTAAGCTTTCTGCCTCATCCTCAATATTGTTCTAAAGAGGTGGAAAGCCTCAGGGGTGATCTAAATATGGTTCACTCTAAAAATAGGGCTGGCAGCCACAAACCACTTGACGACTATTTTGTAGCACAGATATTTGAAAGAGAATTCTGGGAAAATGCATTCTAGATGTGACTTATGCCATCAAGAGAGGCAAATAAATTTGGGTATGGACATCCTCTGTGTGATGTTTATGACTGAAAAAAATTACACTATTGATACCAGTTGCAGTTTCAATTGCTCTCTGACCTTATTTTTTGAGATGCCACCTCATAGTGCACCTGGGACTGTCCAGTGGCTAGTCACCTGGCTGGACAGCAAGCCCCACACACCCTCTTGCTTCTGCTTATCAGTGTGCACTCCCACAGCTACCTGATTGTGACTGTTGGGGGTCCCCTGCCTGTGCAGTAACCTCTCCATGCTGTCTCCCAGGCCTCTGTTTGCACATTTTAGCAGCTTCATTGGATGCAATTTAAATACAGTCATAGGGGAGGGGAGTAAGGGGAAAATGGGAGGGAGGGAAGAATGGGAGGATCCAAGGGATGGGATAACCATTGAGATGTAACAAGAATAAATTAATAAAAAAAGTATTTTGAAAATAAATAAATAAATAAATAAATACTGTGACTTTGAAATTATATATATATATATATATATATATATATATATATTTTAAAATGTGTGCAGTATCTAGAATTTTCACAGTCCAGGCTCAGATCACTTTGCCCAGCTCAGAATTACTCTGGAGTGCATTTGCAGATGCACAGATGACAGACACTAAGTGGCCACGCTACAGAGATTTCACTGAATGTATTTTGAAAGTTCGAAGATGTTGACATACTGTGTTAGGGATCATGCCCGTTTGTCTGTATAAAGCCATATTGAGAACGTTAGACACCAACTTAAAAATATGGGAGGAAGGTGTATACCTATTTCATTGGAAACAGGAGTTACCCAGACAAATGTTGAACACCCAGAAACTTCATCATTTCATTAACCACTCAGTTATGTGATAGTCGACTCGCTGCCATTTTGCTTTTATCTTATTTTGTAGAAAATGGAAATACTGAAAACGTCTATATTTGCTTGCTTGCTTGAAGTATCAGTTGCATATCTGATTTGGTCTAGAGCAGGCAATCGCCAAGCACACTTTTCCTTTTAAAACTGTGCACCACCTAAAGGAAAGCTCATAGACTGGTAGAGAGCATTGTCAACTGTACACCTGACAGAGGATTCATATCCAGAATATATAAACAACTCAAAAAACAAAGAATCAATCTAACTAACAAAACAAAACAATAAACCAAGTAGCCCATTCAAGACATGGGCCTGAGACCTGAACAGAAAGGGGAGGGGGTGTGAAGAAATGTCTCAGAAATATCCATCATCTCTGGTAGTACAAATCAAAACAACTTTGAGACTTCATCTTAGCCAGATGGAATGGGAAAGATGAACAAAATAACTGACAACAAACACTGGAGGGGTTGTGGGGGAAAGGGAACGGCCATTCCTGTTGCTAGAATTGCAAACTTGTGCAGCCGCTACTGAAACAAGCATGGAGAATTCTCAAAAATATAAAAATAAATCTACCATACAACCCAATTCCTTGGCATATGTCCAAAATTCTTGACATTCCACTGCACAGATACTTGCTCAGCTATGCACATTGCTGCTTTATTCACAATAGCTAGGAAATGGACACAACCCGAGTGCCCTTCAACTGGTAAGTGAGTAATGAAAATGTGGTACAAATACACCATGCAATACCAGCCAGCTCTAAAGAAAAAAGGAAGGAAATCATGAACTTTATAGGTAGATGGGTGGAACTAGAAAAGATCATACTGAGTTAGGTAACCTAGACCCCAAAAGACAAATATCACATGGTCTCCCTCATTGGAGGCTCCTAGCTCTCAATCTTTGGATGTAAGTATATACCCTGGAGCAACTACAGAGACCAGGAAAGTAAAAAGGAATCATCACCAAAGTAAGGGATTGAGGAAGCAATAGGGAGGAATAGCAGTAATCTTATAAGAGAAATGGTTAAAGAAGAAGAAGGAGGAGGAGGAGGAAAAGGAGGAGGCTCTAATAGGGAGATAAGGAGATAAATACAGAAAGAAGGAGGGTAAAATAACCCAAAGAATGTCTGAAAATGTCATAAGGAATTAACTTCTTATGTCACCAAACAAACAAACACAAAACAACAGCAAAAACTATAACACTGTAAGCCTGTATATAGTTTAAATAATATTTTCTCATATAAGCTGACAACACTCCCTTCAGAATCCAAAGACCATCCATCTAACAAAGACCCTAGCAGCAAGAATAAAAAGCCCTCTTTTTAGTTGATAATCACAGTTGTTCAAGAGATTGACAAAACAATACAGGCTATTGTCTCCCAGAGGTAGAAATTAAATCTCTATTAATGAAGACACCTCAAACTTCAAACATAGGGGCCAGAGGCACCAGAGCTGGAACAAACCTGAATGTCTACTTCCTGAAGACTAGCTATCAGCTTTCATGGTACCAGTAAGCACCATATAAACCCTCAGGGGAGAGAAGCAATCAACAGTCCTATCCAGCTACAGTACCTGTAACCCATAACAATTACCAGCATGGCACAATAACCCTAAGGATGCAGTAGTGGCATACGTACCTCGGCAGTAACCAACAGCTCTCTAATTGGACCTAAGACTAGCTTGACAGGAATTAAATCATTCCTAGTACTGGAAACCTAGCCAACCACACAGAGCCAGTCAAGTTATGGAGCTTGGAGAGGAATCAAAAACCATCACTTTATTAAAGCTTCATAATCCCTAACTACATTCTAAACATTTGTTCTTATACCTGCAGAGAGGCATATTTCTCAACTCTCATCAAGGAAACTCCTTTTTGCGATAGATTGAGACCCTTACAGAAAGCTACAACTAATCAAAATTCAAAGTTGTAAAGCCCAGTCCCTGTAGACACATCTACAAAATACTCCTTCACCTAAGGCTCAGGGAACGTTGTAGAAGAGGGGGTGTGAATACTGTGAGATCCAGAGGAACAGGGCATTTTCTGTGAGACCGGGTCTCCTAGTAACGTCAGAGGCTACACCCATAACGTCTCACCTACATGACTACCTTAATATGAGCCTACAAGGGCAACAAGAGACATGCTAGAGCGGATGGAGGAAAGTACATGAGGCTTCAGCCCTACACAAAAAACTTCAGGCAACCAAGAAATGACAGCACTAAGATAAACAGTCTTAGTCTTCCCCAGGGAAGAAAGAACACACCTATTTGTCACCTAATACCAAAAGGTGAGCTCGGAAAACCTACCTATAAATAACAGTATACAGACCGAGAAGGTTATCTTTAGGAATAGATATGTATATACATATATTCATGTAGCAACAATTACTGAAAAATAAAGCCATGAATTTGAAAAGAGAACAAGGAGAGGTACATGGGAGGGTTTGGAGGGATGATAAAATTATATCATAACGACAAAAATAAAAGAAATAATAAGATCTTTTTTTAAAAAAATCAATGCAACACCCAGATCAGGAATATATAGAGGAAGAACAAAAAGATATTTTTTTTCTTTTGACTGACAAGATGAATTTTTCCAACTCAGATAACTGTCATCAAATTCTTCAGTGACAGCCCACATCATGCCTAGGTTCTACTGGTTAGTGATGTGCCAACTGTCTTAGTCCTCCTGAAATTCTCTTGACCTTGGATAAAAATTGAACCATACTTTTTCAGTCCTTTGTTTTCAGCGGGCAAAATGCTGAGATGTTATTTTTACCAGGTAAACAATATGCGTTGACTTTTTTCTGAATTTAAAGAATAAGTTGATAATGTTCACTTTTAAATGACAGGTGAATTATGACGCTTCCTTTGGCTTCCTTCAGATATACAGATATGCTTAAAGACAGATTTTAAAGGATAATTTTGTGTCAGACTCTCCCATTTAGCCTTAGCAGAGCCTTAAAAATGCATTAAAAAATATCAGGAGGTAGGCTTGCATTATTTCTCATCAACTTGGCTACTCTACAGTCTTCTAAAACTCAGAAAATTCTCTCCATTTCTAGTAAGATTACAATGCAAAGGTGTACGTGAGAGTGATAAAGTCCCAAAGTGTGACTAAGTTTCCAACCTTGTGACATGTGGAATAATCTATGTAATTATACTCCCTTTAGTGTTACAGAAAAGCCCAAGTGACTATAAGACATGCTAACTTAATCTTAGCCACAGAAAATGTGTTTCTGATTTTCAAATTCGGCAATTCTTCAATAAAAGTTGTTGCACTCCGTCTGATCTATTCTCAAAATACGGAAATGCTTGAAGTCCAACCACCTGCAATAACAGATTACTGCTCTCTAAAACACTGCCGTACACCTACAACGTGGAGGAGCAACGCTGCCCTAAAAAAGATCTTTGTTGCCTTTCCTAAAAGAAAGAAGTGATCCCGAAGTAAAACCAGTTTTCAGCAGCCTCTCTGCTCCCAAATGCAACTGGCATTAAAGTCTAATGAAAACCTGTTTGCGGACACTGGACCCAGTCCAAGGTACACCATTGGCATAGTCCAGACCCCCTGGGACGTGACTCATATAAAAAACACAGGGCTGTCATCGGATGGCTGGTGGCTCAAATAAATCAAATTTACTTTGAAAACTGAGGCATACCAAAATTTTATTAGGTGAAACCTTAGCATTTCTTATAGCCAACTTGCACATATATATTTTTATTACTTACAGCAGTTAAAAGGTATGCTACCAATCATATGCAAACCAAGAAAAATTGTAGAATATCTTTATAAAAAAAGACTGGGCAGTAGTAGAAGCCTCCTTAAAAGAAAGGTCTCCAAGTCATTAGTGATAAGTGACATCACAAAGCGTAGCCTTCTGTTCACATCCTTCACAGAACTGATGGTCCAAATATCTTCAGTGCTCTCTTCATCCAATGATTCCCTTTACTTACCTTCAAGAGTGACTTTGTGCCACACAGTGATTGGTCACTAACACTAGGAACCGTCCCACATTTCAAGGGATAATGACAGACAGTGTTTCTAATATATGTTTATGAGAAACAAGACACAAGCACACTCACGTTCTTGATGATCTACAAAGGGCTAATGTTCACACTTCAAAGATAAGTGTTCTGCTGCCTGCACATCCAGCCACTTTCACATGACAGTTGTCAATGTTTTAGGACTGTCCACTCCTCCCTTCCTCTAACTATCTGAAAATGCTTCATGCTGAACATACGTTTACCCTAAAATGTGTTAGTCGCTGATTAAAAGCACGGGCAGAAATAAACCTTGACTCGACATATTTTATTTTGAACAAATTAATATTCAATTTACAGCCATTCATTTTTTTTCTATTCTTCTTTTTTTAATTAATTAATTTATTTTTTTCATTTTTTATTAATTTATTCTTGTTACATCTCAATGGTTATCCCATCCCTTGTATCCTCCCATTCTTCCCTCCCTCCCATTTTCCCCTTATTCCCCTCCCCTATGACTGTTCCTGAGGGGGATTTCCTCCCCCTGTATATGCTCATAGGGTATCAAGTCTCTTCTTGGTAACCTGCTATCCTTCCTCTGAGTGCTTTTCAATATATAAAAACTGTAGACATTTACAGGAAGCATGTTATGTTTCAATGCATGCATACATTGTGTAAATAACATTCACTCTTGGGGTCCTATCTACCACATTATGAAAGCAGTAGCTGTAATTTTCCTTAAGCAGGATCTGCTTTGAGAGTTTTATATGAAAAATGTGAATTATTAAATGTACATTCAAACACACACACACACACACACACACACACACACACACACACACATTTTTATCATCTATTATACAAATTTCAATTGACAAGCTTGGAACCAAGTCACCTCAAAGATATTACACACACCCAGAGTCTTCTAAATTATTGAGTTTTCACAATACTGATTAAGGACTATTTTTTTCAAATTATACAATTATGTTAGGTCATGTGTAAATTTCTACTTCATTCCCCATATTTTAGATCCATTCTTGCACATATTCTTTATTTTAATAAAAAAATCAGGAAAATCAGGAGCCCCATTTCTCCACAGCTGAAGAGAGCCGCAGTGGCTGACGTCACACGAAAGTGCCCTTTCTAGACACACTACCTCCACACACTGAACATAAGCTATCTCAAAGCAAAAAGGTTAAATCAGTCATTTTGACAGAGTTTATCTATAGCTTGAGGAAGCCTCTCACTTTGAATGCATTTGACTTGGCAGTAGTCAGAGCAGAGAGCACTTCATTTGAAATGGCTCCGTGATTTTCACACCAAGGAGGAAGCTCAATAAAATCCATGAGAAAAGAAAGGCAGAGCGTTGTGGCCCTGGAACGCAAGGGAAGAGACACATCTGCAATCAATGAGCAGGGAATTACTCAAGGCTTATTACCTGCTGTGCACGTACTCCAGCTATGAAGAGTAGGGAAGACGTATAAAAGCGTTTTCCTGTCCTTAAATTGCTTCCAATTTGGTTGGGAATGGAGGAACAACTCTAGGGTTGTGCCAGCAATTATACAAGCCAGCGAGGCTACCCCTGGCCCGCAGTGCAGTAACACACTCTGATCTGGTGGAAATGGCTCTATATGAAATCCTAAAAGGGCAGTGATGTCAGAGGACAGGAGTAGCTCAGGCCAATATGCAAAAAATGGTCTCACTTGTGTCACAGCATGTTCATGCCCATTTTCTCCTCTATACAAGCAGGGTTTTTCCTCTGAATATGTGATTGGCTGACCTCAGACTTTAATGTTTTTGTTAGAATAAAAGCAATAGATAAAATCAGAGACAAATCATGAAGATGGAAAAATATGTTCCTCATCTTTGACCAAAATGTCAAAGACAGAAAAAAACAGGCACTAGCTAAAGTGAGCAAGAGGCCACAAGTGGACAAGTAACAAGTGAGCTCAGCAGCCTGTTCATGGTAAAATCTTTTAACTTCTCTGGTCATCAAAGCATATAAACTGAAACCCTGATAAAAAAAAAAAATGAAAGCTCTGACCATGGACATGCCAAAGAGTGATTAGAAATTCTAACCCCCAGGGATGCCAAAGAGCAGGAGAAATGGAGATATTTGTTCACAGACTGTGGGAGGATGGGCCTTTGCATAAAGGCATCAGGCAATACTTGTTAAGAACCTTGACAGATACAGCAGTCCTCTACCTGGAGGCTCCGCTGTGCTAAGTTAGATGCGACTGCTTAACAGGTGGAAACGTTAATGGGGTCATTAGAGGCAGAAAGACTTAGAAACAGCATAGAGATCACCATAAAGTTCAAAGTCAAAATCAATTTTTAAAATGAGATTGAGCAAAATATATCAAGTATCCGGTGGAGGTTATAAAGCAAGTTTTAAAATATATTTCAAGTTTTGGAAGAAACGTGGAAGGAGAAGCCAGAAATAGGCATGTCAACCTGGGATCAAAAGTAACTATTTGGGTGGCTAATCTCGTTTACAATTAACAAAAGTAAACATGGGCCATGCCTGTTAATTAAAGAGATGTGTTTGAAAAGCAACGCTGTGAAGAACATCTTGAGATAAAGTCGTTTGTACATGTTCAAGACTTTTATCAGGCCAAGACACAGCTGGCTTTCACCCATGCTGAAAGCCATGTTTGTGATGGCACACACCGAGGCGCCAGCTACGGGGAATATTTAATAATATTTTTAAGCCATATTTTGGAGCTTCTTTTTGAAATATCACATTTGTTATTGTTTGTCAAAAATGAAAGCAGCTTAGTTTTCCAAACTACAATGTGCTAAATAAAAGGACAAGACACACACTATGCATCTTTGTCTATGATACCACATTTGTTGACAGGTTTAAGTGATTTCTTCCCTCAAATGCTCCTGGGATGGGAGAAAGGGAGAGGCCTCTCTTGCCTTTCTTTCTTTATGAACGATCTGCTGAAGCTGCCAGTGTGACCCACTCGAAAGCTAAGCCCTCATCGTGCTTTTCCTCAGGATTTTAACCATAACTCACTCTTGACCATCTCAGATAACAAGATCAACTGGATATCAAAAGCTCTCTGTGTCTAATGTCTTTGGAGCATAACTGTTTTCAAGAAACACAGTTGGGCGTTGAAGTGAGTTTGGGAGACACTGAAATAAGTTGGCTGCTCAGAAAAAGCAGTATGAGTTCTAAGTAGTTCTGAGGTGGAACAATCTAGCTTATGGATGCACATTACTTTAATTGTAGCTATTTTTTTTTTTTTGCCAATATGGCTCCCATTTCCAAATTGTAATAGAAGGACATTGCCTTGACTAATTTTCAATGGTTATTTCTCCTAGAAGAGCTTAAGTTTATTCTCATCCATATGTATTCAAAGATGGATATAATCGTGTTTTGTGTGTGTGTGTGTTTGTTTGTCTGTGTGTTTGTGTGTGTTTGCATGTGTGTATGTGTTTGTGTTCCTGTGTGTGTTTGTGTGTGTGGGTGTTTACATATGTGTGTTTTCTCCTGTTGTTGCTATTGTTTTTTCAGGTAGGGTATCATAGAATCCAAGCTGGCCACAAACGTACTTTGTAGTTGAAGGTGACCTAGAATTGCTGACCCTACTGCCTTCACATGTGACACCTTTTCTTTGCGTTCAAGGAAATATTGGGCAAAAGACCTTTGTCAACCAATAACAGTGACATAAATGTGGTTTTTTAAATTTTTTTTTATTTTTATTTTTCAACGTCAGACGGGTAATGTGCCCACGTCGTAACAAGGTTTAGTGGGCGGCACATGTCATGCAGAGGCGTGAATACCCAATCATCACGCTTATGAACCAAAAAAGGATCTAAATGTGGTTTTTTTTTAATGGACAATCTTGTTGCAAAATTCTCTTCTGGCTAAATTTCTAAGTCAGAGTAACATTTCTTCCATGAATAGATTTTTAATACATTCTTTTTTCCCATACATCTTTTAAAAATAATATCAATAGCTCTCTGAACTTTCTAGTGAAAGAATGATGAAAGAATTGCCTGAGCTCTGTGTAAACAGAAGGGAGCAGGGGTAGAAACACAATTCAGTGCTCAGGGAGTCCTTTTCTGTGACTCAAACTCGCATGAAATGACCCCAAGCCCAGATCGCAACTTTGTTACCAACCCGACCTCTCTGCCAACACTTTACGCAAGCAGAGAGCACTTGGGACAGCTTGAAACTGCCCTAGTGGGCAGTCATTATAAGAATTTCTCTGTCACCTAACTGATTGGCCATCCTTTCACAGAATCCTCACATGGCTTCTTTTTCCAGCCAGTTCACAGAGGTATCTTCCCCATTCCTCCTCAACGGTTCCCTCCTTCTCAGTAAGGACTTAGGGGCCACTGACTAAGGAGAGATGGTCACCTGCAGTGTGACATGCTGGCGTCCCATGCCTTACAAATGAAACTGAACGGTCATTAGCAGACTTTACCATGCGAGCAGAGGACACAGCAATGCAGCAGGAGTCAGGAGCCTGCATCCTTCCCTCTTTATCACCTGTAAGACATGCCAACACACAGGGTGTTTTCTGACACACCTCTCTGCCTCTTTTTCTGCATCTGGAATAATTGAAGGCATTATGTGGACTATGGTTGCCCCTGCTTCGGTGCTCTGTGTACTTAACATCTGTTTCAGGGACCGTCTTTTGAAATCAGTTTTCTTCCTCTCTTCAGTAGAACAAAATTTTGCAGCCAGTGATATCAAGCGGGTAACCTGATTTGTGACTAATTATGTATGCAAATAGCCTCAAAAGTGACATTAGGACATCTAATGATGAGTACTTTTGACTGGTGCCTGCACAGGAAAGGCATGCTTTCTCTGTGGCTAGTTATGTAAACCCCTCCTCAATAAATCATATCAGAGAACAAACGTTTAACTCATCCTTAGACTTCCCACTATGATCAAATGGAACACAAAATTATAAGAAAACTGTCACTGCTACAAACAAATAAACATGCAAGCAAGCAAGCAAACAAACAAACAAACAAAAGTCCTGCAAACTGGCTCCAGTGCTTGCTTTTTCTGCTCCTTACAATAGGCACTGGACACAGCCATGACCACTTCTGCCCACTTAACTCATAACTTCTATACATATTCAGAATATGTACTGGGTGCTGAGAACCAAAATGTTAGTATTTTTCACACAACCTCAGTACATTTGTTACCTTCTCTGTTGAAGCTTGTTGGGTGTTTTGGTTGAATTCAGCACACCCCTTTAGTGGCTGATAATGCCACGCGTTTCCTGTATGTGATACTTAGCGGTGAACGCGGATCTGCACGCACACTGGTGCTCTGTCTGGCTAAATAACTGCACACTTTTCCTGGGAGAATGTAGTGGTGGGAGTTGCTGCTTCTCGTTCAATGTTATTGTGACTATTGCCCAACTGGTGGATACCAGATGCTTGCTTCAAATACCAAGGGTAAAGTCACCCCAGTGTGGCTGCTAAAACAAACAAAAACCTTAGCTGTCTTAAATAACATCCTCTTTTTAGATAATCTGGCCAAAACTTGGTGGACACCTGTGTTATATTAATAAAATATATAAAACCCTTAACAGGTTTATAGACAAATTTGATTTCACTCAACGACTGTCCTATAAAGCTCCTATTAGGAAAATGACATTGTTTGAAGGGCAGCGTGATGTGTGAAACGTGACACAGGCAAGGTCTCTACTTCAGTAAAACAAATCAAAACAGTGAGCTAGAAATCGTTGTGAAAATGTTGACGGCACAAGCACAGAGTCAGAAAGCAAAATAAATATGCAGCTTTTTTAAGTAATAAAGAAAAGAAAAGAAATGACACAAAATCATCTATAAGATAAGGCAATTTTTCATACAGGCTCAGATACAGTGTACTATTAGCAATAAGGGAAGTACTATGTCACTGATCTGAAGAGGCTTCCTCGAGCTGCCTCTTTGAAATGCACTGAGCACCATCCTTTTAAGAACCAACCGTGATGGGAAAATACACTGAGAACCAGAGACAGCTCAGGCTCCCCTGGTGGTGCCTCCACTTACATCTCGCCAGACTATTTTCCAGAATTCTTCAGAATCTGCAGAGACTGTCTGTCACAGGGAGCAGGTGTAAAGAAACAGGAGAGATCCAAATCGACCGGTGAGGAGTTGGATCCCTGGTGTGCAAGCTCTTGGATGCGATGGTGAGTTGTGTTGGGTTGTGGGTGATGAGACGCTTCAACTCCTCAGGCAGAGCAGCCGTGTAACAAAGCAGTAGCCATTCACTCATGCCTCAGCCCTGCGAGGATTCTCAGGGCTCGGAAAGCACACAGAAGCATTTGATGCCTGGACTCCTGCTGATGGCAGCAGAGAATAAAGAGTAGCCAGAAGAGATTTAAGAGGGAGTGTGCATTCTCAGTGTTGTACCAAATGTTTCTCAGCTAGTTAATGCTGTCAATTTTATAAGTGATTTGGAGTTTAGTGCCTGCAAAAATAAACCAAACAGATCCCATGAAGAGATAAATTAATTTTGTTCTCTGGCTCCCTCCACGCAGATACGCACACTTTCCTAAAATTTGGCAGTAGCTTTGATGTGAACAACTTTCTGTAAGTTTTGGTTTTGTTATGTTTTGAATCAGAGTCTCCTTATATTGCCCAGGTTAGCCTCAAAGCCTCGGTCTCAAGCAATCTTCCTGCCTCAGATCACCACGTAGCTAGAACTGCATTCTGTCCGTATATTGATTTTGTAGTGGGTTATTTCAGCTTTCAGAAATTAAATGAAATAGTTAACTTAAAAAATCCTATCCAAAATAATCTAATAAAACAAATTTAAGAGCTATATGAAGCAGTTTCAGAAAAATCAAATGTTCAATAGAATTGCCATATTTGTTAATACGTGCTACTATTTGTGTCTACAATTGTAGAACTTTATTGAATTAGATAGTATTAATGTGTCAGTGTTTGAAATTCACTTAATCGTCATCTGATTTTTTTCATCATCCTAAAAATGTAGACACTATAAAGCTGTTTGAGCGAAATTAAACATGAATTATAGACCTCTATCGGTTTAACCTGCTGATTACTAATTTTCAGACCAAATACAGAACTAATTCATTGATAATGTGTCAAGTGACAAAGAAAACTATTCTTATCAAAAAAAAAAAAAAAAAAAAAAAAAAAAAAAGAAAAAAAAAAAAGAAACTATTCTTATCCAGATTATAAATCAATGAAATCCTCACTACTGGGTAACACCAAGAGTGAAAATATTCATTTGAGCTCTGAGTAAAATAGTCGCAAGGCTTCTATTTGCTCAGCAGAGACCATCTAGAATGCATACCTTGCTGAAATACTCAGCTGAAATAAACAGTGTGTTTTGGTAGAAAGCAGGGTAGAAAGTCCAGGGTGGGTCTAGAATTGCTTCTGAAATGTCTGAGATTTGGTAACACACTTTTAATTCACAGAGATGCTCTCACATGCAAACAGCAAGGCCCAGATCACAAAGCATGATTATAGTGTAGCCTAACAGTCCCAAAGCTTCCACAGTCTCATCTGTATTCCTAAGGTTGCAAGAAAAATCACAATACCACTTCTATTGCTTTGTGTTTTAAATGCATTGTCTGTCCTAAGCAAGACCTTCGTCAACAGTGTGTAAACTAAAGGAAATTAGGAAAAAAAATACTCCTGGATAATTTTCCACTTTGTAGATTCACTGAAGAATAGTTTGGGGTTTTTCAAAAGATGATTAATTTACTAAACAAAATCAGATTATGGGAAATACTTTGATATGTTAAATGCACTGACATAAATATGTTAAATTTTGCATGGGTCTCTCTACCTCCCCAGTGCTAGCATAATACATATATAACCACTTTCAGGTTTTACATGAGCCCTGGGCATGGCATTCAGCTTCCCACGTGTGTGTGGCTTATATCAAATTTGAGACAAATCAAAAGTTTCATCCTAAAAAAAAAAAAAAAAGCGGCTAAAGTAATTTGCCAGACAAGCTTGATTGACACAAGGATTTGGATCTTTATTTAAAAAAAAACTTTTCTAGCTTAAGCAAACATCTGTAAATTATAGAGAAAACTTTCCATCAATATTTTGAAATATTTTATTTAGAAAATATACTGGGTTTAAAATTTTTATTAGTGTAAAAAATTCAAATGTTATACTTATTGATGAATGGAAAAGAAGTATTGATTCTAACAGCATAAATTTTTATTTTTATTTTTATTTAACATTTAAATTCTGATCCGTGACTATGACAAGGTCTGTCACATAGACAGAAATAATAATGAATGTATTTTATATTTGTGACTCCCTGTCTGTGTGAACACAGTCTCCCACAGAGGACTTTAAAGACTGTCAAGCAATCACTCTTTCAAAGTATCTTAATTGGAACACACATCGCCAAGAAATCATAAAATTATACAATAATCTATATTAATACATGTTCCATTTTTTTCACCCAAAATCGATAATAATTTTTGGGAGTTGTACACAAATTTATTGTGTAACAACATCCTTAAATTTTTTTATTAATTAAACATTTCTTATTTTTTACATATACATTTATATTATTACATGTGTGTACAATAAACTACCTATAGCAAGAAGAACCATGGCACAATCAGGAATTATATAAATGCTACATTCCTAGTGTTTTGGCTATTCGTATTTGACAGCCTTGAAGAAAACATCTTTCCTATCTTGGTGTGTTTAAAATTCTGAATGTAGGTCTATCTCCATTCCATCTTGTCATTATCAACTTTAAACATCTATCTACACCTAGAAGCATCTTAGCCCCTAAACAGCTAAGCTTCATTGTAAAAACTAAGCTACCTGGTCTTCAACTCCATCAGAGACTTGAGAAGGAATAAACTTGATTACCTGAGTATGCCGGGAGTGCAGGGTAGTAGCTTTCCAAATGAGAAGATGACAGAGACAGTTTTGCTACCTGAATAGTCACCAAAACTCTCTATAATGTTGGAGCATCTTCTTCAGCCTTCTGGTCCAATATATCACACACACACACACACACACACACACACACACACACGCATAACACGTACATATTGTTCACCAAACTCTATACACAAATCTGGAAAATCTTCTCCCATTTATCTCAGTGTGTTGTACGGCACCAACTATTTAATCTGTGGCCAAGCAGTATTAGATTAGGAAGGGCCGTTCAGAGATTCGGACTGGATTACGCATTAACATACAATAAAGCAAATAAGAAATGGATCCAGGATGACCCCAAGTGAAGAACAAAACACCAAGAAGAGTAATCTGTTGGCCACAGCTTGATTTGTCTCTGGGCTTATGAGAGGAAGCATGCCAACTCCTTGGATGCTGAAAACTAAGAATAATCCCAAAGCAAACATTCAGACACTACAGCATCCTCAAATCCATCCCCAAGTCCCTCTGAAGGGGCTCCAGTGAGTTAGTGTGGACGTGTGCATTGGACGTTGCTGTGGTTTCTCTTAGGGCCATGCTGCTGAAGTTGTGGTTAGTGGCTGAGTCTCACACAACTTGAGAGAGTCCGTGCATTGGAAGGAAGAGTTTCAAAGCATTTCACTTCTGGCGGCTACCTGGGAACAGGAAGGAAAGAAGTGTGTGTGTGTGTGTGTGTGTGCTCTTAAAACAGCATACATCAATAAATCAGCATCCATGGCAACTTCCTCAACTGCAAGGTGATACATATCAGCCTTTTATCCAGACATAAAGAATCTTTTTCAAAGCTATGTTATTTTAAAACTTCATACAGAAGTACATCTGAAGTTTTGAACCACTCCCATTTCTTAGGACTTGGACTATTAAAAACAACTCTCGTCCTCTTTGAGGACTTCCCAGGGTCAATAATATGAATCAAGTTACCCCATATTCTTATATATGTGAGCGTTTGAATAGACAAAATAAAATACTTCCTTTTTGATCTAAAATGGCATTTCCTATGTAGAAACAAAAAGCCAAAAGGGAAGTTTTAAGTCTTTTGCGGTAAGTGTCCGAAGAAATTTGTGAAGCCTAAAACTGGATGTGACTTCAGAGGAAGCTTTTCAGAGCCACTGGTAAAGGCCAAGCCAGGGGGGCGTTGCCCACGAGATACCTACAAACCAGAGCAAAGGTCTACACTGGATTGCGAATAATAAGCCTAGTTATTGAAGGCATGAGAATAACTTAGAAAACACCATTGTGGTGCATTTCATAAAATGTTGTCGCTATTTCCATGTCAAATAATAACAACAGAACTTCTTCTGGGAGTGGTAAAAATCAAACAACTTTGGAAGAGGAACTACAGGGGCGGGGAGAGCAAAGAAAAAAGCCACACAGAGTGGCTATAAAAGCTTCATAAACTAGGGAAGACAGGGGAAGAGACTGACACAAGTGAGGAAAAGAAAAGGCTCACCTACTAAGGGTGAAGCTCTTTTTTTAATTTCTAGGCACTTAAACCCGAAACAGGCAGGAAGAAGATTTCAGTGTTAAACATTTTAGAGACATGTTCACCTGTAATATATATATATATATATATATATATATATATATATATATATATGCTAATTGTGTCTGCTATTTTACAGCCTTCTAGTACAACCGAAGTATTTTTAGAGGAACATTGAATTCCTCAGGGTCTTTTATTTCTGCACAGTTCTGAGGAATACCTGCCACAGAATAGGAAAGGCGGGGAGGGGAGACACTCAGGGCTCCTCATCAGCCATCAAGACCTTTCAAAGAGTGATCTCATCATCAAAAGCAGACTGGGAAGAAGCAGAACTTTACACAACAGTAGTAGGGATGAAGGGATGCCCCACAGACAGCATCTAACTCTCGGGCTTTTCTTCTAGGTAGGAAATAACTTAAACAATAAGCAACACATAAAAAACAATCTTTAGGATGATTTTGGAAATTGACACATTTAAGGAAACTGAAGAAAGAAGACAGAGTGCACGTGTAAACCAGAAGCAAGTTCTGCCTGGTCTCAGGATGAGTTCTTGTCTTCCACGCCTGCCCTGGAGTTTGCACACTCCCAGTTGCCGTGGGTCGGCCTCTCAGAAAGAGAGGAGAGGGACACAAGAGTGATTCTTTGGTTTAACGACAATAAGTGGGATTTTCAGAAATTAAAATAAATGGATTAAAGTGGAAAGACATTTGAGTTTGTTTATCCCACAGGAGTTATTTCTTTTTATTCTTTTCTTTCTTTCTTTTTCTTCCTTTTTTTTTCTTTAAGCTCTTTTTTTTTTTTCCAGAAATCCTCCTGCTGGAAGCATGACTTACCACCTGCAGCTAAGCTTCCAGAGAGTAGTTCTTGTAGTGTTTGTGCTGTTTATTCCACTTTGCAATGTTTTATCTACTTCGTGCTCATTTCCTCTGTGGGGTCTGGGTTATCTTGTTTAGATTTTTATGTTAGCTCTATTAAACAGTGATCGGAGAATCGTTGTTTGCTACGTGGTATAATCTGGATCCTGGGGTCCTCCTCAAACTAAGGCACCAGCCAAGGAGAATATAGGCAGTAATCTTCGAACCCCTACCCAGACCTAGCCGATGAACAGGATATTCTCCACTGCTGAGTGGAGAGTGAGATCTGACTCTCACACGAACTCTGGTGCCACTTTTCTGACCACGTCCCCTGGATGGGGAGATCTGGTGGCACTCAGAGGAAGGATAGCAAGTTACCAAGAAGAGAGTCGATATTCTAAGAGCATATATAGGGGGAGGAAGTCTCCCTCAATCACAGACATAGAGGAGGGGAGAAGGGGGGAAGTGGGAAGGAGGGAAGAATGGGAGGAAACAGGGGAAGGGCTAACAATCGAGATGAAATATGAATAAATTAATAAAAGAAAAAATGAAGAGCTTGATGAAGAAAGCAGGGGAGAGAGAGAGAGGGAGAGGAAGAGAGAGAGAGAGAGAGAGAGAGAGAGAGAGAGAGAGAGAGAGAGAGAGAGAGAATCAAATGAAATCTCACCTACACAGTTGGCCTCTTAGGAAAACATCTGCCTGGATGTTTTCTACTGAAAACGATCTGTTAACAGAAGCCAAAGTTAGAGGGAGTAGGGAGAAAAAACTATCTACTAGTTCACTAAAACCAAAACCCAAAATGAATAGATTACAGAAACTGTATTTCTTCAAAAAGCATAATGTATGAATGTTACATCAATTTCTTCAAAAAATATAATATATAAATGTTTTTGCTAGAAAAACCAAAAGAAAGAAAAACGTGCACGCGCTTGGCCATAAAATATCAAATTGGGTTCACGTTTAGACTAATTTTTGTAACTGACAAGCCAAAGTGAAAGTCCAACGTGAGGAAGCTGAAGAAAAGAGGCATGCCCATGTATTCACGTAAAGGAGCACATTTATTTAACTGTGCTGCAATGATTTTACACAAACTTCTTTAGCTTTGTAGTAGTTTGAATGAGAATGTCCTCCATAGGCTTATATACAAATGTTTTTGCTAGAAAAAGCAAAAGAAAGAAAAACGTATACTTGGCCCCAGTTGGTGGAAACACGGAAGGACTGGGAGGTGTGGCCTTGTTGAATGAGGTATGGATGGTACAGGGACCAAAATTTGTCCTAGATGCTCTTCTATGGTGGTGGGAAAACACTGTGACTTAGGCAACATGACAAAATGAATGTCTAATTGGGCTTCTGGTTTCAGAGAGTTAGAGTGAATAACAGAGCAAAAGCATGGTGGCAGCAGCTGCTGGACACAAACATTTAGATCTATGTGCAGGAGGCAGAGAGAGCTGACTAGGAATGGCGTGGGCATTTGAAACCCCAAAGCCTACCCCAGTAACACACCACCTCCGATAAGACCACACCTCCTAACCCTTCCCAAACAGTTCTACCAACTAGAGACCAACTAGTCAAACACATGAGCATAGGGAGGCAGGAAGAGGAACATCTGAGTGAGAAAAGTCATTGTTAAGCTACCGTGTTCCACTCCCTGGCCCCCTTAGGCTTGTGCCATATTATAATGTAAAATACATTTAATATAACTTTGATAGTCCACACTGTCTTTCAGTCACAATACTGTTCAAAAGTCCAAAATTCAAAGTCTCTTCTGAGACTCAAGCCACTTTCTTAATTGCAACCCCTGTAAAACCCAAAAGTAAGTTACATGCTTCTAAACACAATGATTTTGTGGATGCCCATGTATTCACGTAAAGGAGCACATTGGAATATATATAATCATTCCAAATGGAAGGAAGCATAGTGAGAAAAAGAAAAGGGAAAAAGAAAAAAAAAGATTGAATCAAAGCAAGAGCAAAACCCAGAAGAGCAATCTCCAAATCCCATAGCTCCATGTCACATGTCATCTTCAATGGCTCCACCCTCCCAGCTTTGGTGCCTGAAATATACTTCTCTCTCTCTCTCTCTCTCTCTCTCTCTCTCTCTGGTGCCTGAAATACTTCTCTCTCTCTCTCTCTCTCTCTCTCTCTCTCTCTCTCTCTCTCTCTCTCTCTCTCTCTCTCTCTCTCTCTCTCTCTTTCTCTCTCTCTCTTGAGCTTGTTCTACTTCCTTCCTGAAGATCTCCTTGGTAGCTAGTCCATGGTTATCTCTGACAACTTGGGGTCCCCAGTGAAATCCCAGCTTCACTTGTACAGCTTAATGCAATGGCCCATCAAGAACTCCAGGCAGGTGCTCCCCTGCCTCATGCCTGGACTCAGCTGCTCTCCTTAACCATGGAGGAAGATTCCATAACCCCTTTCCTTGTGTATCCTTCATGACTCTATAACCACCCACATGTACAGCACTGCCCAGCTTGGCTGCCCACTTGAGGTGAACCCTTTTCTGCTTCTACTACATTGGCAACAGCTCTGATTTTTGTTGTTTTTTAGGAACAGACAATTCCTTAGGCTTTTTCCTTCTATAAGTTTCAAGATTAGCTGGGTAAGGTGAGGTCTTGTTCCGAGGGCATCTTACCTTTTAGGTCAAAGCAGATCAGAGTTGGCCTAGATCTTCTTATTGTTTTAGCACAAGCCTTGGCACAAACATTCAATTTTCTGGTGCTCTTTTTCAATTCAAGATGTACATTTTTTTATTTCTTTCTTGCCCCACTTGCACTTTATCAATATAGTACTACATAGGAGTGATTACTATGAACTATATCACGGAGTCACTATCAGGCTGTCTTAAAATCTCCTCCACCAAAAGAATTAGTCTATTACTTTTCAATTTAGCCTCAGGCGAATAATTAGGACAACAATGGAAGCCATCCATATTCTTGGCCAATGTATCACAAAAATGGCCTCAAGCCCAGCTGCTAATAATTATTTCTCTCTAAAATTTTCTTGGGCTGGGGCCTCATAGTCCACATTGCCCTCAGCACTACTGTCTTCCAGGCTCCTGTTAGGATGACCCATTAGGTTCTGCTTACAGTGTTAAAATCGCTTTCCTACCCTAAAGCCCCCAAATCTTCCACATTCCTCCTAAAACAGTATGGTAGAGCCTGTCATAGCAATAGCCCAATCCCTGGTATCACTTTTATCTTAGTTAACTTTTCTATTACTGTGACAAAACAGCATGACCAAAGGAACTCATAAAATAAAATGTTTAATTGGGCTTACAGTTTCAGAGGATTAGAGCCCATTACGGCAGAGTGAAAGTACAGTGTAGTGGATATACACATTTTTTTGTTTTGATCCCAAGTGTGGATGGGGAACAGACTTGTGAGAGAACAGGTGATGTTTATCCACTAGAAGACAAACCACCTCATGCAAGGCCTTGGTTTTTACCAGCTGAAACACATCTTAGTACAGACTCTGAGAGGATATACATATATATATATATATATATATTTGGGGGGGTCTTGTTATCGTTTGGCTATTCATTGCTCCACTTCGAGATGCTCCTAGAGAAACTGCTCCAGAGAACACTTTGGGGCTCCAGGTTCTGGCTGCTGTTCCAGGTTCCAGCTGTAACTTTGGTTGAATTGCTGGTCTGCTCAAATCCTGCCAGCTATGCCAGGGGAATCGCTCCCAGGAACTGAGTCCAAAAAAAGTCTACTTCCCCCGTTCCCATTAACCTCTTCTCTCCTGTCTAGGGTAGGTGGGTTGGAAGAGAGGTATAAGCCTTAAAGAACCTCAAATAAAGTAGGTTTGGAAAAGGTCGAAGCCTACACTACAGCAGCAGGAACAACTGAGAACTCACATCTTGATCCACAAAGAGTAGAAAAGCAGAGAGCACATGGGGAATGGCAGAAGTTTTTTGAAACATCGAAGCCTACCCACACCTAATGACAAGGCCTTTTCCAACAAGGCCACACCTCCTCGTCCTTCCCAAACTGTTCCACCAACCAGGACCAAGTATTCAAACACACAAACCTATGGGGACATTCTTATTCAAACAATCACAAATTTACTAGTAAAAAAAAAAAGAAAAAAGTTGCTAAAGTTATAAATGAAGACCTACTTTGATATTTGCAGACTTTTTTTTTTTTTTTTTTTTTTTTTTTTTTTGCCTCTGGGATTCTTTATCTATAGAGAGGTCTCCAAGCTCTTGCCCTAAGGAAGATTGAAGAAGGCTCCAGAAGGCTCTGCCCTAGCCCTCCTGGTCTGTAATAGGACTCTATGGAAATTACCTGAGGAGAGCTCTGGGACTTTGGAACTTACTTTGGAGCAAAGGACACAGAACTCCCTGGCAGCTGCTCCGATATGTAACAACTGATGGCACGTTCGATGGATGGCTCTATTTATTTGTTTATCTTTAACAGGGTCTCCTGTAGCATGAGCTGACTTCAAACTTGGTATGTAGCTAAGGGTGAATTTGAACTCCTGAGCCTCCTTCCCCTTCCTCCCAGCACTGGAATTACATGAATGCATCACCATACCTAACATGTGAAGATTTTAAAAGCTAACTGCTGTGTTGCTTCCAGGTTAAAATAAATAAATAAATAGAGTGGAAAGTGCAAGCAAAGAAGCAGAAAAGCTTTGACTGTCATGGGAGGATCCTGGGCTCATCTAGCAGAGGCAGCCCTGTGTCCATGAGACTCACTTAAAGTTGGAAAATAGTGGTGAGGTTATCATGATTTAATATTTCCCCTTGGAGCAGATTTTCTTTTCAAAGTAAATATGACCAGCGTAACCATATATAGTTATGAGAGGACCTAGAAGCTATTCGGGTTTTAATGTAACAATAGACTGTAGTTATAACAGCCATTCAGTTTTAACTTACTAACCAAGAACTCTATCACCCAGATCTGGCATCAGGAAGTCCCCACTCAAGTTGTGGAAATTAAGCTTGAGATACAATGAAAGGAACATCAAAACACAGGCGGACGTTAGATCAATGAGCACTAAGTTTTATCATGTGTGATTTCCATTTCCTTTTAGATTAAAATTTGTATGCCTAGAAATACTCCTGAGCTGCTGTGTTCTTCTTTCCACCATACTGGAGCTATATAGATTTATGTTGAGTGTTGTCCAAGGTTGAAGAGTGTTCCCCATACTGCACTGTAGACTGCCTGTACTAGCAGTTGCTGTTAATGTTTATTTGGGCATGCACTACACTGTACTGAAAATGCACAAGTCTAATCTTGTGTTGTAGGTACCAGCATCATTTCCATTTTGTGGATTTATAAAAAATCTGAAGACGATACTTAGTCATGTGGCCAATTTCACAGAGCACGTAAGAGTCCACACCAACTGACTCCCAAATCCACAACTTTGATCACAACTCCGGGTTGTTGATTATTTTGAACGACAGAGTCATTTAAAATGGGCTTTGGGAAACAAAGGCAAGGGAGGTGACTTCGTTTTGGTTCAAGCACTGGAAAATGAGCCCTGGGTTAGACATCAGGATATATATATGTTACTCTCTGAGCTCATGAATTTTAAAGCCCAGGAAGAGTCTCGCAGCTGGATGTGGATGTGAAGGGGTGCTGACCTATAGAGGGAAATGCACTGACAGGCACAGACGCAGCAATGGCTCTCAGTGGCCGCGCCTCTCAGAACCCCTGACTTGGAAAGTGGACTCACCTGTCCTTGCAATATGGCAGAGACTTCTAGAAGATTAGAACCACCCTTATTTGCATGAGCTCCCTAACCTCCACCAAAGCTAAAATACAACCCCTTAAGAATGCTTCAGATGCACACATTAGTCATCTTGCTCATAATTTAGTGAACAGCATCTGCATTCAGTCAACCTCAGTGGAATTTACTGAAAATATGAGGAAAACCTCTATCGAGGATGAATAATCACGCTCAGCATAATAAAGACTCATTAACCAAAGCTTCGGGGGATGGGGGGGGGGGAGGGGAGCCATTTGAAGATTAAAGCAAAATCAAATATGGATGAGCTGTTGCTAAAGATTAAGAGGGTATTTGGTATTATAAGGAAAGAAAATTAGTGTGACTTAGTTCATGGAAAGATAGTGGGAAAAAATTGTTTCTTATGTCATCTAATTCTAAATCTTCTATTATTTATTACTGCTTAGGGATGCAGAGCAAGAGAAAGCCATTAGAGATTGAGAATCATTAAGACATAATGAAGGCTTTCAAAGACAACTCCTAATGAAAAGCAGAATTTTTCAAAAATTAAAAAAAAAAAAAATCCCCCAAATTGTATTTCAGTTTAAAATATATAATGATGCTCTGAGTCTTTTGAAGTCATCCAGCCTATAATATGAGCTTATGCTGTCTGTTGCATTAAGAGCTGAGTTTATGCTATACTTAGGAGGCAAAATGTTTGCTGCCTTATATGGAAATTTTTAATTGGGGAAAATTGGGAGGAAAATAGATTCTATAAGGCACAAAACAGCACGCATTAAAATGTACTCTACATGTATTGTTTTAAAAAAGTGCAATATGCATACTGCTAAATGTCTGTTAAGTTTTGGATGAAGTATTTGTGAGTAAAACACAAGCAAAAATCTACTTGGGCAGCCATGCAATTGCAGGCATTGTTTTTCTTTATACCTTTCTTGATTTTTCCCAAGGTTATTGCAGTAAACTGATACTACTTATCAAAATTATAAAAATCATCATTATTTTTTAAAATATTTATTTACTTACTTATTTGTGTGTGTGTGCCTGAGTCTGTTCTGTACAACACGGATGCAGGAGCCCAAGGACGTCAGAAGAGGGCATTGGATGCCCTGGAACTCGAGTTACAGACAGCTGTGAACTGCTATGCCAGTGCTGTTGGGGAAATAACTCAGGTCATCTGCAATAGTAATGAGCTCTCTTGACTCTAAGCCATCTCTCCTTTATGTTAATTTAAAATGGACCTTTTTTTCTCTAGAGTTCTAGGGGAAAAAACCCAGGGATCTGTGTTGGTAAATGAACAGATAATCTGACACCTGGATTGTGGGTGATGTTTTTAGCAGGATTTATAAAGAAACCAAACAACATAAGCCTAATAATATAGCTCCATCCCATGTTGATCTGGAGGATTCAACAGATGCATTGGAATTTTTAGTAAAGGACGTGATATGGTCTCCTGAGGTTTTGCTTACAAAATGAATTGAAATATTTGCAGATCAGAAGAGCTACACTTGTTTGAAGAACAAGGCTAAATGCCTGTAAATTAAAGAAAATAATAGCCTGGGGGGAAAGACTAATTGGGCAGCCTCATCCCCCAATCAGCAGTAAACTGCAGGGAGCAATGACCAGCCTCCATAGCACACAGGACACTTAACCTAGAAAATGGTAATGTAGGTGGTGACGGTGGTGGCACACCATTTATTAAGCATCTACTTCGTGTACAGTGTTGCAGTAGCATCTTTTATGCATTTCTGCCTTTCATCACAAGCACAATAACCCTGCAAGGTTAGAGTTGTTTTCAATTCCAGACAAGTAAATTGCAAATTTGAGAAAGCATTAACCATAGAAAATAGGTAATTACTGATAAGGACATTAATTAATTTATTTGGTTTAATGTGGTATGAAGAATAAAGCCTAATTAAAAAATATGTGGTACATAATAAAGTTGGGGAAAAGGGCACAGAAATTAGAGTGCTAAAGGTGAATTGGAGTATGCTACATAATGGAAAAGGAAATTTGTGGGTTTATTTGTGAAGTTGGCTTTACCTGTTACATTTAGTAACGACAGCACAAGATCTCACCCTCTCTCTATAGCAAAAAATGGCACTACTATATATGTGCCTGAATGTTGAATCTTGTTACATGAGATTTACTCTAGCAGAGAATTAGGCCCAAGAAAGCACTGAAGCAGCATGGGTGAGGAGCCTGATTGCATGTCATGTGTAATCACATATGTAAAAAGCAAAGTACCTGGGAGCAAATGATGGGGCCTGATCAGAACAGGCGGGGAAGTAGGATAAGAAGAGTAAAGGTCAAAGGTGACCAGATGTGTGCCTGTGCTCGTTGGTTTTTGTCAAGTCGACACACGCTAGAGTCACTGGGATGAGGGCAGCTTTGTCACAGCATTGCCTCTGTCAGATTGTCCCGTGGGTATGTGCAGGGCATTCTGTTGATTAGTGATTGATGTGGGAGGGCTTCATTTAGAATAGATGGTGTCACCCCGGGCAGAAAAGCAGGCCAGTAACCATCGTACCTTCATGGCCTCTGTACCAAGTTCCTGCTTCCAGAATCCTTCCTTGGCTTCCCCCCAATGATGGCTGGTATCTTTATAAGCCAAACAAACTCTTTCCTCTGCAAAGTTGGTTGGTCAGTCTTTTTACTATTGTGACAGAGAAAGCAAACTAGGAGAATGTCCACAGAAAATCCATGACTTGGGACTATTTAAAGCGTGGGTGAGCAAAGTTATCTAATAACCACTCAAGGAACACTACTGAAAATGATGTTTTTTAACCACAAGGCCTCAGATAGCCAGGAAACACACTACCACATAGAAGTCAGCTCTGCAGCTGGTGCAAGCCTTGCAGTAGGCACAGATATTTTTTTACAGCTTCTTTGGTGGAGGATTGCTGATTGGGTGACTTGATAGCAGGTTGATTGCAAGATTTACATCTCTAGCTTAGCAAGCATTCCAAGACAGGATTCTGAAACAGCAGGTTCATGTGCTGAGGCCCCTCAAACAGAGCTCCAGGTCTGCTCCAGGTGGAAAGTGGGTGTGACCTGGAAGATCATTGGTCCTTCTGGTCCAGTCTCTATGTGTGTCTAAAAGTATTTATTAATAAAGGCACAGGAAGAAATGACTGTGAGGGTCAAGTTTAATGATTTCATCTATTTCGTTTAACATTGGTTGTGGTTTTATTGCCTGAGCTTTAAGAATACCCAGCATGGGCTGGAGAGATGGCTCAGAGGTTAAGAGCACTTGACTGTTCTTCCAGAGGTCCTGAGTTCAATTCCCAGCAACCACATGGTGGCTCAGAACCATCTGTAATGGGATCAGATGCCCTCTTCTGGCCTTCAAGTGTACATGCAGGCAGAGCACTGTGTACAAAATAATAAATAAATAAATCTTTTTTAAAAAAAGAAAGAAAGAGAGAAAGAGAATGGCCAGCATATTCTAGATATGGCTCTACTTTCAGATTCTGATTGTAAATATTCACTTTCAGTCTGTTGGTTTATCTGCTTTCTCCTAATGATGCCTCTTGAAAGTAGAACTTTATAATTCTGGTAAAGCCACAGTTTATCATTTTCCTGTTTTCTGTCACTGTGCTGTTAGTGTTGTGTCATCTTAACCCAAGATCACAAGAATTTTTCTCCTGATTTCCCTACAGCTCTAGAGTTTTGAATTATGCTTGGGTCTATGAGTGTTGGGTATATAATGTGGGTAGGGTTTGGAATTTAGTATTATAGGTTGCTGTAGTTGAATCCCCGCCAAGCTCTTATCCCTTGGTGTGAAACGATCAGAGGATGATGAAAAATTTAAGAGGTGAGGCCTACTAAGGGGTGGAGGGCCTTGCATGGAATCATGGAATTACTCCTTTGCTCTTACTTCACTTAAGAGTACTTCTCAGGTTCAGTAAGTTCCCTACAACATGTGCTCTCGCTGGGATATGCAGTGCTACCCTGAGCCTTAAAGCAAGGGCACTAAATTGATTTCATGAAAGTGGATGTAGTAAGTCTGCTAAGGCTGCTGTGACAAAGCGCCACAGGTTTGGTGGCTTAAAGAAGTCTATTTCCTCACAGTTCAGGAGGGACATATCCAAAACCCAGGTGTGGCAGGTTTGGTTCCTCTGGAGACCTTTCTCCTGGGCTTGTAGATGTCACGCTCTCAGTTCTTCCCCACGTGGGTTTTCTTTTGCACCTGTCTGTGTCTGCGTCCTCATTCCGCCTCTTTGTAAGGATAACACTCGTATTGCCTAAGCGTCTACTCTTAGAGCTTCATTTTGCATTAATTATGCCCTTAAAGAGTCTAGCTCCAAATAGCCTATTCTAAGACAGTGAGGTTTAAATCTTTAATATATACATATTGGATAAAAAAAATGTGCCCCGTAACTAGCAACGTGATTAGATATCTAACAGACAAGTTCTAGACGTGAGGAAGGAGCAGTGCTGGCAAAGGCAGCGGAGAAGAAAGTTAGACTACTTTGTGCATCTACATAGTAGATGTCAGAATAATTGGACCAATCAGTAGGGCTTTGTGGGTCTAAATACAGAACTTCAAACTTCGTCTTCAAAGTAGTTATTTTTATTGATCATTTGATAGGATCACTTGAGACTTAGAAAGAAAAACAAAGAAGTAATATCCTGATCTTATTCCCCGAAAAATTCAGGTTAAGGCTGCCTGGGTGATGTTTTTGAAAACACACACCTAGTTGATTCTCACTACAGCCTTTAACACGGGAAGCACTGAGATAAGATTTGTGTTAAAGAAAATTACTCAGGAAACAGTGAGGAAAGTGGGCTGGAAAAGCCCAGTGTAATAGAGAGACCATCTTGCAGTAGTCACTCCAAGAGACAGTGGAATTTGTACAGCACAGTGATGAGAACCCAGAAAGAATAATAAGGGATGCAGGAAAATGGGTAATTCAATGCATGGAATGAGAAAGTAGTTTGTCTGCTAAGAGCCTTGCATCTTTGGCATGATTTATTGCGTGGAGTACCAGTCATTAATAACAAAAACACAGGGGCCAGTGAGATGGCTCAGTGGATAAAGTGTTTGCTGCTGCACCAAACCACCTGAGTTCAGTCCCCAGGATCAACATGATGGTAAGAGAAAACCAACTCCTATAAGTTGTCCTTTGACCGCCACATGTGTAGCATTACAAGCGTGCACCCACAGATAGATTCACGTGCACATGTGAATAAATAAATAAATATATAAATAAATATCATAAAATTTAAATATAGGAAGGAGGTAAGACTTTAGGGAGGTGATAGATTCAATTTTGGACTTATTGGGTTTGAGTTTTTGTGATGAAGCAGAAAGAACAGTGGTATGTAAAATTCTGGGCTCAGCAGAGAAATCTGAACAGAAGACATTTGGAGGTCGTCACTGTGGATAATTTATAAACCCACAGAAGCAATGGGATAGCCAAGGAGAAACTGAGCTGAAGACAGTTCCTCCCCCTGCCCCCCCCCAGGAACACAATCACATAAAGATGGCTTGGAAGATGATATCAGAGACACCACAGGAGAATGTGACAAAGAATTTGAGGAAGAGGGATGTCAGTAGAGGGAAAAGCTACAGGAAGATCAAGAAATATTGGCTAATAAGAACTCCTTGGATTTGTGAATCCACACAGAACAGAAGGCATTTTCGTAGCAGCTTCCAGAGAATCGATGGATCTTGATCCCAGGTGCAAGCCTGAGTGAATGGGTTGCTTGTGTACATTGTGTTGAGTATAAAATAGTTTTTGGTGGGGGAGAATGCAAAGCCAGGAGGGCAGGCCTCTTGTTAGAAAAGTGACAACTAACATCCAAAGGTCTTGACATAGAAGGGGAGAGGTAATGACAGCAGGGCAGTGAGAAAGGCAACAGAGCAGAGGGCTTTGATTGGCGATCAGCACAGAGAAGTTTCAGATTTCAGAGCAGAGTGAGGTTCAAGCAATGGTAAGACCCTGACAATGAGCTACTGACGCAGAGTGAAAGGCGGCTGTGAATTTGGAGGCTAAGTCGTTGTTACATTCAGAGTCCTTTTGATAAAAGAAAAGGGTAGAAGTAAGGGGAAGACTGAAAGCCAGATGCTCAAGGAGCAGTTCGAAGGGATGCAGGGGAAGGATGCAGGAGCACCTAGGATACTGTGTGGACCTAATGCAAGCAAAGCCGAAGGGGAAGGAATTAAAGTTCTCCGTGTCTAGGGTGATGGCATAATAACCATGACTGGGCTTTCCAAGATAACATGTGAAGAACTGGCTGTGACACGAATGTGCAATTGTCCTTACTGCTGCAGAAAGCAGTGACAAAAGAGATGAAAGGTGACCATAGAAAAGGTCAGCATCTGTAGGGTCTTATAGGGTATGGTAAAGGACTTCATCATGCATCGTGCTGTATTTTCAAAGTGCCCCTGCCACCACTACAGCCAAGGTCCAGGAGCTTGAACCTTAACAATTAAACATGTGTGTTAATAGTTCTTTGAATTGTGCCCTGAGGAAGCGATCAAGCATAGATAACAACATTAGAGTAAGGATCCAATGACGACGTTCTTAGTTTTATATACTAAGAGGCTAGGACGAGGAACCTGGGACAGCACACTTGCTCTCTCTTGCCTAGGGATGGCCTCTAATGGGCTATGATTCAGCCAGGACCTCCCTCGCCCAATGTCAAGAGCACGCTGCTGTCTTGCTCTTCAATGTCCCAGCCCATAGAACCAGAAGCCAAATGTGTACATTTGATAGCCCCATGTATTTTGCTACAAACCAGGTGACTAAGTAATATAGGAAGATTAGTTAATTTAAGCAGGAAAATGGCAATGTGAGGTCTGAGTTTTTAGAAATGTCCCGGGGAAGATTTGTGCAGGATGTATTGTGAGGAACCAAGTGATAGAGACCAATTTTGGAAACAAATGCCATAAATGCAGGTGAAGTTCTGGAGTAGAGCAGCAGTGGTACCAAAGAAAAAGCAGTAGACAGAGTAGGCAACTAGGGTCGATTCTGTTGTGAAGAATTCGGACTTAAAAACTGAGGACAAAACTAAAGAGTAGTAGAGTTCTCAAAGAAGAAGCTGCAGACAAGGAGCAAGCGAAGGGAAAAGAAAGAAAAGAGGAGGAAGGGGACATTTTATTCTTAAGAATCATATGATATAAAAATCTTAATTTGATACTCTCTTTCAAACAAGTATACATGTATAATAACAGAGAGAGGGGTATATAATATCCTTAAAAGATTTTGACTTTCATACCTTTTCCAAACTTCCTGTCTATTTAAAATAACATACCCTTTGACCAACAAATATCAGCTGCTGATTGATCACTGCCATTACGACTTGTGTGACAACGGTTTCTTGTGAAGATAGTGACATGGAAGTCAAAACACAGGAAAGTCAGAACAGAAGGTTTACATGGTTTTTTTTTTTTTTTTAAGCTTACCTTACTAAAGGACAGCAAAAAGCAGGTCCTGCCCAGCCACAGAAAGCCAAGTAAAATGGCCCACATTGACCCTCAGACTGACAAACCCCTTAGGGGAGTGGCTCCAACACAGGGCAGGCTTTGGGACAGTTTCTACAATGAATGGGTGATGGGTTTTTCTATAGTCTTCCTTACACAACATACAGAAATATGTCTTTGAAGAAATATGATTAGGATTTGCAAATAACTCACGGGAGAGAGCAATTTGAAACAGGGTCCTCTTTCAGGCTTGCAGATGTTCTGACTCAGAAATGAAATTAAACTTGGGCAAAATATCTGTGTGAAACAATTCCTTCCCACGCTGCAGCCCCTCACATGCACTGAAACTATGAAGGGTCATTTCTCCTGCCAAGGAAATCTAAGCACCATCTTTTTCTTAAAGTATAAATACAGAATATCTCGTGCAGTGAAATTTATGGGACATTTTCCCACTGAGGCCAGAGGTAGCATGAAAAGCATCTCTCGCGAAACTCCTGAGTGAGGCTGCAGGTTAAGGCAGAAGGATCTTCAAGGCAATTGTTGCCTTTAAAAATGCACTACTCTAAGTTTCCTAATTCTCCAGTATCTGTGAATCAGCACAAGCCTCATATTCCTGAAAACCACAAGACTTACCCATTATATAGGGATGGTTACCACAGACATTATGTTTAGTAAAACAAGCCAGGTACAATATGTGCTTTGTAATTTAACTTATATGAAGTTCAAGTCCAGGCAGAGCATATCTATGGGACCATAATTGCTTATCTATGGGGGCCATAATTATGGAGGGGTTTCTCTAGGTCAGATAAAAAAAAATGAGAGAAAAGGCAACAGCGAAATTTGATGCTCTATGTTCTATATCTTCCTGGGAATAGCTATACCACAGTGAATAAGATTGTTTAGATGTATTCAAATTAGAAATAAATTCTGTACATTTCATTATACATAGATTATGCTTTACTTAAGCAAATGAATTCTCATGAAAAGTCTTAGCAAATGTTTTATCTCTTGACAATGTGTAGAATGTATTGGGTCTAAGCATGCTAAAAAAAATTAAAGGTGTCATATATAAATATATCTTCTAAAATGCTATTTTTCTTACCCCTAGAGTTTTACTATAAAAAACAAAAACATGCTAACAAGTAAAATGTTTGTGGCATTCTATAAATGCTTACTAACCCTGGCAAGTTGTACACGCAGAAAATGAGAAGACGTAGATTCTTTTAATGTACAAAGTATTTCAGCTTATTTAGCCAGGAATTACCTTTAAGATATTAAGATTTTCTCATCTTTTTAGTTAAAGTTATACACCTGGTAAGTCTGGAGGAAAAGACAAATGCCTACCTGATATGACCAGCACTGACCTGCAGCCAAGCATTTCTCTGTGGTGTGTGTTTTTGTAGCAATAAAAGGAGCGAATTAGCTACAGACAAATGGGCATTGGAGTAACTGGGTAGAGTCTACAGGTTCTGCTGAAGAAATATTAAGTGTTTGTTCCTAATCTATCTAAAACCAAAGAGGTACAGAAAACTCCTCCCAATGCTGTGTTGATGAAATAATTCACAGAGTTCAGAGGAGACAGTGGCAGGGCTCATGGCTCAGTCCGTGCCTGCTCTTCCACTA
The DNA here is from genome assembly GCF_903995435.1 of Acomys russatus. Classification (NCBI taxonomy): domain Eukaryota; kingdom Metazoa; phylum Chordata; class Mammalia; order Rodentia; family Muridae; genus Acomys; species Acomys russatus. Next base: position 15,703,944 of record NC_067168.1, read on the forward strand.
TGGTCTACAGTCAGTGGCAGAAAATGGGCCTCAACACAAAAGTGACAGCTATACATACCAGAACGCCATGTGCTAGGGAGAGAGAGTAAAATCATGAACAGAAATAACCACAGCTGAGAGGTTTGTACCATGGGACAGTCCTACTTGCAGGCAAGGTGCAATTCGCATGGGTACACTAAAGATGGGACAGCCAAAGAATGCAGAATGCATAGGGCTTCAGGCAGGTCATTTGCTTCTAAGAACTGAACAGTGGGTTTTGCTGGAAAGGAATGGTCTAGTAACACCACTTACACTCAAACAGTGCTTGTTACTTATGTAACTTCTGTAGCATGAATTTCTTTCCTTCCTTCCTTTCTTCCTTTCTTTCCTCCTTTCTTTCTTTCTTTCTTTCTTTTGGCTAATTGTTTTCCTTATCTCTGCAATATGCCTTGAACTAATATAATCACTACAGCTACTATCCAGAAGAGGTGTGTGTGTGTGTGTGTGTGTGTGTGTGTGTGTGTGTGTGCACGCGCACACACACACACGCACGCACTGTGTCTATTTGTAGGCTGAAGGTTGATGTCAGGTATATTGGCCAATTATCCTTCACACACAAAGAGACAGGATTTCTCGCTGAACCTGGAGCTCCTCAATTTGGCTAAACTGGCTGGCCAGTGAGCTCCAGGTATCTGCTTGTAAATGGAAATTCTAGCTCCACTTACAGATGTGCACCTCCCTGGCCAGCTTTACACAGGGTTCTGGGCAGAGAACTCAGGTTCTTATGTTTTCAGGTCAAGCACACACTTTACCAGCGGTGCTATCTCCTCAGCTGGCTTCCCCACTTTGATAGTGACTTGCATGCACCGTTTTGGAGCCCTGTATAAGAATCCCCTCAAAGAAATGCAAGGTAGAGCCAGGCTCTTTGGCTAGCAATATTTGGCTCCTTATGCTCAAAATGTTAGGATGCTGAGGGGTGAGTTCCCCAGTATTTCCACCAGCAGGCTTTTGGTCATTCTTATAATCCTATCTTAGTCCTTAGCTAAAATAAGCACCATTCATAAATGCATGATGGTAACTCTCTACACTGTTTAACACCCAACAATTTGCTAAAATGTGCATCTGTAAATGACTGTTTATATTAGCCATTAAGTATCTGTAAAAGCATGTACACTGCTGCCAGTCTTTCCCAATAAAGGCTGTCTGTCTTGAGTTGACTCAGGATAAGCAGTGTAAACAGGGTGGCATATAAAGTGTGAGACAATATACAGAGTGTATACCGAAGCTTAGCTGATTAATAAAACATGGCTGGCCTTGATTCCGTTTATAAGAAACTTAAGACATTTATCAACATCTGTCTGAGGCCAGTTCCATTTTTTGGGACTGTGTTGTGGATAGCTGATTAATAAAAGATGATGCCTTAGGAAGGAAGTTTAGATCTTTGAAGGCACTGACAAAGGACAAGGCCAAGTGGAATCTGCATATGAAAGGGACCGGTGAAAGTGAAGGAACTCACCCTGGAAGTCCGTGCCACCTCCCCACAGCACTTCATGTCTCTCAGATTGGCCCAGTCTGCAAAAGAAAGAATTTCAAAAATTAAGTGTGGAATTAATTTACAAGACAGATTGTAGGGTTTTGGTGTTTAAGGTTTTTTTTTTTTTTTTTTTTTTTTTTTTTAAGAAACTGAAACATAATCCAGTTCCCTCGTGGCTTCCTCCCCTTGGTGTTCTTAACTTTGCAGCTTTCTATGTTTGTTTTTCATTTGTACCCTTGATCTTTTAGTCCTTCCTTTCCTCTTGGCTGGAGCAAAGTGTAAGAATTGAACAAGTGCCTCCCTTGCAAGCTGATAGACTTGCCCCGCAAAAGCATTGCCCTTGTGCAAAACGGAGCCCTGCATTCCTTCACAGTCTTTTAACCCTTCCACCCAGCGCATCTCAGGGCTCTGTAGTGACTCAGGGACTGTCTTCCTTCTACACCTATGGCCAAGGACTTGGAGGTAAAATGAAGTCAATGGTAAAGTTTGGTAATAAGCATTTCTTCCAGAACATCCCATTATCACCTAGCCGGGCAGAAACCGTCCCCTGCATGGCACACAGTAAAGGGCTGGAGAAGAACTTCAGAATCATCACAGTACTCCCGACTCATCTGAAAATAAAATACCTTCTTAACTCCTTACTGAGGAAGTACTCACAGCCCAGCTTATGTTAACGTCTTACATTAGCAACGGGCAGATAACGAACCTGGAAAAATGTGAACATCTTCAGTGTCTCCTTGTTAACTGTTGCCCAAAGATCTCATTCCTATCCCTCAGCTCTGTGGTGCTGTTCAGACTGGACAACCCAGGCAAATGCCCAAACAGATGATCTGAAGAGGACAGTGGGGGATGGGGCAGGCGGGAGTATGTCCCCTGCAGGCTTGGCACACCCAGGCATCACCTTGGCCAACCCACATGCATCCAACTGAACCTTTCACAATTCTGTCTGTTCTTTATGCTCTGTACTCTAACCTGGGTCACGTTCACAGTACATCATAGAAACAGGAAAAGACAGGAGGAAACTAAAGAAAATTCCTCTGGTCTTTGTTAGACACAGAAGCCCAAGAACAACAGTATTTGATCAATGGTGTTGTAGAATTTGTGCCCAGCCTTGCACCCCACAGACCCTCAAATTTTAAAGACACAAACAAACAGAAATAATCTCACCGGGGGCAGTCTAGGAACCTCTGTTGCAAAACTGACTTATAAATCCATCTACGGAGTCACACAGCCCCAGGCCAAGAGGAGGATGGGAAATCTGCTTGCCAATGTCCATCCGGAGAGTTTCTGCTATTTCTGATAACATTATTCCCCTGTTAAATACAAGTCATCCAAGAATTCTTTTTTTAAGATTCTTTTGGAACCTAAAACAGTCTTTTTTACACAAATCAGGTCCTCCCCATGCCAGTCATGAGAAAACATGAGGTAATTAAAATTAACCAAGTGCTGACTAAAACTTGCTTAGCTATGAATATGAGGGCATGTGCAAATGTATATAACTATATATATACATATGAATATGCATATGTATATATTCATAAGAGTGGATTTGTATATGTGTGTGTATATGCATATATATATGTATATATATATATATATTCACATTATGAGGGAAGAACCATGCTTATCCTCTGTATGTTAGTCACCTGATCCCAGAAAGATGCTGTGAGAGTGCCTGTGTGCTATTACCTACTCTGTGTAGTGTGTGTGTGTGTGTGTGTGTGTGTGTGTGTGTGTGTGTGTGTTCTGGTTTGAGCAGTTGCTGACAGGGGGCAGAGGACTGAGACTGATGAAGCTGCAGGAGGTCTGTGCAGACATAACCTTTACTTCTCGCAGGAAAAGCCACCATAAAAGGGGAATTGGGCTGAGCTGGGAAAAGCTGAAGCAGGACTGTCCAGTAATGTCCAACATGTGGTGTTGTTTAAGGCTGAGTCCCGTGGGCCTGGGAACAGCACTACTGCTGAAGACTGAGATCTGCTCAGCCTGCCCTGCTGGGGTCAACGCTGGAGACCACACTCATGGGAAGGCGATGGGGGGGGTGTCAGACTTCTCCAGAAGGAAGGGCATTTTCACACTAGGTCTCCATGGGAAGAATTGTATCCTGGACCAAAATTATGGGACTCAGAGAGAGCCTTCAGGAAGGTGTCTCTTGAAATCGGAGCTGAGCCACAGCCTTGTTAGCATTGTCATTCTCTGTCAGAAGCACCAGGAAAGTTAGGTGAGTGCCGACCCTGCCCTTGCAGGGCTCTCATGGTGCACACCACATCATGCACACATGTCACTTGCAGCTTCTGAGAAGCCCTGGCAGCATGTGTGGCCTCATCAGGGCACTGTGAGGACAGCAAGTGGCAGAACACTAACTTAAGAATGGCTTTCGTTTTGGGTCTTATGACACTGCTTGTTAGCATCCCTTGACTAAAATAAACTGCTCCCTCCACTCAACTGACCACCATGTGTGCCTTTGCACACTGCTCCTCCGGTAGCTTTAACAGGCCCCTCCCCGCTTTGTCTGCCTTTTCTTTTGTCCATAACACCGTTTTCTGTCACACTGCCATTTAGCTTTTTACTTACACTCATTGCTTGTATCTAACTTGTGCTGTCTACAACAGGAGCCCGAATCATCAGTGATTTTTTTTCCCATTTCTTTCTCCAATAATGTAAGCCAAGGATCTTGAGCAAGAGCTAGGCATGGGAAAACATGCCTGATAAATATTGCTGGTGGAAAGAATAATATGAAAGAGGAGTGTACACTGTTTCTCATATTCTTCGGCTTTCTTGATGCTGATTAGAAATAGTTCAGTCAATCTAAAATCTTAATTCTTGTCTTGATAGAGCTTCTGATTTGCCCCTATTTTCTTCATGGGAACATTGAACTACTCAATACTTTAATCCCACAGGCATCGACCAAAAACACATTAGGAATTAGGCGCACAGAGTATTGGACAAATGGGATGTAGATGAGAGGAAGGCCCAGGCTGTAGCTTCAGGATGGGAACAAACAGTGGAAACAGGCTCAGACAGCCCAGTGAGAGAGCATCAGAGCACCAGGGCAGCCTTCCCAGAGCAGGTGACACTGAGGTTGGACGAGGCTTTCCAGATCTGTACAGATGCACAGTCTGGAGAAGGTCACTCCAGGCAGAGGAAACAGCAAGAGTGAAGGCAACAGTGTTTCTCCCACAGGCATCTATAAGCTCAGCATTGGTGCAGAGTAGATAGCAAGACCCCCAGTGCCTCATGGTAAAACAACAGCAATCAAAACAGCTTGTGGGCATAGTGCTCCCTTTATACTCTCCAGGGTTTGGAGTCTGGGTACCTGAGCATGCTCAGTTCACTTTCCCCTCCAACCTCAGGACAGGGGCACCACTGCTGTGCTTACCTGTGAGAACAGGAGACCAAGAAAACAGAGAGATCACTCTATGGCCAACACCACACAGGCTCAAACAGCATACATATATACTACATACATACTTTGGTTTTTATTAAAATAGGGTCTGTCCTGGCTGAATCCAGGCCTGATGCACTTAAAGAAGAGCTGAGTAATTAGTGATCGATGGGGGATGGAATTCTTACAAGTCCTTGAAAATAGTGCCATTTAAAGGCAAAACATTAAAGCTTGTTGTTGCTGGTTTTTTTTGAACATGAGGGATTTTACTATGCACAAATAGCAAGAATAAATATACTTTATGCGGCTGGTGAGTCAAAAAGATTATGAGAAGTAGAGATAAGCATGCTTTTTAATATTTTATGGAAAGTTATATTGAAACTTTATATAGGCCCACTGGACCTTTATTTTCCCCCCTCTAGTAACAGCCTTAAGTAAATATAATTACTTTTGGACAATAAAGTGCTTCAACCTCGTATGCTGAAGACCAATAAAAAATACCAGTTACTTGGAAGTGTTCCTGTTTGGAAGCCGACCTGGCCCTTACACAGAGGAGTCAGAAGGTGAAAGGTTAAAAGTGCGTCCTTGACTTTAGATTGAACATAAAGTATAGACTTCGGGGGCTTTTTAAGCCAAAGGTAATTTTCTTTCCTTTGAAAAAAAAAAACTACATTAATTAGACATGGATGCTGTCAGTCTCAAGCATCCAAGTGCATTAGGACACATTGCGCGTGACTTTTCCAAACCGAAGGTCCTTGCTCTCTGCATTTATAGGCAGGGTACCCTGGGTAAAAAATCTCTTTTCAAAGAACAATAAAAGGCTGAATAATGGAGAGTGTGAGTCTAGGGTTGATGGAATAATAGACGCTCTCAATATGCTGGCCCTTCTCCTCTGATATAGTGTGTGTTATTCCCATTTGCAAGTGTGGGCATCGGCCAAGTGGAATCGGAGAAGTGTGCGCTAATCCACTGCTGCGCTAAACTGACAGTAAAACACACTCCCTGCATTTCCCATTTGGATTCTGCAGCCACTTTGATTCACACCTATTTTTTCCAGGTTAGGTCCCAGCCATATTTTTTATATGGCACTACCATATGCAGTTCACACATTACAACCTGCTGCATGCCGTAGCTGTTCTTATTCCTAGATATACAAGCGATGCCACTTGATAATGTATTTTTAAAATGACTTAATCCGTTTGATGGTGTGTGTGTGTGTGTGTGTGTGTGTGTGTGTGTGCGCGCGGGCACACTGTATGCTTAGAGGGCAGAGGAAGCGATGTCAGTTGTTTTACTCTACCACTCTCTGAGTTATTCATTTGAAACTGGGTCTCTCACTGACCCTGAAAGCAGACCAGATGCCAAAAGCCCCAACAGTTCTTTCTCCATCCCAATACCATTGTGGTTACAAGCCCAATGCATGAAGCTACTCACCTTTTTAGTATGTCTGGGGATTTGAACTCAGGTCCTCATGCTTGCATAGCAAACATTTTTACCCACTAATCCATCTCCATGCCCTACTTAGTTTTTCCCCCATGACTCCCTCTACTTTTAGCATCATCCCAGCAATAGCTTTTTCTATACAAACATTTCCAAGGAAGTAATATATTACTACTGATCAAACACATACACACATGTATTTTCTAAGAGAGATGAGGAAACATTAGTCTGTAGGACACATCCAGCCTACTGTGGTGAAGAGGAGAGAGTTAAAAGGTGAGCAGAGGTCCTATCCCATTAATGGTCTTGTATCTTGGAGTCAAAGGGAAGCCCTTGCAGGATTGTTTGTTTGTTTGTTGTAATTACATATAGTCAGATTCTTCGTTTCAGATATTATTATTCTAGCCAGAAATAAGGAAAGGATCTCGGAGATCATTTAAGATAGCAAACAATTAAAGACTGTTTAAAATCCACACATAATCTATCTGCAGCTTAAATTCAGTGAGTGGCAGTATGGACTTCTAGGGCACACTCAATGAATGATGATCCTTAAGGATTTTCGGAACTTCTGAAAGGAAGAAGTGATTAACATTTTGTTAGTTTGTTCTAAAAACTTAAATATTTGAAAGGGTTTTTTTTTTTTTTAATGTCTTAATGACTCACTGGATGGGGAAGATAAGGAAAGGAGAATTCTGGAACAATTTGAGGTTTCTGGCATTGGCAACTTTGTGACTGGGGATGCTTTGCTCAAAGTTCAGATTGAGTGGGAGTATAAAGAGAGATGGTGGTGTGTGCTTTAACACACAGGGGTTGAGGTATGTGAGAGATACATGGGTGGAAACATTAGTGAGTGAGTCAACACTTGGCTGGAAAGCTCAAAGGAGGCTGGGCTGGGCATAAGAAGCAGGGGCCATTAGCACTAAGAGAATGATGGAAACTTAGGGTTTTATGTAAGGAGAATAAGGTGAAAAGGGAAGAGGGTGCCTCAAGAGCCTCCAGTGTTCTGCTATGCCTCTGTGAAAGCAAAGTCAAAACTGGACTGAGAGGAAGTATCCAGAGAGGCAAGATAGAGGCATAGACAGCAGAGGCCCCCAAAGCAATAGAAGAAGGCTTCAGGGTGCCAGGAGAGCCAAACAGCAGAGGGTCACATAAGATGGAGCCATTGTACAAGGCAAAGTTGATAACTCTGCAAAAATCAAGATGGAAGGTAGATGTTATACTATTGTAAAAATAACAACAACCATCGAATTGATGCAGAGATTCATAGCTTCACAAATAACGTCTATATACATCTCATTGCACGTTCCCAGCTGTCTTACTATGGAGATGGGATCGCATCCAGTTGACAGTGAGGAAGGGAGGAGCAGAGATGAAAAGTAACTCCCAAGCTGACATTTTTGATGAGTAAGGCAAATAGAGGAAGTGTCTGTTGAATATATTTCAGTACAATGATTATCCTTAAAGATTTGAGGAACTTCTGAGAATGTTTATTACATGTGATATGTTATAATAAGACGTCACTTTGTCTGAGAAGGTTGCAATGTAAACTTTACTCCTTTAGTTTAAGGAAGACTGAGAGAACACTAGCACCTTCTCCAGGCTCATACAGCCAAGGAGTGAATGGAAGGGTTTTGAGCTCAAGTCTGGTGAACATTGGTTTGTGCTGTTTCTAGTACCTCACCAGTCACATACATATATATATATTTTAAAAAGAAATCGGCACTTTTGAAAATTCTTAAAAAGCAATATGCACCCTTGGAAACATTCACATAAATTCTGTTGTAAAAACATATTTTCCTCCTTGGTTTCTCCATGTGGGAAAAACACGTCTTAAATATAATTAGTTGGAAAAAGATTGTATGTTAAAGGCAAAATAGGTTTCTAATAAAACAGTCACAGCAAAAGTCCATAATGCGAATGCCGGACGGGAGGAAGTGGTGGACTCCATGGGCAGAAGTGAGTCCCAGGAGGTAAGGAAAAGAAGAAAACTATCTTTTAAAAAAACTTTCAGGGGAAAACTTGATGCAAAAATGATGGCCTAGAGAGATCTCCTGAGCCCCTATCTCCACTTGACAAGTATTTTCTGGGTCTGTTCACCTTACTAGTGGAACTGCAGGTGCCTAGCACTCTGTGGCTCCCAGAATTGTGGTAAAGGCAAACCGTATTTTAGAATGTAAAGCTTATGTGTAGAGAGTCTTGGAGAGGAGGCTCAGTATTTAAGAGCACTGGTTACACAAGCATGAATTCAGATGCCAGAGCCCTGTAAAAGCTTTGGGTATGACTGCCAGGACTTGCAACCTCAGTGCTGTGGGTACCATGACTGCCAGGTCCTGCAACCTCAATGCCGTGGGTACCATGACTACCAGGTCCTGCAACCTCAATGCCGTGGGTACCATGACTGCCAGGTCCTGCAACCTCAATGCCGTGGGTACCATGACTGCCAGGACCTGCAACCTCAATGCCGTGAGGAGCAAAGACAGATGGTATTTGGTGTTTTCTGGCCACTAGCGTTGCTGCAAGTTCATCAGAAACCTTGTCTCAAATAAGGTAGAGAATGGTAGAGCAGGACACTGATGTCCTTTTTACAGCTGTACATATGTCATATCACATACTGCATGCATATGCACTTGCACACACACATTCCACAGTTGCATACAGAAATATATATTTTTATATAAACTGGAGTGTTTAAGAGACTACATTTTAGGGGTGTAGGGCTGATTGCATTTTTTTCTGCATATTCAATTTTTTCCTAGTACAATGATAATAAAACATTACGAAAAGAGAAAACCAAGTGAAACAGAATACCAGGAATGGAATAAGTTTCAGACCAAAGTTAAAAAGTAGTCCATGAATATGGCTAAATCCTCTACCCCCAAACAGCCAACCAACATTCATTGCATCCGTAGATGCTGAGTTACTTTACAAGAAAGCCCAGATCTGGATAGAAAGAAAGCAATGCTGAGCTCCATCTTCTAAGTTGTCTCCACAGCTGAGTCACCAAAACATTTGTTCTTCTAATTTCACTTACATTTTCAGTTGATCCCCATGACCAGGAAAAGTAGTGGCATGGACTTCTCGAGTTGTTGAATGAGTTATACAAGCTTATTATAAAACAAACTGATTGTATTATTTTACTTTTCTCATCAAAGCAGCCTAAAATTTAGGGGAGAGAGAAACATATATAGAGACAGAGAAAGAGGGGGGGGGAGGGAGGGAGGGAGAAATGAAGGGGAAAAAATAAAGTCATCCACTCCAAATATAATGGTTATAATTTTAATATATTTCTGGTTTTCTTTGTCATAAGATGAAGTTTAGTTCTGCTACTCACTTAATGTTATATATGAAGTACATTTCTGTGCCTGCATGTTCAACATATTAAAGCTTGCCTTGGCAAGCAATATTGTGATGAATTCAAGTCTAAGGCTTGTTTTATATTTTGGATTGAATTGCTAGAAGTAGGACTGTTAGGTTAAAGAGGATGAGGTTTCAATGACTCTGCATATTAATAGTTTCCCAAAAGTATTGTCCTAATTTGTATCGAAACAATAGTGTGATATGTGCCATTGTCAGCGTCTAGCATTTTACCTTCTAAGTGTTTGCAGTTTTAACATGCAGGTGATTGCACATCACTGCTTGCTTTTGCAGTTCCACGAAGCGTTTCAGAATGATCTCCTGCCCACTGTGTGAGTTGACAACTTGACAGTGAGTGGATTCATGACCCTTCTGGTTATAATTAAGCATTTCCCCCATTGCCCACCATAACAAATTTAAATTCCTGGCTCTTGTCTTCAAAGTCCTGGATGGCTTCTTTGTCTCCTCCCTGGCCTCCACTGCTCCCTTCCACTGCATCCAAAGACTCCCTTTGAAGAACCACCTGAGATACTTGGTAAAAAGCACACATTAAGGCTCTGAGCCCCATGGGACACCCCAGAGTTAGGCCCTCCAGGATGGGGCCTCACAGTACCCTATGTTGTTCTTTCTGATTCTCTTGGCTTTCTTATGTTTCTTTTATGCCAGAAATAGGTTCCATTCAAAGCTTGTTTAGGAGGCTTTTCCCTAGGAAACCCGCATAGATAAGGTCAAAGAATTGTTTAATATTTAGCACTAACTAATGAAATACAGCTAAAAGCAAGCAACGCCGTTCTCTTCCATCTGCAAACAATTCTGCATTTAGCCTTGTATGTTCGGTCCCTCTTGCTGAAAGAAGGACCAAGCTTTCTGAGGTAGGGGACACCCAGAGGATGGATGCCCCTTCGTTTCCCTAAAGCAGAAAACAGCCCTTAGATGTCGTAAGGGCCACAGGAGATTCAGTCTCTGAGTAATCCATGGGAGCTTGTTGGGAAAGCTGGGAAATTACTGTGCTCAAGGGATGCCAAAATTATTGAGATCAACTAAGGGAGGCAAATCCCTTATTTCTGTTCCTCTAACTATTATGTAATCTCAGGCTGAATTAGCCAAGAAAGGACCTATGATTATCATGCGGACAGTACTACACGGCATAGCTCTCACCCTCCATGGTGTGCCCGTTGCCACACTGAGTTTCATACACCATTTCATCCTACTTCATGCCACCACCCACTGAAGAGATACCGAAATTAATAAACCGTCCTGATGTTGCAAGGAAAGTGCCCTGATCTTCTAGAGGCTTCTTTTTCCCTAGAAAATTACAACTCCCTCAAGATCACACACATGTACTCCGAGGGGATAGGACAGAAGACAGCCAAACCAGAAACATGTGCTCAGTCTATGAGCTGAAATAGAGTAAAAGGAAAGAGAATGATTAGAACTCTTGTGACTTGCTGTAAAAAGCTTCTTAAAAAAAAAAAAAAAAAAAAAAAACTGAACTATGAGCTTCTTCAAAAACCGCCATGATTCTCAGCTGCCTTGTCGTGTCCCTCTGATCCAGATTTATTCCCAATGTATACTTAGACGTGTCTTTTCCTTTGGGGCCCAGGTTTTCCTTTTAATCGTGAGCCACTGGCCTTTTATTTTTTCCAGACAATTTTCAAAGTCTTCAAAAATCCATAAGCAGTGTCTTTATTCTATTGAGATAAATGCATGTTTGAAACCCCCTAACTTGAATGTTTTGGAGTTGGGTCAACTCAAGGTCAAAAGGATTGAGTGGCCTGATTCACACTTCTGGTGTTGATGAGTGGGGGACATTGCTGATCTAAATTACACACATGCTTAGGTCTGAGAGGCGCCCAGAGGCCTGATGAAGTGTGCTCGCTGCACACATTTTGTCAGCTCCAATTACGTGTTGGAGCTTAGGGTCTTATTTCCTACAAAAGCTCCCATTTGTACTAGAGGAAAGCAAGTGAGTTAAAATGCTGACAAATTCACCATAGCCTAGCTGGGTGCTGGCAGTACTAACCCTTCTTTCCCAACCCATGAATGGTTTCCTAACTCTACTGCATTTTGCACTGCAGAATCATGCTTTGCATTTCCAGTGTAATGCCTACTTTTACAAGCTCTAAAACCAGGCCGTGGCATCAAACAAGGAAGGTGGTTGTGGCTCTGCTGTCATTTCAGGAAGCAGAAAAAGACGAGGCGCATAATACATTTACATGTAAAGGGTAAAAGAATGAAGGATTTGAAAGATATCTGTCTTACTTAGAGTTTTACTGTTGTAAAAAGACACCATGGCCACAGCAACCCTTTAAAAAAAAATGAGTATTTAATTGGGCTTAGCTTACAGATTCAGAAGTTTACTCCAGTATCATCATGGCAGGAAACATGGCGGCATGCAGGCAGGCATGGCGATAGAGAAGGAGCTGGGAGCGCTACATTTTGATCCACAGGCCACACGGGGAGACTGCGTGGCACACTGGGTTTAGGGGGAGCAAATAAGACTGCAAAGGCTACCTCCACAGTGACATACTTCCTCCAACAAGGCCTTACCTTTTAATAGTGCCAAGCATTCAAACATGTGAATCGGTGGGGGACATTTCTATTCAAACAACCACAGCAGCGAAGGAGAACTTTCTTTCTTTCTTTCTTTCTTTTTTTTTTTTTTTTTTTTTTTTTTTTTTTTTTTTTTTTGGTTTTTCGAGACAGGGATTCTCTGTGTAGCCTTGGCCATCCTGGACTCACTTTGTAGACCAGGCTGGCCTCGAACTCACAGCGATCTGCCTGCCTCTGCCTCCCGAGTGCTGGGATTAAAGGCGTGCGCCACCACACCCAGCTGGAGATCTTTCAAGGACTTGTTGCCGCTCCTGTTTTTTCCCCGGTAGACCAAGATGCTGAGGAAGATGTTAAGAAGTCGAGATTTCCTTTCGTGGGTTCACTAGGTTAATTTAACATAATTAAATATGTCTAAAAAGAAAAGGTAAAGGGCCAAAGAGTTGACTCAGTCTGTAAAGTACTTACCACACAAGAACAAGGACCTGAGTTCGGACTCCCAGAACCCACATAAAAAGCCTAGCGTACTAATGGGTGCTTGTAACTCTAGTCTTCGGGAGGTGGAGAAAGGAGGATCACTTGGACTCACTGGCCAGCCAGTCAGCCTAGCTGAATCAGTGAGCTCCAGATTCAGGGAGAGATGCTGTCTCAAAAACAAAGGTGGTGAGAGATAGAGGAAAACACCTGACATTGACCTCTGGTCTCTATGTGCATGGGCACATATGAATGTGTGTATACTCGCATACACCTTCACAGAGAGAAGGGGTGAGAGAGAGAGAGAGGGAGGGGGAGAGAGAGAGACAGAGAGACAGAGAGAGACAGAAACAGAGAGAAAGAGAGAGACAGAGAGACAGAGACAGAGACTCAGACAAAGACAGAGACAGAGAGACAGAGTCAAAGAGAGAGAGAGAGACAGAGACTCAGACAAAGACAGAGACAGAGAGACAGAGTCAAAGAGAGAGAGAGAGAGACAGAGACAGAGAAAGAAAGAGGAGGTTCAAAGAAATGATAGGAAATTCTAGACCAGCAAGGTGAGGTAAAGATCCTTTTTGGTTTCCCTGAACTGCTTCCCCATATAACAGCGAACTATCAGACTTCCTTTCTGAAGAGTGAGATACGCCATCTTCCACCATTACCATCAGAGACCCCCCATGGCTGAGTTCACGCTGCCTGCTTTTCCTGCAGAGTCTAGCTTAAAGTGAATTTCGAGGGTGAGTGATAAGTTGTTGATAATATAAAAAGATAGGTGACGTTATGTTTTCATTAAAATAAATAAATAAAGTAAAATAGGCCTGTTACTGTGAGAGTCAAGTTCTAGGAAGACTTGCACATGTGTAGCCAGGTTACCAGGACCCCTTGGGTTCACTGTCCCTCATGTCCTTTCTTTCTTTACCCTATTTATGAGTTATTTGTCCCTAGTAAAGGGACAGTGTGCTTCTGCATGTAAGGTTCTCCAGTTTCTGAGATTAAAAATGGTTCAACACGTGCCCTAATGATCTATGTCTAGCCAATAAGAAGGAATGACAGAGTGCAGAGACTGGCACACACATAGTACATGAGACAGCACTGATGGAGAAGCTGCATCATGTAAGAAAGCCTCTCTATCTACAAGGCATCTCCAACACCAGCCATGTCACATGCATGTGTGCACTTGTGAGCTTGCAAACAACCTGCAAGTTACAAGAAAAGATGAACACACATTGTTGCTCTAGTCATGCTAGCCAGAAATTGGAAACAGCCCAAATGTCCCACCTGCAGGTTAATGAATAGTGAAAATTATTTATTCGCACAATGGAATATGATCCAACTGTTTTTTAAAAAATGGTGTCATGAAAGTTGTAGGCAAATGGGTGATGCTAGATTAAAAAGTCATCCTGAGTGAGGTAAGCCAGACCCCAGAAGACAAATATGATATGTATGGTCTTTTCTGTAAGTGCTATCTTTTAAGCCTTCAATAGGTATACTACAATCTGTGTGATCACAGAGGTTAGGTGTAGAGTAAGGGACTAGGGGAGGGGGAAGCTTCTTCTGGGGAAGAAGAAATAGAGAGCATAGGTGTGGGTGGATGAAGGAGAGGTAGAACGAGGAATAGGAGTGTTAAACAAAGAGGGAGAGGCAGGAGAGAAGTAAGGGAGGGTATATGGGGAGGGACGTTGAAAACTAAGAACCATTACAGAGGTCATTCAGAAACCTACTACAAGAAAAGCGTCTTAAGATGCATGCACATATTAAATAAATGTCATGAAATCGCCAAATGACAGGCGAGTCAAGGCCCAACATGACATCTCCCACCACCAAGTGAAACATCAATGTTACATCTAATTAAGTTATCAGAGAAAGGGACACCATGGAAACTGTCAAAACCATTCAAGCGATTGCCAAGGCTGTTGTTTGTGCTTCACCAACTGATGGGAAGGCCCTATTGCTGAAGACAGCATATCTCATTGAACATGGAGAAGTCCATTCTGACGCCTAACTAGAGCCTTCACCCCTGCTGACTAGTGTTCATGCTACTGGAAGGCACCCTGCACACTACCAGAGGGGAAAGATAAGCACTAACTGAGCTACAAACGTTTTAACCCACAGTGGTGACTTGCCTGCGTGACTAACAGTGGAAAAAACCAAGCATTGTTTCATCAGATTTAAGGTCCACACTATGGGATGGAATGTACACCTGACACTGCTCAGGTGCCAAGAACCTGAGACTAGAGACCTAAGAGAAGACCAAATAACCATTTTTCTGCTTAAGAAATATATATAGCAAAATAAATAAATAAATAAATAAATAATAAAAAATAATAATAAAAAATTTAAAAAAAGAAATATAATAGCAATAAAATGACTTTTAATGGCATTCTGCTTTACCCATAGATCAGTGTTTCACTGGGCCACCATAAGAGAGGTTTCCTACTGCAGGAAATGGGACTAATGCAGAGAGCCATAAATGGGCAAAGTGCTAAGAGTGAGAGATTTCGGATCACTCAGTGCTAAATGGGAGGTCTTTGTCTATGTCCCCGCCCACATCAGGATTCAGAGAGCTATTTAGAAGGGGAGATAGAAAGAGTATGAGAGTCAGAGGCGATGACTGACACCAGTGAAACACTGTCTTCCAGACACAGCAGGACGAATGCACGTATGGACTCACAGAGACTGTGGCAGCATGCACATAGCCTGAACAGGTCCAAACCAGATGGGGTTCCAAGCACAGAGCATGAAAGTGAACATAATCCTCCACACCAACCCTGAAGCTGTCCCCAATCAATAACCACTGGAAAAAAATAGTTTTATCCAATTGAGTCACACTAGATCGATAAGCCATGCTCTAAAGGCACACTCGACACCAGGCACTAGCTGAACAACATGAATTAAACACAATGGTGTTTTTGGAGATTTATTTTTTGTCTCAATGGCCATTTTTTTTTTACCTTATTGGTGCTTTCCTTATATATTATGGTTTCTAAGTTTATGGTTTTTTATGCAGTGTGTGTGTGTGTGTGTGTGTGTGTGTGTGTCACATATGTGTATATGTTTCTTGTGTTTTTTCTTTTTTCCTATTTGTTTCATTATATTTTTTATGCCTGTTTGTTTTCTAAAGAGGGAGAGAGTAAAGGAACATGGAGTTGGGTGAGTGTGAAGGTGGGAAAGACCTAGATGAAAAGAGGGAGAGGAAATTGTGGTTAAAATATATTGTATGAAAAAAAAAATCAGTTTAAAAAAGAAAAAAAAAGAGAGAAATACAAAGAGACCCAAACACACACTTTTCATTTTTAAATTTTCTACATCATCCCTGAATTTTGTTTTACTTTGACTCTTTGGTTAAAAGACTGTAACAGTCTGTTACTTGCTTCAGTTTTATGAATGAGAAAGTCAACTGCCAAGAGTCCAGCTGTCAGTACAGGCCTTTATTCACGCTAGACCTTCAACCTCAGGCCTAGTGCTCTGCACAGTTTCACTTTTCTTTCTTTCTTTTTTCTTTTTTTCTTTTTTTTTTTTTTTTTACTTTTTTATTAATTTATTTTTGTTACATCTCAATGGTTATCCCATCCCTTGTTTCCTCCCATTCTTCCCTCCTTCCCATTTTCCCCTTATTCCCCTCCCCTATGACTGTTCCTGAGGGGGACTTCCTCCCCCTGTATATGCTCATAGGGTATCAAGTCTCTTCTTGGTAACCTGCTATCACTTTTCTACACCATGATTTCATCTGTTCCTCTCATAGACACAAAAATCTTAAGCTTTTTAGCCAAATATAGTTTTATTCAACATTTTCTCTTTCTATGTTCTAATGTGCTTGGTATTTTCAACTTCCAATTCTCTCTCTCTCTCTCCTTCCTCCCCCTCTCTCTTGTGTCTCTTTTATCGTCTGTCACATTTTCATGACTTATCTCTATCTCTTCTCCATTCTTGTTTAAGTTTTCTCCATTACACTATCTCTCCTAATGTCCCTTGCCATCTTATCTCTGTAGCTTCCTTTCTCTAGTTGTATAATCTCATCAACCCATCTTACTTTATTTCTTGTCTCTTTCCTTTTTGTTCAGTTCCAACACAATCCCTCTGTTTCAGAACCCCGTTAACACAACAACAAAGAAGAAAGCCACATGCGCACCTGAGTGTGTGTGTGTGTGTGTGTGTGTGTGTGTATACATATGTGTGCATGTACTTACGGGCTCATGTATGTACATGAATTTAGAATTCCCTAGTGTTCAGTAATTGGGAAAGAGTTGAAAGAGACACCAAAGTTGTATTCATAGAAAAATAAGCACTTTACTTATATCTATGCCTGAGGAAGCTAATGAGAAAGTTTCTTTCCTAATTCCCATTTAATAATTATAAGCCATGCACATGTGTTTCTTACACACAAGCACCCTAAATTGGTACTGTGTAGGTAAAAGTGTTTCTAATTGTTATTTATGTTCCAAATTTAATCAAGAGCTACCATATACACCGTTAAGGGACAACAGCTTTCTGTCTGAGTCTCATTTGGACACATTTCAAATATAATAAGCAGGTTAAGGTTATGTTTTGCACATCATGTTTTTAATGATTACATTTTTATCATAATTATTTCTCCTTTCTTTATCCTCCCTTCAATCCTTCCCATGTACCTTCTCCCTTGCTCTCTCTCTCTCTCAAACTAATGGCCTTTTCCCCCTTAATTTTTGTTTTACACACATTACACACACACACACATACACACACACACACACACAGATGATGATGATGATGATGATGATGATGATGATGATGATGAAGATGATGTTTTCTCAGGGCAAACCATTTGGTATTGGACAATTGCTGTGCTCCCTCCTAGAGAAGACAATTTCTCCCATTCTCAGCTTTCCTTGCTTGCCCATAATTCTGTGTTTCTGGTTGAGACCTCCTGGTTTTTCCTCCCATCTACCTTAGCATGTCTATTGATGTCGCCCTTGTTCAGGAAATGTTGCTAAGACTTGACAGGTATAGCTTCTCTAAAACTTTTAAGACACACCCTCTCACAGCAAGCTCCCTGGGTCTCTAGCTTTTACAGGCTTCCCACCTCCTCTTCCCCAATGATCCCCAAGCCTTGGGGCAGAGACTATGCTGCAGACACAGTAGCTGGGATTGACCTCCACAACTTTGCATTTCAATCTAGTATGGTTTTCTATGGTGATCTGTCTTTTGAAAAACAAAACTCCTTGACAAGTGGTAAGAGCTACTAGTCTGTAGATATAAGGATAAATATTTAGAATGTGGTTAGGAACTGTGCTGGCTTGGGGAAGTGGCAGTTCTAAGGTCTCCTCCAAGATGCATGACTTCACGACCCCAGGTAGTTGGCTCGGTACTATTTCCCTCTTGTGGATCAGGCATGTCCTACTCAGCGTTGTATTGCTGTGAAGAAACACCACAACATGGCAACTCTTCTAAAAGGAAGCATTTAATGGGGTCTTGCTTACAGGTTCAAAGGTTTAGTACATTGCCACCATGGTGGGGAAGCATGGCAGCATGCAGGCAGACATGGTGCTGGAGAGGAAGCTGAGAGTTCTACATACAGATCCACAGGCAGGAAGAAGAGAAAGACACTGGGCCTGGCTTAGGCTTTTGAAACCTCAAAGCCCACTGCCCGCCCCAACAAAGCCACACCTACTCCAACAAGGCCACACCTCTTCATCTTTTTCAAGTAGTGCCTGATGACTAAACATACAAATGCGTGAGCCTATGGGCCACTTGTATTCAAACCACCTCAGGGCACCACAATGTTTAATAATGTCACACATGAGACAGATCTACAAAACCGTTTGATAGCATCAGAACAGAGTTATTTGCTGAATTAAATATGGCAGACACCTCGGTATCTAGGTGGAATATACTTTGTAAAGTAGTTTATCTGAGTTATAGACTTTGAATGATCTGAGTTAATATTGCAGGGGTAATAAATAGGGTGGTAATAAATATTAGTTCTGTAGTGGTAAAAAAAATAGTTTGGGCTTATGCATAGGCTTAATATTTATAAAGATTTATCCAATCCATGGCATTAGGAAAAATTTTTCTTTATTCTGTAATCAGCTTAATGGCTAATTCAGAGTTGGAAATCAGCCCATCCATAATTACATACATAGAATCAAAGTCTGAATAGTACTGGGGAGGAACACGGCACAATGATAGAACCAAAATAGCAACCATTCAGTCTTTCCAACTCATGGTTTAGTCTAAAAAATATATGAGGTACCCCTAAATATTGATGAGTAAATAAATACACAAACAAAAGCAAGTTGCCTTTTTAATTACAAGATGTCTGCTGAGAGCCAGTAAATGAGTCTCCTCTTACAGACTATTTCCTGACCATCTCACAGGAGGGGGGCTTTCCCGGTGTTCTCCCAAATGGCCTTGGCTCAACATCTGCTCTGAGGAATAGCTCTGCCTTTTTCCCCCATGGCTTAGTAATTAAAATACGATGATCTTATTACAGTTGGAAAATGATTTATTCATCTTTATTATACATTGATTTTTGGCATGGTGGAAAACAGAGGAGAGATATTAAATGCAATTCCATGGGGCCGGAGATGGGTCTAATATTACCTAATATCTTCAGAACTGACCAGATCAAATTAGACAGTAATCCAGAGCTAGAAAGACTGACTCACACTGTGAGAAAGAGGGGACACTCAGGAGGATATGGAGCTTGGGATCAGATCTGTGGGATCAGATGGCATGCACCTGGGGCACAGAAATAAAGCATAGGGACAGCAGAGGGATGATTGGGGGGGGGGGGGAATCTGCAGAAACTAAAAGAAAGAAGATAGAATGACACAGACAGAGGACAGAGGACATCAGTGACCTAGAGTGCAAAAAGGTACTTCCCACATAAAGGAAAGGGTTCTTTCCTTGGTCTGGTGGACCCTTGGCCAATATTTTTTGATTAAAGATTGGAAAACTTCGAGTGATCCCTTTTTCCTTGGCAGAAAGAGCCCTAGGAGGCCACATCTAATTCATCGCTGTTCTGACTAACAAACATATTTGCTAACGTCCCCATTTTTCCTAATGCTAAGTTGGTACTTTCGGATCTTAACTGCTTCCACACCTTGGCCCACCATTCATGCGTGGTTAAGTGTATGAAATGTTTAAAATAAGTCAGTTTTTCTGACCAGGCCCTCAGTGTCCACCGATGTGAACAGCATAGAGCCTAGCTCAGTGTCACAGACAGGTCAGCAATGATTTTTAGTATAAGAGACAACACCACACACACTACCAGACAGGATGAGATTATCCGCTGAAAAACTTGATTGGAGAATGACATTCTTGACAAACATGTTTACGTGGTTAAAATAAACTCAGGCTATTTATAAGAAGAATAACTTGGAAATAGTTAACTGGGGTAAAAAAAATATTCTTATTTATTTAAGAATAAGGTTTTGAAATGTTTCCTAAGGAATGGTTTCTGTGTCTTAGAAAACCACAATAGCTTCAACTGCTAACAATTTAAAGATAGGGAAAGAGGTATGTTAAGAAAGAATTTGAAGTAAGTCCTAGTAACGTTTTATACTTTATAAGCCATAAAATCAAGGTCATAAAAATTAAGGCAAACGTAGGAAAGGAAAATCACAGAGACAAAACAAGTGTTCAAACAAAATACAAAGAATTGTCTTCTGAAATCAAAAGATCAAGTATTTACTAGCCGAATGCTTGCCCTGGCTTTTTCCTATAAGACCAAACCAAGCACATTCACTTTTCTCTCCCAGTCAGCTTTCCTTTCTAATCCTCTATTCAGCTGGAATGGCAGCACCTTTCCCAGTATCCCACACTGACAATGGTGAGATCATCTTTGGCCCCTGGTACACCCTCACTTCTGCCATCCAGTCTCGGCAAGCCCTGTGCCTCCTGCCCACAGACACCCCTAATGCCTTCTGCCAGCCTTCTCTGACTCCAGGAACTTTGCCTTGCACACAGAAGTCCTGTTTACCGGTCCTCCTGGGCCATCTGAGCACACACTTCATCCTTATTGCAAGTGGGGAAACAGCCCCTGGAGTAGTTACAGGGACACAAGGCAGGCCTTCTTTGTTCATTTGAACCAAACATCAAGGGCACTTTCTTCACGTGCTCCTTCAACCACGTCATGTTCTGACTAAACACTCCATACCAGCCCCACCAGGCTGCTGATCTGGCCAGGTTTCCTCCTGTCTCCTCAGTGGCCCTCCTCTTTGCTTGGTGCTCCTCTGCCCTCTGCAAGACCCTAGGTACTGGCTCACCCCTGCTATGAGTCATTTCCCAAAACTCCAGCCTTATATGTGTTGCCTTCTGTCCATTCTCCGTGGCTGTCTTCAGTGAATTCATAAGCACCCGTCAGAGGCCATATAGGTCATCATCCTTCTTTTCCATCTTCCAGCTCATCTGGCAGGGCTTAGTGACTGGCTGTGCCAAGAAGTGAACGTACATAGTCACCTAAACACAAGAGCCAGGACTTTGGCTAATACAGGGTTTTGCTAATGCAGAACTTTATTAAAAATAAAGGACACAGCTAATTCACTGTTTCAGGATCTTTGGAAGGTCTTCATGAACTCTTAGATAAATAACAACAATGGTAAAAATGGAGGATTAGTCACTTGCTCTGTGGCACTCACTGACTTAAGCTTGTCAATTGAAGTCTTATGCAGAACCTTTCACAAGCAAATATATGTATGTATGTATGTATGTATGTATGTATGTATGTATGTATGTGTGTATTTTTACTCAAAATGTGTTTTTGGAGGCTAAGGAAGGGTCTCGGTGGGCAAAGCACTTGCCGTGTAAGCTTGAGGACCTTGGTTTGGATCCCTAGAGTGCCTGTAGCCCTAATACTAGGGATCAGGGACCAGATCCCCAGTTTCCTAGCTAGTCAATTGAGCCAAGTCGGTGAGCTCCAGCTTCAATGAGGTGTGCTACCTCAGAAGCTAAAGTGGACAGTGACTGGGAAAGACTTCCTTCTGTCAGCCTTGGCTATTCCCCTCTTTCTACACGTGACCACGCAGGTGGAGAGATGGCAAGCACCTTGACTCAGTTACTTTTCTGCTGCTGTAACAGAACACCACGACAAGATAGTTTCTAGAAGGCAGGGTTTATTTGTATTTACAGTTCCAGGGGAATAAGAGCTCACTATGATGGGGACGTGTGGCAGCAGCCAGCAGGCATGGCGGAGGCAGCCTCTCTACCTTTAGAGGGCACATCCAGAGTGCCATCCTCCTAGCTAACAATAGCTTTTTGCCAAGAAATTCGGTTGCTCGTGAAAGAACACTGGTCCATTTTCACACCTCCAACCTCCATGGGCATGGACAGCAGCCGGATATTAGGGGGGAACTTCTCTGTCCCTAAACGGCAGCCTCCGTCAGAACTCCCTTTTCACTGCTGAGCTAAAAGGCCCATGGCCCAACCCTTATTCCTTGGTTTTCATGTTTCTCTGCTGAGTTCTTTTCCCAGCTCTTTCTAGAGAGTGAGCCTAGTGCACCCTCCGTGCCTCAGCTGGTGGAGCCTGGAACTGCACTATGGATTCCCAGCATGGGGGAGGGGCTCAGGAGCTTCCACCTGTAACTGAGGAACTATTGACAGTTGGTAGCTTTTGCAGGCATGGCCCTAGGAAGGAGACTACATTCCAGTGGCAGGCCACATCCAAGAACATGTGGGCCGAAAAAAACGAGAAGATGAAGTTGGAAGAGGATGGGTAGGTGGGGGTGGGGCTCCGGGAGGCATTATAAAGAGGAGTACAGGGTCTATATGATAAAAATATATTGTAAGAAAATTGCAAAAAAATAATAAAAATATTATATTATATAAAAAAGAAGTCATTCTATATTTGTATAAACATTTCGGGTTTTCTTCTATAAAGTCATAAATTTCTTTAGGGCAAAGATGATGTCATATGCATCCAGAAATTCTTACATGTACCCTAGGATTTGTTTAAACTCAGTATTAGCATGGTCGTATTGAATAAATTATGCAGCACATTCTTACATTGACCTCAGTCTAATGGAAATAACTCTGTGTGTTTTACAAGCATCAACTTTATTTATTTGGTTCTGTTTTTATCTAGAAACCCTCTACGTTATCCAGGCTGCTCTCCAGCTCATAGGCTGAGGCAGTTCCCCCACCTTGGCCTCCAAGGCCCTGGGACTGCAAATGTGCTTCTGTCATTCCCCATTAAATCTGACAACACTCCAATGGCCTAAGTATCTCTTTCATCTTCATTTCACGGATGAGGAAGTCAAGACTCAGTAAGACTGAAAACTATGCAAAGATGAGCTACATACAGGATCCATTCCCTGGCAGTGAGTGGGACTCTTGGTACCTCAGCTTTGGGCTACCATCTATGGGGTCTCTGAGTACATTTGCAAAGGCATCTTGAGACCATGTCTGACACATCATTCACAGTATTACATCCACTTTGAAAACGGTAGTTTTTCATGGTGAACTTGCTGTGGCACACTGGGATGAATCATCCGTTTTCTTTGATGAGTCTGCACTTTCTTCAAAACTCATTTTCTGGGTTTTTTTCCTCTCCCCCTATCTTCTAGGCAGATTCACTTCTACATAAAGTTTCTTCCAAGGATTTAGCACCCTTCCCGAGTTTATCATGGTGATAATAAATTTGGATTTATACCTTTTGGCAGATGTTACCTTCAAAAATTATATCACTGTAAATTTAACAATGTGCACTCAATTTCACTATCCAAGTAAATGACAAAAGTCTGTCCTTGGGGAATATCCACGGTGTGAGTTGTTGGATTTGTCATTGAGGTTTCTAGTTGGATAGATTAGAACAATTTATCCCAAACTGAGAAAAAAAATTGTGCTCTCTTAATAGACACACTGCATAGATCGTAGTTTCTTTGATCCAAAGCCTTATGCTAAAAATTTATATGATTACAAGAATACATTTACAACAGGTAATATTTTATTCTAATTCAAATATGTCTAAGAGATATTGTGTTTCTTTGCTTAAAATTTTACCCTAGCAATATATAAAGTCTCCATTCGGCCAAGTACATGGGGAGTAGAGCACCAGCCATTGTTGGAACTTCCTCTTCTTCCTGGCCCCATGAGAATCCAGAAGCCTCAGAAAAAACTCAGAGGTAAGGAAGGGGGTTCATTTTCCATCCAGCGTGGTCCTTATGAACATCTTCACTACCCGAGCCCAGGGGGGAATGTTCTAATAAGCCCCAAGATGGGTGCAGGGATTCTTGACAAGACCTCTGCAATGCCGCAGCAATACCTTCTGAGGCTCTTCTCTTTCACCAGGGAGTTGTCAAGCTCCTAATTATGGAATTAGGCCCTGTCATAAGCTCTTGCCTTCTCTCCCCAGCCTTGGGCATTCGCTTCCCTTCTAGGAACATCCAGCCTATTTCTTTCTTGAACTTTAGGTGTTTATCAAAGGCAGGCAGAGACAATGACCATACATCATTAACAAGCTTTTCCAGAGAAAAGAAGTCCAGGGGCTGGCTGCTGGAAACAGGGGAGAAGTACAGAGAGAAGAAGCCACCTAAGAGACTAGGTGGCAGTGTTCTTGTTTTCAGCTTGTACCCAGGTTTAGTCAAGCGAGAAGGACTGTTTGCCATGGGACCTGACCACATGAGTTCCAACAAAAAGCTTTAGGAATTTAGAGCACAGTTGCTTGCCTGCTGTGTGTAGAACTTTCCAGAGCTACTTAGAAAAATACGGGTTATGGAGAAAGCTGTTCAGGAAGAGTAAAAGATGGAGGGAGAGAAGTGGGGGTGGATAAGAATGTGTGTGGGGAAAATAAAAATAATAAAAATAAAGAATGTGTGGGAGAGAAAGTGGACAATCAAAATAAGTATGGGCTGCCATTTCCTAAGAGACTTCATGGAAGGAAGAAAAGAGCATGGAGTGAAAAGTCAGATAGCATCAAAGTAGGTAACCCCATTAAATAAAGAGAAACAGGAACAGGTGGCTGCAGTCCTGGTGTGCCACCTGTGATTCGGTGTCTCTGCCATGTTGCTTTGCTGTGTACACTTTACTAGACAAGAGCCATGGAACTGTGCAGCCCATGCTTCTTTCCACTGAGGACCTTACTCTGGGCATCATGAAGGAAGCCACATGAAGGATTTAAACCCCTCGGCCCAACTTACACCCAACCTTGCATTACATCACTGATCACTCTACCAAACCCAATGTCCATGCTTGCCCTCACCCACTGAAGGTGAAGGGTAGGCCAGGTGTGAGGAACAGCAGTCTGGAGGAGAGCATTCTAGCCAAGCCTTTCTGTGCTTTTTGATGAACTTGAACTATGGTGGAATTAATGTTTATTAACCCTCAAGGGAACTGTGATCTGTCTGTGATTTGTATCCCGTGTTTATTAAAAGCCAATATACAAGGCTATCCTAGAGGTGTCATCCCTAGGGCTTTGGCAGGCAGCTACTCTCATTGAGTCGGGCATGGGTGGCATGCCAGTTTGTCCACTCTGATTTCTCATTAAGACAGGTGTTATGCATATTTTTCTTATTACGCTGCCGGCTTTACACACCATGATGGGTGTGCAGGGAGAGAGTGGAAGTTGAAGAACTGTTGAGATGGTGCTTTTATATAATAGAAAAATAATCCAGTTCCTCCTTCTGGGGAACAATAAAGGGTACTAAGGATACCTCTTGCCTCTAAAGGGACATCAAGGCCATTTCTGTGAAAAATTGATGTGACTTCTACAGCTCTTGTTTGCTGCTTCTTCCTCTTAAAGGTGACTAAAAAGACACATGCAGAAAGGTTGCTTATTTTAAGATTTCCTGTCATTTTATGTTGCTCTGAGGACAAAAACCTCTCCAATAAAATAGATACAGTCTTTCTGTATGCTTGGAATTTGGCCTTACCAAAAAAAAATTGTTTTGTATTTTGAGACACGAGAGTATAAGCTTGGTAAGAAAAAGTGGAAAAGAACTCCTGAGAGTGAGAGAGGCTCTAAGGGAGAAAATTAGTCTATATGTATGTTTAGGAACATTTATAATTGTGTGTGTGTGCTGTGTGTGTGTCTGTGTGTGTGCCTCTGTGTGTGTCTGTGCCTGTGTGTGCATCTGTGTATGTGTATCTGTGTGTGCATCTGTGTGTGTGCCTGTGTGTGTGTGTGTCTGTGTGTGTGTGCACGTGGTGTATGTCTGTACGTGCATGTGTCTGTATGTGTGTGTTGTCTATGTGGGGTGTGTGTGTGTGTGTGTGTGTGTGCATGTTTATGTGGGTTGGTGAGTGAGCTTGGGAGGTACTGAGTGTCTTCTATCATTCTCCATCTATTTATTTGAAGCAACGTCTCTCCCTGAGCCTTGAGCTTTCATATTCCTGGCTAAGCAGGAAGCCAGCTAGTCCCAATGCCCCTCCTACCTTACCTTCCTAGGAGGTTTAGTACAGAGGCCTAAGGATACTTGGTTTATTATGTGGGGACTGCTAGTCAATTCAAGTTCTCACTGTTGGGTGAGTGCTCTTAACTACTGGACCACCTCAGCAGCCCAGAAACTGCAGTTATCCTCATCTGCCTCCACACCTAAATGATGGACAGTCTGAAGGAGATGGAGTCCTTAAGGTTTCTAGCCAGATCATTGGAGCTTCTACAAAGTTTAATTATTTAAAATGAGACTTGGAAGTACCTTTGGATGTTAGGTTTCGATACACGCAGCCAAACTGTTGGCAATTAAAAATAGAAGAAATTTGGATACTTCGGAGAGGAATCAGAGAGAAGCCAGAGGGGAGCATGAATTATTTTGTTAGACAGAGCAGCCAGTGGAGCGTCTTGGGGGCCTAGGAAAGTTGAGAAGACTTTTAGGAGCAAGGACACCTATTATTTAGTTTAACATAGAATAGGAATCTACACTATCTAAAAAGTTAATAAACAGCAAGACCATGAATAGTGGCCCTCTTTCTCAAGTTCTGCCATCAGAGGCCAGCCTTGTGGCCCTGCCTCTGGCTCACCCTGCACACCTTTCTTTGATGGTTTTCCATCTGCTGTAATAACCTTGTGGACATCAGCTTCTGGGGTGACAAAGCCAATGCTTTATTGACCACTTGGCCTTCATCCACATATGACCGCTTCATTCTGTACTCTAAGGAAGGAGCCCTCTTATTTTCACCAGAACAAGCAGGAGACTTTGACTATAATTCTTGTTCCTGTTCATTAAGCTATAGTCTTCACAGTCAACAGATCTAATGATCTAGTCATAGGACTGAACTCCTCTCAGTTCTCCATCACCTCCACCTAAGAGTCTAACCTCTTTGAGAGCTCTTTGTTGGCGTTGGATCTCAAATATCCTAGGCAGAAACTCAACCTGTGCTATCAATGCTCTTTCTTTGCCTGGCCTCCAGCTGAGTGAGTGGCCTGCACAGCTGCTTTGAGACACTGTCTCCTTTAACTCAGGCTGACCTGGAAGTCACTGTGTAGCCAAGATGACTTTGAACTTCTGATCTTCTTCCTTCACCTTCTGAGTACGGGGATCTGGGGATGTACTGCTGGGGATGGATGCAGGTCTTCACAGATGCTCCACAGTGCTCAACCTACTGAGCTACATCTCCAGGCCCCAAATTACCTATCGACATTTGTGAACAGGCATTTGAAGAGAAAACATGAGTACATACATCACATGAATAAATATGTGGTTTTATAGTTACGCTATGTATTGTAAGCATGTTTGTTTACCACATACAGAGGTGATGAGGCATTGGCCTGGACTAGAAGCAAGAAGAATAACCGAAGGGAAATGACAGCCAGGAGATGAGAAGATAAATGAGTAGATGGGAAAGTCTTGAGTCAGGAGGTCTTACACAAGCTGATGGCTCAGGCAAGTGAGCTTATTAAGAAACACAGCATCCTATATATATTTTGATGGGGGGGGGGAAATGGACAGAGTTAGGAGAAAGCCATCAACATACTATGTTGCTAATCAAGCAATGTTCCATAAGGGATGACCTGATATCCCAAAAACATCAGAGACCAAGCACACAGCATCCTTGGGGCTGATGACCATGGCCCCTTAGGTTGGTAAGAGTTAGGGTCTCAGAAAGCAACAGCTCCTCCATGGCCCTGGACCCAGGCCATCATTTGGCCTGCTAAGCATGTTCCTGGGCCTCAGGGGAAAGCTCCTAAGGCTATTTCCAGCTCTGCCATGCATGTCTCTGGTTTAGAGAAGCTCTTTCCTTCTTCACACATCAGGGGCCTCAGGTATATCTGGTACTAATAAGGTACATAAAGTTTTGTACACGGTGAGAAAAAAACATAATTAGTCAATATAACTAGTTAATTGTGGTTGTGTAGCATAGTAGCCTTTTCAGTGATTTTAGATTTTAGCAAATGTTTTCAGGCTTGGTTAGAGCTCTTTGGGAAGGCTCTGGGAAGGGTTTCAGGTCCTGGGCATGGTTTTCTGGGTCATGCTGCCTTCCTGCAGTCTGACTGTGTTTGCATCACCAGCATTATCTTTACCAATTCTCCATAATAATTTTAAAGCACTCTGCCCACTTAGTGAAAGGTTTGGTTCAAATTTTGTAATAGTAGAGGTGGTTCTCATGGCAGCACAAGGGACTGAGCGAAGAGCAGCACTGATGAGTATATTCAACACTAGCAATACTTAACTGATTTCAAAACGTTTAAATTTAAAAACAGATAAGTGGAGGGGAGGGTGGTTGGAGATATGGTTAAGTGGTTAAGAGCACATACTGCTTTTGAAGAGGATCCAGGGTCAATTCTTAATACCCACATTCAGGGAGATCTGATAACCTCCTCTGGCCTAGGTGGGGACACACACACACACACACACACACACACACACACACAATTTAAAAATAAATATGTAGACTATTTAAAGACAGATGAATAGAAGGTCTAATATTTTCTACTCTCCAATGAATTTTTTAACTTGCTAACAAGTTAAACTCAGATGTGGAAATTCTATCTAAGACAAGATTCACCTAACAGTGCTACCATTTTAGGAGTTGGCAAAAACTTAAGTTCAAGAATGCGAATGCAGGTCACTTTTTTTTTTTTTCTTTTTCAGTATAAAATAAGGATGAGGTAAGGTGGAGCAAAGTATTTTGTAAAGCACTAAAATGATGCCATTGTTATATTTTTAAACCTATTGCAAACACAATGTTCATTCCACCAATACTGTGAGTGCCCAGGTTTAGACTGAAGACTGTGGAATTCTTTACACAGAAGCACATTGGCTACTGAGAGCTGTGCGAGACACTGCAGTTGAAGGCTGTGTGCTGTGGCATAAACCAGCAGAGCAAGGGCTATGTCTGACATTGGATCACTGTTATGAGAAAGACTGTTTTTACCTCCTTGCAGAAGTAGGTACAGTTTATAAATCAGCTAAATATTTATCATATTTAATGTTATATACCTAATGTCATAATAAGTGAGACAATTACATGAATGATGTTAAGTGCCACTAATATTTTGGTGACTGGTAGAACAAAGATACCTTCTTGAAACAGTTCATAGCCATGTAGGGGCAGTGTAAATAGCACATTGTGTTAGGGCCATGTTATTCTGCTTGTCTACTTCTACTAAACTCTGAAAACCACAGACCTGACTACACAACAATGACAATTTCAGACAATCTGCCCTTAGATCAGAAATTCACTTATGTTTCTCTCTGAATCTTATAACTTAAGTTTTATAAATCCCTATGAACTATAAAAAAAACATTCACAGGCATAGAATTTTCATATAAACTTTAAAGGTCAAATTTTTAGACAAGGTTTTATAAGGCAAGAATACTATATGGTTGTATTGGCTAATTTTATGTCAGCTTGACCCAAGTTAAGCATATGGGTAAAGAGGGAACCTCAGTTGAGAAACTGCCCCCACCAGATTGGCCTATATGCAAGTGTTTGTGGGTATTTTCTTGACTGATGATTAATGTGGAAAAGCCCAGATCACTGTAGATGGTACCACCCTTGGGATCGTGGTCTTGAATGGTATGAGAAAGCAGGCCGAGCAAACCGTGATGGAGCAAGACATTAAAAAAAAAAAAAAAGCACCATTTCACCATGGCCTCTGTATCAGTTCCTGCCTTCAGGCTCCTATCCTGACTTCCTTGGGTGATGGATTATAAACTGTTCAATGAAATAAACTTCCTTCTCCTTAAGTTGCTTATGGTTCTGGTATCTGTCACAGTAATAGCGACCCTAATAACAACAAGATAAAAAAAACAACTCCTGCTGCCCCGTGCACAGCTCACTCCATGGTGTGAGATGAGGGGAAGGGAAGAGGGGAGGGAAAATAACTGTACCAATCAGTTTGATGAGTTCCTAGGACAAGTGTCCATATGGATCATACTCCTACACGCATTCCATTCATTTTCACGCCTGACACCAAACTACAAGACGATATTGTGCAGTCTTTAGCCTTCCCATGTGCCTAGAGTCCCCGTGAGGGATGGACAAGACTATCAACCCAAAGAGCAGTTGGAAGGGTGCGAGTTAAAACAGCTAATGCCACTTTGCCATCAAGACGTCAAGAATTAGGGAGGCAACTAACATCGATGGGCACAGAAATAGGAACCATCAAAGGCTCACGAGAGGGCAACTCCGGAATGCGTGTTGGTGAGCAACCACATAGCAGTAAGTGCTCCAAGATCCATCAGTTTTGCTCCTCAGCTTGTCAGCTCACACTTTATCGTGATGTTCACACAGATGTCCAAAGAGACATTTCTGAGGATATTCTCTAGAGGAATGGAAGAAAGTCAAGGGAACCAAATGTCCAGCACTAAGTATATGAAGAGAAAAAAGGAAATGAATAAGCAAATCGATCAAATGTGCAACCAAAATAGTGCTTTGCCGTGATTGGAAACTGCCACACACATGTGCATGCATACACACGTGTTAGGGGTTGGTTTGGTGCTATGTAGTCTATGCTAATTACTGGCCCCAAGATCTGGGTGCTGCCCAGGCAAGTGCATTCTCACTTACACTTGTCTTTATTGTGTAGACATTCCTTTACCTAATTTAAAGTTGTTTGGTTAATAAAGTTGCTGAAGTCTGTAACTGGGCAGAAGAGAAATAGGTGGGCTTGGGGTCTCAAGGGACTATGAGCCCTGGAGGAGAGGAGAGAGGGAGGAGAAGATGTAGCAGGAAAGGAACCGAGAGAGAAGAAAGTTGCCCTGGGACAGTATGAACCATGAACATGTGGCCATGAGGGCTGGCCTGATAGGACAGAAGCAATCCAGACAGGAACGATTAAGGCAATGAGCTAACTGGGGAACTAACTGGGGTAAAGAAGCCCTATAGAGTATAATATAATATAACCATAACACATGCATGTGCCCATGCACACACGTGCGTGCGCGCGCGCACACACACACACACACACACACACACACACACACACACACACACACACATCTATTATATAGATAGAAGTCAGAAACAATTTCTTCTGTGTCAGTTTTATTTACCAGGTAAGGAAACAGACACCAAAAAGTCAAAACATCTTTAAAGGCTCTCTTTTATTTTAGTTTCTTGGTTTCTTTTTGTATAGGAATTTAATTTAAGTTCATTTGAGGAATGAGGAATTTGTTTTCTTGTCTAGTTCTTGTCTTTCTTCTCTGCGAGACTGCTTTCCAATTCAAGGGAAACTGGGCCTGAAGAGGACTCAAACCAAAGCTATTTTAAGTGTAAGAATCTATCAGATAATAAAAACATATTTTTTAACTTACCCACGTAGTGCACATCTGCATTTATTTGTTTTCAGCTTTTGTAGGTCCTGTGGGTGGTAGGCCAGGAAGAAGCACACAGACATTTGTTTTGGGACTGTGCAGTGTAAACAGCATTACCACGGCAAGGAAGAATGTGAAGGAAAAAAAAATCAACTAGGGGTCAAAAATCCAGACCTGCAGGCAGCCCGAGTCAATCATGGGCTCAAGGTCTTCCTGTACCACCAGGAAAGCATCATCAAAAGATGCATAGGTCTCACTAGAACTTTTAGCTCAGACTATTCTCTTTTTGTTATAGTTGTCTATTGCTAAACTGCTGTTTGAACAACAGCTAATTGTCATCTGTCTGGGCTAGCTCCCTGTCAACATATTATAGTGTTATACTATTTGTATTTTATTTAATTTCACTTGTCATCGAGGTCGTTGATTAGAGCTTTATGATTTAGGCTGAAAGAGGTGATTTTTTTTTCTCCTGTTGAAAACTGCTTATTGTTCATTTCATACTTTGTTCTGAAGACTTGCACAATTCCCTCTAAACTGATGGAGCAAGGCCTGGTGCTCCACGGCAGCTCCAAGGACCAGCTACTCTGATCATGATGCTATGAGAAGGGGTCTAAATGAGAGACAAATGATGGGGTTTTGTAGGCAGAGTCTGTCTTCAGTTAGTAATGATGTTTCCAGTGTGGAAGATCCAAGGATTGTTGCCCAAATTTCAGATGTGCACAATTAGTGAATATGCACATAAGTTTGTGAATAATGGGGGAAACTTCAAAGATGAGATAATTTTGTTTGTGTTGCCTGATGCTCTGGCAGTGATGCTGAGCACTTGCAGTCAACGGGCAGAAACGCATGTGAATACATGAAGCCACACCAAGTGATCTTTTGCCACGTTGGTCTTATGTCTTGGGGTTGGTCAGGATCTTAGTGAAGACCCAGCTCTGACACTTAGGAAGATAAGAACAGGTGTGTGAAGGAACTTCCACTGAAAATTGTGTCAGGCAGTTAAGTATCCCCACAGAAGGTCCCTGGTCATTTTCTGCCATGGGTAGCATATACCTGCAGAATATACTTCTCCAAAGGAAAGAAAAAAATCATAGCTTGCCTTACCCAGCCAAAGCCTGTGAGTTATGCTCACAGCCAAAGGAGGCTTCTATCCCTGGCTCTTCAAACAAACAAACAAAACAAAAACAAAACAGACCTCAGAAGGGATTTTCTAGTGAGGACCATCCTCATCTGGGAGGGTTTCATCCTTGGAGGACAGGTGAGCTAGGATGGGAGAGACTTCAACAGCAACACAGAAGTGTCACAAAATCCAGAAATATACCATGTCTTTAAGGCATGGATTTGTCCCAGATCTTCACAAGTTTTATTCAACTGAAATGAAGCATTTTCACAACCAGCAACATTACTTGGTGCTCCCAACATAATGTTAGCATAAAGCAACTTTAAGTGAAATTTCCCAGAAACTGGGGAAATATGGGGTACAGAAAAACTGGAAGAGAGATCCCCAAATATGGGGTTGATCTGTCAGTTATAGAGGTGCTGCCAAAGAGAGGAGGGCTATAGCTCAGTCCTCTAATAAAGGAAGATGGAGTTTGGTCTGGGGAAAAAGGAGGCCTAAGGACCAAATGCACCCTCCAGCTCCATTGGTGGGGCACCACTCTGAGCTTGACTGACAGGTTAGATTGGGTGAACCATTGTCCCAGCCAAGATAGATTGATTTCTAGGCACCAGAGAGGTTGGGCCTTTAGTCTTCTAGATCACTTAACTTTTGTTTAGTACATTGCTTTGAGGCATAAATAAGATGGCTTTTCGAGACAGGGTTTCTCTGTGTAGCCTTGGCCATCCTGTACTCACTTTGTAGACCAGGCTGGCCTCGAACTCAAAAAACAAACAAACAAACAAATAAATTAATTAATTAATAAGATGGCAGAAGAGTCAAAGTGGTACATAACCAAACTGAGTCAGTCTGCTGTCACTTAAACTGTAACTGTTCCTGATGACATCTGCTGGCATTTAACATAAATTCTGAAAGGGATGGATGTTGGTATGAGAGACTTTTAAATGACAGACCATTAAGGACATATTGTGCTGTCTCTATGAGTCTCACCTTTTAGCATTTTTAAGAGAATTAAGTAGAGCGTGAGACCCACCCACTCCACCCCACTCCTCCCACCAAAGGTTTAACCTGCTGTAACTCTCAAAGGTTTTTCAACTTTTTGCCTCAGGACATTTTAAAACTTTTAACTATTATTGAAGGGGTGGCCCAAGTGTTTGTGTTTTTTATAACTTTCTTTGATACTGGGTCTAATGAAATAAAACTTGGCTTCTATGTTGGTTTCTGCATTTGGCCTCTTATTGATTGATTATTTTATTGAAGCATATAAAACATTCAAACTCAAATAGCGCTGGAAAGAGCAGAGTCTGTTTCATAGCTTTTGGGGCAATTGTGTTTGCTGAGCTGATGCACTAATTTATAATTCAATAAGATGCAGGGATTGTTAGGTAACTTTCTGTCCATAATAAGGACTGTCAAACTCATGACTGTTATCCACCGCTACTTACACTTTCTAAGTTATCGCTTTGTTTCTTAAGACACTGTCCACCCTTTAAAAGTGGCTGCTTTGCAGGAATAGGGGTCTTCTCTGTGAACCAACTCCTAAACAAAACTGCTACCGCATCATTAGGGAAGCAGTATTTGCTGATGATATTTGGTGACTGAAAGTGACTGGTAACCTACCCAACCTGCAGGAATCGATGAATATGTTTTGTTTACGACAATGACATCATCAATGCACGTGTGCTAATTTGCTAATGAGGGAACCAAAGGCAGAATGGGAAAGTTCCAACCATCATCAGCACTAAGTTACTCAATCACTAAAAGGAAGATGGAGAGCCCATTCTGTAAACTAGGTTAAGCTGTAATATCCTGTGGTGACATTTGCTGACAGTGTGGTATTGGGCAAGCTGTGAGGGAATGTGGGGTCTGAGAGTCCTTACTGTGGGATCACTGAAGAACATGACAGTTTCAAGGATGGCATATAGGCTACACAGGCACTGGTTTCTGGGGCCCTTCCTTACAGGGAAAGCTTGAGAAGATCCCATGAGTGAAAATGGCCCTACCCTACTTTGACCTTCTTTCTTCTTTCTATCCTTTTGTGCTAGAAGGTTGGTGATTGTCACAGCCTGTGCTTTGTAGGTGAACATGGAAGACTGCAAACACGCCTTGAACCAGCATTTTCTACCAACCATGTCTTCGAATACATATGATCCCTTTAAAAAATTACAAGTGAGCAATGCAAAAGCTATTACTATGCACACTCGCATGTTAAAGGATTTGACAGGTTCATCTGCAGCCTCTCTTCTGTTTTGAACACAGTCCTGGCCTGCCCATCAGCAATGTTGCCTTAGAGATTGTGATGTACCCATGTTAAGAAATGGGTGATTTACATGAACTTACCAGCAGCTTTGCAAAAGATCAAGTCAGGTAACACTCTCTCATTAAAGTATCAGAGAGGCTCAGGAACTCCACCCTTGGTTGATGAACCACTGACAGTTTATGATTTTTTTTCCCCAGGGATAGAAGAGTCCGTTCTCCTTATGTTGTAGCCTCTGGTAAATAAACTACTCTCTAGTAGATGATCCCATGCTTATAAGTATATGGACAACACAAACTGTCCCTAGGAAGTTATATTTGTATATTTAAAAAGAAGACACAAACTTGGAAGGGAATATAGAAGGTGATATGAATCTGAAAAGGCTTGGGGAAGGAATTTGGGATGAGTGTTATCTAAAAATGCTGTGTGCATGTATGAAGTTCTCAAATAATTAATAAATACGCTTTTGGAAAAAAGAAATGGGTGATTTTTCAGGGAAAGCTAACAGTAAGGTAGAAATACATATTTAATTTTCAAAACCATACTAAAGAATAAAGGAAAGGTAGTCATGAAAGTAAGTACATTTGGTCTGCCCTCCACCTGCCTCTGCCATAGACTTCCTAGTTCCTCATTTTTGTGTCTTAGATTTATTTTGTGTTTTCATTTTGTTGGCATGTACAAATGGATGAAGATGTTGATGGAAGTCAGAAGAGGGTATCAGGCCCTGGAAGCTGGAGTTGTGAGCCAGCCTACATGGGTTTAGTTACTGACACTGGGTCCTCTGCAATACAGTATGCACCGTGCCCGTAAGTATTGAATCTCCTCTCCAGCCTCTCAAGCCAGTTATTTATGTCTCTAACTTGTCGTGGCCTTTAACTTGCTTTAACTAGAAGAACACAGCAGAACGGACCTTGCGCTGATTGTAACTATGCCTCAGTTGGCCCTCCAATCTGCTGCTGGATCCCTTGAAAAAGCAATCTATTGTCACTCTAGGAAGTTAAACTACTTCTCTAGTGACACCACAGTGGCTAAGTTGACCTTGTTGCTCCAAACAATAGCCTGTCAGTCTCTGGACACATCGGCCCAACTTAGACTAAAGCAGGCCACTGAGGACAGGGCAATCACAGTTGAATGAGGGAGCGCTGCCTGAGCCAGCTGACCCAGAGCAATAGAATCTCATAGCTACTCAGACTTGTCAGCTTTAACTTGTGGTCAGAATGCAGTATGCAGTATGACACGTGAGGTAAAACTCCCTGTTTACTTTCTACCATTCCTATGTTGTATTACTGTAACAGAATACCATAGCCTACATAATTTTCAAAGGAAAAATGGTGTTGGCTGACAGTTCTGGAAGCTGGGATATCAAAGAAAAAAAAAAAACACCAGCAGGTTTTACACTTTGATTTCCGGTTTAGCATTGTGTGTGCTTCATCTTCAATGGCAGAAGATGGGAGGGCAAAGAGTATAAAGGGGGGCAGGACTCCCACTTTTATAAGGGAGTGAATCTCAGCAGGGAAAGCAGAACCCTTGGGGGTCTGACATCACCTTTCAAGTCTGTTACACCTCTTCAGTCTGTTACAACAGTAGTTGAATTTAATGTTGTCTTGGGAGGGGGCACATATTCAAACCATAGCCCTTCCACAGATAAGAATGAGGATTCGTAGGAAACATGGGGCAATAATATGCTGCGATCAATTCTATCACTAAAGCAAAGAAAGAAACTGATCACAACAAAAATCCCACCATTTTCAAGTCAGAGAGTTGTTTACATGGAAAGCCTAACACCAAAGACTATGGACACAGAAAAATCAGTGCGTGTTTCTGAAGAAAGGACTCTCAGGGTGGGCATAATCCATTGAACCCATTGGTACACCAATATGTGGTGTACCAGTGTTTAGGAAAGAAAACTGTAATTTCTAATTGGAAAACAAGTTTAGGGGAAAAAAAGAAAAGAGATCTAAAGAGGGAGAGAACTGTTAGAAGTCTTAGAAACACAGCAGCAAGTAGAGTCCTCATACAATCCAACCCGGAACTTGCTTTCTTATTGCACGCAGCCTATACAGCAACAGCTGTCCCACAGTTGTGCCCCTTGGGGAAAAAAAACAACAAAGTGAAGTGGCCCCTGAAACCGGGAGAGGTCACAGTGATGGCAGAAAGACGGGAGTTAATCGTGTTGTTGGTCTGAGCTCCTGTGCCTTGTGCTCCTGGAGTTATAGGCAGGCAACCCTCTCAGCGAGTGACTCTTCAGATTAACATCTGTGCGGACGTGGCGGTAGAAAAAGGCAGAGTAGATGAATCCCTGATTGTTCCCACTGCTGCTCGCTGATATGTTTCCTGGGATGATCCCAGCTCACAGGTGCACTGGCCACACACACTAATTGAAAAGGATTATTTTCTTAACATTGGGTGTCATCTGCAAAGGCTTTTGTGAAGAGCGTAATTGTTCCAACCATCTGTGAGGAGATGTTTTTATTAAATTTTTAAAAATCAAACAATGCTGGAGCAGGGGGTATTTGTGCTGTTCCTTCCCCCTCCACATTCTTTTGGGGGAAAATAAATGAAAAACAACAGCCCACAGCTCCTTGAGGCTAAGACCTTTGAAGACCAAAGGGTTGGGTTCTGTAAGCAGGAAAACAAGATGTGTCCTTTTCCTCCCTGGTTTCATCCACACCCCATGACAGACTGTCATGTGTGGAGCATGTCTCAGGGATTCTACGGGGATTAGCAGAGACCAGAGGAGGCCCATTACACTACCCTAGACCCACAGCCTACACTCTCACTGCCTGCTGAGGTTCATCCCAAGTGTCCACTGTATGTCCTCCTTTAAACCAGAGAATTTGCTCTAAGTGCCATGATTTTTGTTTTTCACGTGGCTGCCAGGTGATCTATAAGAACCTGGGCCTAACAGCTGAAATATTTTCTTAGGAAGTCAAACCTCTAGTGAGTAAGACTTCCCAAGTATTCCTACAGACAGGTCTTTCTATCACCCTGACCCTGTCACTGCCACATAATGTCCATTTCTTCCCATGATATGCCCTCTCTCTTTCTTTTTAAACTCCTCAAAAGGGCAAGTGTCTTCTTCATTGGCATTGGTTACAGTAACAAAGCATCATAGCTTTGTGAATAAAATGGTCTTGACCTCTCAGCCTTCTGGACACTGAGAGTGTGAGAGTCCAGGGTGCCAGTGTGGTGGGGCTCCGGTGAGGGCGACTCTTCACACTGCAGACTACCAACTTCTCCTACCTCTGTGTGTGGTGGCAAAAGGGTACAAGAGCTCATTGGAGTGGCCTTCCCAGGGCACGAGTCCCTTCTATATGAGTCCATTCCCTACCAGAGGCTCTGCCTGCTCATAGCATCCCACTGAGGGATGGGATTTTAACATGAACTGGGGATTGGGAAAAACACAAACATACAATAAGTATATGACGATGACATTTTTTTAAAGAAAAAAAAATCTACAAAGGGGATGAAGACAAACTGGGTGCGTTGCTACTCCCACAGGAAAACCATGCCTTTCAGATCAATAATTTCAAAGAAGAATCCTAAACAGTGAGGTGAAAGCGAAGTGCCGTCTTTATAAATAATAAAATGAGAAGTGTATCAAGAGACCGGTTTATAAAACGTAGCCGGGGGTTTTGCGTGACTGTTTGGAGACTCTGGGAATGCTCTAGGGAGGGTACATATACACTTGGCCCATATACCAGACCTCTTCCAGCATGCAACTGAAAACCCTCCTGTGCTAGCCCAAATGCAATACTTTCATCCTACAGCACCCTTTCCTTACCTTTACATTCTTTTCCCTCTTCACATTAGGCAGCAAATTAAATGCAAATGTCTAGAGAAATGAAACACTTGCACTACAAATTTACACACCCCAAATCAGAAGAAAAAGAACATTATAGTCCTCTGGCTGATTGTAAATCCCCAGACTTCTAAATATTCGCGCTCAACATACGAAGAAAGGGCCATTTACCCTTGCTTGGAGAACTTCAACTCGTACAATTCCCAACATATGTTTATTCTTCAAACTCAAAAAAAAAAAAAAAAAAAAAAATCGCATGTCCATTAGTTCGGACTTTAATATGCAAGTTTCTCCTGGTGTGCTTAAGCTACTCTTTTGAAATAAATCTGGTGATTTAATATATCTGCAGTATACCTAGAATCCTAGAATCCCTCACAGAGGAATGTAAAACCAAATTGCAATTAAAATACAAAAATGTTTCTGAAGACAAAACACAGTCAATCATTTATACAGTCACAGAGGCAAACAGCCATCACATGCCAATAGGTTTTGCCATCACTCATAGACACCTCTTCTTGCAGGCAGTCTTTATAGCCCGGTTATTGCAAAGTGTGCCTTTGCTTAACTTTAATGCATTACTGATGCCACCTCCCCCAACCCCACCACTAAACCTCACATCCTTCTTTCCCAAATGCTGGCTGTATTAGGAGGAAAAAAAAATCGGGAAATGGTACACTTCCACTTTTTAACATTTCTTTGTAATTGCTTCACCTAATGTAGCTCTCAATCACCCCTATCCTTAGTGATCATCTCCCCAGACCAGAAACAGATGTGCAATGTCACTGTATACTTGTGTTTAATGATTAAAAACAAGAGAATGGGATAGGTCAGGACAGCATGGAAAGTCACCACACACATATTGGATTTCTCTCTTCTGTATTCCCAGAAACTCTGTAGAAAACTCGCAGAGGGAAGGTTGAATTGGAATCAGAACCAGTGTTACCCTTTGTCTAGGAGACCACAAAAGATGTTCCCAGTTCTCCTAATACCCTGGGGTATGTATTTTCCACTTTACAATGTTTCGATCTTCCAATCGAAAGCCTATTATTCGCATAGGCAGTAGGGGAAAATCCCATTCCCTGAAGAGAAGCAATAGGGTTCACTGACCACTTTGAGCATTTTAACCAATAGGAAAAAAAAAAAACTTTACTCTGAAAGATTCAGCTATCTCAGAGAGGAGGCCACCCTCTGAAATGTCATATGGACACCAATGACTTGGGAAGTTTGAGCCTGCTGGGTTAGCAGCAGGTGATCCAGATGTGTGCAGCTGCAGCAGCCCACTCCTTCCCCCAGGCAATGGTTGGGCTGTGCTGCAGTCTCAACAGGAACAACCATCACAATGGGGAGGCAGAAGAACAAGGTAAAGTGACATTTGGAGGGGTTTTGAGTTATGGTGACATCTTTGAAAGTCCCAGGCTCTGTGAAGACTCTTCAAAGGGATTCTCAGCTCCGGGATTTAGTGCTCTGGGCAATCACCCAGGTACCACAAAAATCCCCATGTGTTCACATCTTCTTTGTTACCCATGTATACACTCCCTTGCTGACGTCAAAGCCATGTTTGCTCAGCTTGTTGAAAATGTGTTCTGCGATGGTCACATTCCTTTCCTTTCCTTAGCTAGCGAGGTTTCTGCATAGCGCATGGTATGGAAGCTTCACCATCCATAGAAAACACAAGAATGACAGTTGTTTCTATACAGAGCATATGCTAACCAGACAGGGCTTGTTTGCCTAAGAAACCTTGTGTTTATTTTTTTGTTTCTGTTTGTCTGGCATCTAACCAGAACTGTAGTAAAATATCCATCCACTCCCTAGCTTTGTGAATGGGAGCCTTGTGGAATAGCTCTCCCACTCTCTGTTCATTGGTCCCTTGGTGGAGAAGCGCTCTACAAATGGTTTACAGTTATAACTTAGCCTGTAGTTGAAGAACTCTCTGCTACATGAGTCATACTCAATGTTAGGTTGGGGACAATGGCTGTGCAAAATCAATATCCAAGTGATGAATGGTTGTTCAAGGGCTCTAAGTCTAAACAAATCTGAATGCTTGTCAAAGGATGGTTGAATTATAACATTCGGATCTCTTTTTTTAAAAAGATCTTGTTTTAACTAAGTGGTGGCTTAGTTATCACAGAACATTAAGTCGGATGTTAAGATTTTCATTGGGCTTTTCTTTTCTTTTTTTTTTTTTTTTGTAATTTTTAAAATTTTATAATTTTACATTAATGTCTAGAAAAAAGGCAAGATCAGAAGCAGGTCCTATTCCATCTACCCTGCTGTAAAAGTCATGGAAGGACACACTATTTGGCATTCTAGGATGGGACAGACTTTAATAGTCAGTCATTGTTTCACTTTCTGTGAGGCAGTGCCCTTATTTGAGGAAAGGTCTTATTTCATCATATACTTCCCAGATAAAAGCTCACCATGAAGGAACAGGAACTCAAAGCAGGAACTAAAGGGTAGCCAGAGGATCGCTGGCTAGTGGCTTGTTCTCCATGGCTTGCCCAACCTCTCTTTTTTATACAACCCAAGCCCAGGAGTAGTACCACCCACAGTAGGGTGGGTCCTCTCACATTAATCATTAGTCAAAAACTGACCCAGATGTTTGCCTACAGGCAACCTGAGGGAGACAATCCTTCAATTAAGGTTCCCACTTCACAAATGACTCTAGTTTGTGCCAAGTTGGTAATAATAAACAAAATTAAAAAAAAAAACCAGCATGGGTAGGTATTCCAACTGTGTGGTTGGGAAACTGAGGATGAGATTTCCCACAGCTGAAAAGTGATGGGGCTGGAATTTCACCTCAAGCATGAAGAACTCTAGATGGGATGGGAGTGTTAAGGAAAACCCAACTCTATGTGCCTCACAGCAGTTCTTCTAACTGGGCAGCCAGCCCCCATAGACGTAGTGATGTTACCATGTCACGGGTGTCAGGTGGAAGCCCACAGCACAGGACACCTCTGACATCCACTCCATGACTCTATCCCACCTCAGCATGATGTCTGTCCTCACCTCACCACTCTTACCCCCTTAATTACTTTCTTGGTACAGAATATGTACTCAGTGGCATATGCTCTGGAGGTTGGTGACAATGGTAAATGAACAGCCCTTTCTAGAGAGGAACCTGCAGTCTAGTGATAGTTTCCCCCTACTTAGACACACAGAAGTCACTCAGTATTACCTTTTTTTCATAATTTGGAATGCAAAGAAATGATAAGTAAGGGCCCCCTCCTTTTCTGTGCAGCTCAGCTGTTCCCAGCCTGAAATTTGAGATGATAAGATTGCCTATGAACTATTCGCTTATGTAATTATTGGTCTCTCAGCGTTATTTAAACTGTTTAATCAGATTCACTGGGAAATCACAGCTTTACTTGAGAAATATTTTACAAGGTAATGAAAACCTCAAGCTTGTTTACATTTTAAGACTGTGGTGAACCATGCTTTTGATTCATTATAAGAAATAATTATTAATCTAAGTTGTTATAGGAAAAATACCTTCCTGTGGTGGCAGTTGGGGGTACTGGAGGACAATCTACCTTTTTTTAAATCCTCCATGTTGGCCCAAATTGATGCCAGTGGCACATATTCACCCACTTCAATTCAGCACTGGCAGGAAGGTGGTGGAGAAATTATCAGAAAGATGTGAAAGTGATGAATCCAGATTTACCTCAGGTAGACAGCTGCTGGCAAAAGGAACTCAAGGTCACAGTATTTCTGGGTGAAAGGTCATCTACATAATCCAAATTTTAAGTATATAATTAAATTTCAACACTTGTTCTATACTAGCTTTTAAGTAATGAATAGTGAAGTGTGACCCTCCCTCTTTCCTGGGGTCAGTGGCCACCAGTCCTCAGGAACAAGGAATTTGGTCACCTGTGAGCACTAACAGAAATGGCCTTCCAGGACCAGCTCCAGGGAGACAGATCAATTTTTGGCAGGGTGAGCAAGGCTTACATAGAACTCTGGGGAGCAGTAGAGAATTCCAGGGTGGAGAAAGATAACTGGCCGAAGGGCTAAGGTACTGAGATCCCTCATTAACAAGGAGAGGTATTCCAGGAATCTCAGGTGCTTGCTGACTGGGTTCTTAT
This sequence comes from Acomys russatus, assembly GCF_903995435.1. Classification (NCBI taxonomy): domain Eukaryota; kingdom Metazoa; phylum Chordata; class Mammalia; order Rodentia; family Muridae; genus Acomys; species Acomys russatus. Next base: position 15,746,586 of record NC_067168.1, read on the forward strand.
TGGGAGAAAGAGAATTGGACCTGTAATTTCCCTAAGGACAATGAGACACTCTTCAGGTAGAGGGTGTGGGGGCCGAGGACCCCTGGTCACAGAAGAGGAAGCTTCACTGACAAAGGGACTCCTCCATTTTGCAGCAAGCTCAGGGCTTTCCAATCATGGCAGACTGAGACCTTAACAGCAGGGTTTCCTGATGGTGAAGTGGGAAAAAAAGTATAATTTATCCAAATTAATTAGCTATCAATAATTCAGAAAAGGGTTGTGCCTAAACCCTCTACACAATTTTTCTAACTTGTGGTTGGCCATGGACTTTTATGTTCAGTAGATGACAGATATAGAACAGACACAAAGAAATTGTCAGTGGGTTGAAGGTAGCAACATGTAACTTTCAAAATGAAAATGGCAACTCACAAATAATTTGCAACTTTAACATAGTTTTAGTGATGTCCTGTTTTCCCACACCCTGCCCTGTTTGATGCTTCCCACCTTGAAGTGAAGGGCTCTGTTAGACAGGCTTTTCATCATCATCTAGTTTTTGATGAAAGAATGTTGTCACAATACCATGAAGAGAATTAGGTCAAAACGGCACTCATAGATAAGTGGGAAGAAAAAAAAATGAATGACAAATACTTTTAGTCTGTTCACCTGCAAAGTCTTGATGTAAAGAAACAACTTTCCACAAATCTTCAATGAATGCCAATTTCCAATCTCCTCAACTCTTAGCTTTTGAGACTCTTGTCTGGTGTCTTTTGGCTGCCTACCAAACCTAGGATGCTTGGCTTAATAAATTTAAAGTGAATTTTTAGGGTTTCCTCTTTTGCCATTCAAACACACAAATTGAACTTGGTGAGCTGCTGATAACAATTCTCTAAGCTAAGGTTGCCTCTGGAAACAAAAGAAGCATTTCTGGAGAATGTCACAATATTGTTACTGAGCCAAAGAGTAAACACTGTAGAGAATTTTCTCAAATGACACAATATATTGTTTCAGGATTATAGACAACTGTGTGCTATGTCACTAAACAGATACTAGGGCTACTGGGACTGAAAGCACATGCTTCATGGCCATAGACAGTCACTATGTCTCTGGGAGAGCATCTGTCTTATCATCGCCTCTATAAACTTCTTATCATTCTGGAGGGACATGTGAAAAAAATGAACTCTAGTTAAAGGGTTATGTGCTTTAGCCAGAGAGATGGCTCAGCAGTTAGGAGATTATATATATATATATATATATATATATATATATATAATTACATGTGCAAATAACATTCTCCTTGAGAGTTATATAGAAATAAAAACTCTTATCTCAATAAAGTCTGACCTAAAGTATCAAATCAAATGAAATCTGACAAGGACTCAGTCATCTTCTAATCTCCAACTTCCAGTACGTGAGCAACTCAGGTTTTATTAATGTACTGAGATTACAGTATTTTTAATACAAACCTTTTGACAAATAAATCATAGAAACAAATGTCGGTTGAGTGCATGGTAAGACCTGTAGAGAGAATGAAGGCATGGCTAGTGGCTCAGCATGTTTCAGCTACATGACCTAGAGAAAGCTATCAAACTTCTCTGAGATTTCTCTTCTTCTTTTTCTCTCTTTTTTTCTTTTTTTTTTTTTTTTTTGTTTTAATTTAATTTTAATTTTATTCATTTATCCAGATTACAACTCAATTGTTATCCCATTGCTTGTATCCTCCCGTTCCTCTCTCCCGCTTTCACCCTACTCTATCCTTATTTTAAAATGAGGTTGATAATGATCTCTGCTTCCGAGAGTTGCTTTAGAGTCAAGCCCCCTTTTCCTGAGAAAGTTGTATACAACGCTGCATAATAAGTCTGTGGAATAGAAATAGAAATAAAACTCTTAATGATAATAAATCATAAGACATTTATTTTAAAATAAGCCTTCCTTACACATGCAGTTCTGCCATTTTATTGAAGACAAAAGTAAGTATGCCTACTAACAAGAGAAAACGCCCTGCTCATTTACTTTCACACACAGAACTCAGTCTTGGTTGAATATATCTGATACCTCAGGATGCATGGCATCTTCAACACTTTTTAGAGTTGATACAGGTTTTCGCTTTATAGCCATCAATCCTGAGAATGTGACTTTGAAATCATTGCACGGTATGTGGTAGCTGGTGTTACTTGTCATTTTGGAAGACTCTAAAACCACATAGGAGACAAGCCTCTAGACAAATTTGCAAGGGGTTGTATAAATTAAGGCTAGACACTGAGAACATCTGTGAGAGATGTACTGGCCAATCTTGCACTTGTACTTGGTCAACTTGACACAAGCTAGAGCAGTCAGAGAGGAAGCACCTCAGTTAAGGAAATGCCCCCATGAGATCCAGCTGTAAGGCATCTTTTTCAACTTGTGATCAGTGAGGGAGGGCTCACTGTGGGTAGTGTCATCTTTAGCTGGAGGTATTGGGTTCTATGAAGGAGTAGGCTGAGCAAGAAAGCGGAATCTAGTCAGTAAACCACACCCTCCCCTCCACGGCTTCTGCATCAGCTCCTGCCTCCAGGAGTCCTCCCTTTGAGTTTCTGTCCTGACCTTCTTTGGGGATGAGCAGCAATGAGGAAGTGTCACCTGAATAAACTCTTTCTTCCATAGCCTGCTTTTTAGTCATGGTGTTTTGTCGCAGCAATAGAAATCCTAACGAAGACAAGGGATTTGTCTTCATTAGGTTGATGTGAGAGAAATGCATCTTCACTGAGGATGGGGACGAACATTGCTGAGTGTGGATCCTGGACTGTGAAGTGAAGAGAGCAAGCTGAACACATTGTTCTCTTCCTCCTGACCACTGACACCATGTGACCAGCTGCTCCTGGTGCCCTCACTTCTTTGTTGTGATGGACTGGCTGCACCTAGAACTGTGAGAGAGAAAAAAAAAAACAAAAAAACAAAAAACAAAAAACAAAAGCCTCCTTTTCCTTAAGTGGCTTTTGTCAGTGTATTATGTCCTAAGAACAGGAAAACTCACTAAGACAGCACAAAATGGCAGAAGTATGTGTAGGGCCATTTCAGAAAATTGTGAAAATTCTGTCCTGACCCCAAGTCAAAATCTACATAACAATTTTTTAAGAAAATGCATGTTAGCAACTCAAGCAGAAATGTCTCAGATCAACTTTCTAATACAACACAATTTAAAGACGTGCTGCTTTGATACCTGCATGTGGAGGAATGCTGGTGGAGTAATACCAAAAGTCTTTTTAAAAAATATTGTATGTAGAGAAAAGCACTGAAATTCATAGCAACGTAGTGAACTCCTATCTGAGCTGAAGTGTTTGAAGCTGCACTGAGTAATGTGACAACACACATAGTACAAAGTGTGCATTTCTAAAAATTAATTAATTCACTTTACATCCAGGTCATAACCCCCTCCCTCCTCTCCTCTTGGTCTCACCCTCTCTCCTTTCCTCCCTCTCTCCCTCTTCCCCTATCCACCCCTCCCCTGTTCCTCAGAAAAGGGGAGCTCTCCACCACCAGCCCATTCCAGCTTATCAAGTCCCATCAGGACTAAATGTATCCTCTTCCTCTGTGGCTGGGTGAGGCAGCTTCACCAGGGGACAAGTGATCAAAAAGCAAGCAACAGAGTCCTTGTCCGAGATAGCCCCTGCTCCCCTTACTAGGGAACACACGTGAATCCTGAGCTGTCTATCAGCTACATCTGTGTAGGGGGCCTAGGTCCAGTCCATGCATGGTTCTTGGTTGGTGTTTCAGTCTCAGCAGGCCCCTCTGGGCCCTGGTTAATTGGTTCTGTTGGTCTTCTTGTGAAACTCCTGTCACCTTCATGTCCTTCTATCCTTCTCTCCCCTGCCCACTTTCCCACAAGACTCTCTAATCTTCACCCATGTTTGGCTCTGAGTCTCAGCATCACTTTTGATCCACTGCTGGGAGGAGTCTCTCAGAGGACAGGCTCCTGTCTGTGAGCATAGCAAACTATCATTAATAACACCAGGGGTTGGCTCTGTCCTGTGGGGTGGGTCTCAGTTAGGCCAGGCATTGGCCGGCCATTCCCTTAATCTGTTCTATCTTTATCCTTGCATATCTTGGAGGTAGGGTACATTTCGGGTCAAAGTTCTTGTGGGTGCTCCCCCTCCCTCCACTACGAGCCCTATCTAGTTAGAGGGTATTCTCTTCAGTCCTCATGACCCCTGCTACTCGGAGTCTCAGTTTGTCACCCCTATATCCTGTTCTGACTTAGGTTTCCAGCTTGTCACAGAGATGCCCACACACATGGTTTCTCTGCTCTCTGAAGTCCCTCTGTCCTGCCGCCCCTGTTCTCCCCAGGTCTGTTCTCCACACTCATTTCTCTCTGGGCTCCCTCTCCTACCTTGTTCCCGCTCTTCAACCACGTCAGCTGTCTATTCTATTTCACATTTTAAGTGATATTTAAGCATCCTCCCTTGGGTCCTCCTTGTTACTTATCTTCTTTGGGTCTGTGAATTGAAGTATGTTTATCCTATACTGTGTGACTAAAATCAGCTTACAAAGTGTGTATCTTATATGTTGCAAGCCAAGGCTACAGTGGACCCTTGAGATGCAACACTGGCCAACACTGCCAACAACACTTCAGATTCACTACAAATTTGATTTTGAATTAGCTTTAGCAATTGTAGCTTCAGAAAGTTTAACTGTTGCCAAATTTTGTCCCTCTTCACATTCAGTACATTCAGCCACATACATATGGGGAATTGCCACCCACAAGGTAAAAAGCTGAGTTGCAGGGGACTATAATACATAAAGTAACATATAATTAAGTTTTATTACTTATCAAGCCTCTGATGGAGTTGAAGACCAGATAGTTTAGTCTTACAATTATGCTTAGTTGTTTAGGGTTTAAGATGTTTTTTAGGTCTAGATAGATGTGTTAAGTTGATAGAGATGAGATATGATAGATATTGACTTTCCTTCAGAATTTTAGACTCACCAAGACAGGAAAGATGTTTTCTTCAAGTTTTCCAAATATAAATAGCCAAATTACTATGAATGTAACATCTATATAACTCTTGATTGTTTAGTGGTTCTTCTTGCTGTATGTAGTTTATTTCATTTGTGTAATAATATAAATGTATATGTAAATATAATCAAAAAGGAAAAAAGAGATAAAGTGTTCATTACAGCATCTCATACAGCATACCCTTGCTGGGTTTGGCCATTCTTGTCACCACTCTTGTTACTTTTGTTAGCCAAGGCAGTCTCTGAGGAAGCATACACTGAGCAGAGGATCTGCAGAGAAACTAAACCAACATGGTCAGGGAGACAGATTTCTAGTGGAAGCAGATGCCCGTGAGCGACAGGGACAAATCAAGGATGAACTTGGAAGAGGCTCATGATAGACATGGAGACAACACGCTGTGAGGCCAAACATGTAGAAGCACCTCTATGGGTCTAAGGATTATCTCAGCTGTAATATTTATTATGGACTTTTAAATGTACATAGGAAGCATCATTTCCATACAGAGCAAATGTCACATTATTCTATCATTGTCATTTTTGCCTGTGTTATTTATTCCTTTAATTGATCAGTTGCCTACCACCCACCCAGTTATCCAACAAAGGTCGATTGACCACCATGATGCCAAAGTGGTAATACCTATGGGAAAAAACAAGAGGCCAAAAGGATATCGAACCCTCCCCTGAATATAGGATGAGAAAACTGTAGTTGCTTGTGAACAGGCCCTGAGGTGAAACGCAAGCATGCCAATTATGGCAAGTTTCAGATTATAGACTACCATAATCCATTTGAGGAAAATATGATGTATTTAGCCAAGAAGGAGCACAAGGGCATGTCTGAATCCCTAACCTGTGCTCAACTGTTAACCTTTGCATGCGACATGTAGCGTCATGCTTTCCCAAATACCTTGTAAACCCAAATTGGCATGAATTATTGTTATTATTCTTTAAGAAGTGACTTGTAGAGCTTTGTAGAAAATTATAGAAAACTAAACAAAAGGATGAGATCATTATTAACCAGAGAAAATGAGAAGTTGGTAAAGAAAAAAAAAAAAAAAAAGAATCCTAGAGGGTCACAGGATTCTGCCAAGAGCAGCATGTACAGGATTATGCCAGTATGAACACTGGACACAGAGTTGACCAAAACTGTAATCATACTGTGCAGATAAGGGTATGTATGGGAGCATGTGTGTGTGTTTTTTTTATGTGTACAGGAAAGAAATAAAAGACAGCTAAGAAAAAGTCTAAAACAAAATAAAGTGGAATAATATAAGCTTATAATTTAGAAGTATAGGGACCTGAAAAAATAAAACTGCACTGTGGTGTCATCCAGTACTCAGGAGGCAAACAACAACGACAACAAGACAAAACCTTACCTCTCTTCAAAAAAGAAATAGCAAAACAAGAAGAAAAGAAAATGTAAGCAGATTCCATTAGGACCATTCCTTAACACCTGGCAATGGATACAAACTTTGCTGACATCACAAAACCTTGCACTTGTTATTCTGAGGAGTGAAATCCATCAGGTTTGTTGTTGTTGTTTTTGTTTTTGTTTTTTTGTTTTTTGAGACAGGGTTTCTCTGTGTAGCCTTGACTGTCTTGGACTCGCTTTATTGACCAGGCTGGCCTTGAACTCACAGTGATCTGCCTGCCTCTGCCTCCCGAGTGCTGGGATTAAAGGTGTGCGCCACCACCGCCTGGCCAAAAGCCATCAGCTTTGATAGGGCAAGAAACTGAGCCGTGGGACCCCAAAGCTGGAAGGCTCACCCTTGAGTATCCTGATAGATCTAGCCTTCCACTTTCTTCAGTATGGAGCCTCCTCCAGATGCAAAGGCCGATAAAAGAACAATGCCTCTTTGTTTTTACTCCATTTCTGCTTCATTCTTTTTCTACCATAGAAAAGAACCATTTTCCCAGCAGAATAGTGGTTTATCTTAATATTCTTAGTATTCAGTTGTACTACCAGCAAACTCCAAAAATATTTGGAGATGTTTCCCAAGTGAAAAAAAAAACATATTTCTCACAAGTAATTGTTTTATTGTTATGATGCAGAATCAAAATGTTCACCAGAGCCCAGACAGCTCCTTTTGTTTATTAGAAGGAGGAGCATGAATTAAAACGAAATCATTCTACTGATCCTAATACTAGTTCCAGCTTGTTGTCTTTAATGAGAATGGTAACACTTGAAAATGTGAAAACACAGTGGGTAATATTTATATGAAATCTTCAAGAAACCGTAGTATTTTACTCATGCATAATACAACGGCATTTTGTCTAGATCAGGGAAACGACAGATTAGCACGCTAATGCTTTTAGGAAAATTGCATGCAATTTGCTTTGGATGTGATCTTGATATCTAGGAGGACTATCTACTGACCTCACACTGACAGACAAGGATAGGACATCATTTTCTTAGAGGGCTGTTTGCTAAGCCACTCCTAACACTGTGGGGCAGAAGTGATGTCTACTTTGGGACAGGAAGAGTCCTTGTGAGGAAGTCGTTTTAAAATGTCTGAAAATAGAAATCAATTTAAAAATAAGTCTTGTATTAGTAATCAACTGTATATGTACAAAGTATGTAACATTTATGTTTATCTCTGTGTGTATGCATGTACGCTGTGTGTGTGTGTGTGTGTGTGTGTTTGTGTTTATGCATGAGTGTGTCTGTGTGTGTCATGGCCCACCAAGTTTTGGTCTTCTTTCACCTTTTTTGACACAGGCTCTCTTGTTCACCATTGCCTGTGTAGAGCTTACTGGACCATGAACTTTCTATCTCTGCCTCTCCCCTCCCTGCAGGAACACTGGGATTAAATAGTGTACTAGCATATTTACCTTTACATGGATTCTGGGGATTTGAACTCACATCCTCACAATTGTACACAAACCTTTTATGCACCGTGCCTTCTCCCTAGCCAGGATGTCATGCGTTTACATCTTATACACCAGGACAGCTTCTAAATAATATCCATATCAGCTCATTTAATTCTCTATGATCTACAACGATTTTAGAGGAGAAACAAGGGAGCTGCAGAGCGGTCAGAAATTTTCTAAGACTGTGTTCCTGGTAACTGGACAAGTGGAGATGTGAATCTCAGCAGTCCTAATGGGAAATTATGCTTATAACTATAGGCTACATGAACCCAGCAGGAAGATGGGTTGAGTCCTAAAAACAGCCTGTAGACTGATGAGGTGATTCAGTGGGTTAAGATCCTGGATCCCTGGGACACACAGGGTAGGGAGAGACTGACTCCTCCAACTTGTCTTCTGCCCTCCATATGAACACATGTGTGCACATGCATATCCACAAAACCAAATATACACTCACATACAAACACACACACACACACACACACAGAGGGATAAATACATTTCATACAAAAGAAATATCCTACAAACAAGTAAATGCTAGCCACAGCACCACATAAACAGCATTCCTGTTAGGAGATTTTCTATAAATGGGAAAAGACGATTCACCAATGAAGAAAGCCTCTGCGAAATATATCAGTAAGGCTGTTGTCTGATGAACATTGTAATTGTGCCTAATAAGTACAAAGCTTGTACTACCAGAGGTAAGATATTGACTAATCAATCGGTGAGAGATTGAATTTCTAAATTGGCTCGAGCATTCCTTGACAGCTTTGCTTAAAATATTATAATGGAATGTTCTGTTTCCTCTGTTTTTCTGTGCCATTCTCCAATTAGTTTTTGTCTCCGTGACTCCACTGTTAGTATGAAGGTCAAAGCAAAAGAACTCAATAATTAACCCCTGCAGCACCGTAACCTTGGAGATGAGGAACTGGATGATAGAGATAACAGTGTTGGGTGGGACCAGCATGAATTTGATGTGGCGGGAAAGCACACAGAGGCAATGAATGATGAATAACGGACAGAGATACAGCTGAGGAAGCAGTGTCTGCCCCACATTGACTCTCAATATCAAAGGACCCCTCCAGCCCAGGCACAGTGTAGGAATGTTGGCCCCAGAGATGCTGCCCGGTTTTGGCACCCAGGTGTTTCATGCAGTAATGAGAGCAGTCCTCTGCACCATTGTCCACCCCCACCATGGGATATTTAGATGCTGTTATACCTCCCTGGTCAGACTCCAGTTGATCCAGGAGACAAGCTGCATCTAGAATGTTGGAATCGATGAGGAGCAATAGTACTTTCTGATAGCAGAAGGTAGAGAATACTGCAGTGTATCACCTTTTGCTCTTTTGTTTCTGCTTCATCCAGTATGACTTTACTTCTGAGCAGCCTCTTTGTCTTTTTTTTTTTTTTTTTTTTTTTTTTTTTTTCATCATCCTCTCTCCACAGCGCACTCTACCTGCATCTGAAGTATACACACCCTAAATTAGAAAGAAAACAGAAGGCATGAGAAATTGCTATAAACTCAGAGAATTTAACCAGGCTTCCTAATAAACTCCCTACCAAACATGACACAAAGAATGCTGGGTTCTGACCTTTTCCTACTCAAACTCTGCTGATTCACTGGGACATTCATCATATGTGACCAGAGCCAGAGAGTTCAGAAGTTCTTTTCTGCTTCTTGTCCTAATGTCACTGAATATTTTACCAAGATTGCCATCCACCTTGATGAATTATCAGGAATTATTTGGATGAATTACTGCTACCTCTTTTTTTGGCCTTTTATTTAGTTACTTTTAAATTTTTATTAATTGTTTTTTCATACAATATATTTTGGTCATATTCTTTCTCCTCTCCCAATTCCTAACGTTCCACTTACCTCACTCACCACTCAATTTCATGTTATTTCTCTCTTAAAAAAGAAAAGGCAGTGCCCTTGGTGGGGAGGCCTGGTGGCACTCAGAGGGAGGATAGCAGGCTAACAAGATGAGACTTGATACCTTATGATCATATAGAGGGGGAGAAGGTCCCTCTCAGTCACAGACATAGACAAGGGGAATAGGGTGAAAGCTGGAGAGAGGGAAGAACGAGAGGATACAAGAGATGGGAATAACAATTGAGGTGTAATTTGAAAAAATTAATTAAATTTTAAAGAAGAAAAAAAAAAAACAGATGAAAAACCTGGAAATCAAAACACACAAACTAAAAAAGCAAAGAAAATAAATAAGACAAAAAAAGTACCAAAATAAAATTAAAACACATACAGAGAGAGAGAGAGAAAGAGAGAGAGAATAGGTTAGGTTTTGTGTTGGCAAACTACTATTGGACATGTAGCTTGCATACAGTGTGGTTGGTATACCCCATGGCACTCCACTGGGGGGGGGGGGGGGAACCAACCTGACTTTTCCTTTCCCAAGAGGTGATCAATTGCAAATAGCTTCTTGGTTATGGGTGGGACTTGGTGTCCACTTCCTCTTCTCAGTGCCAGGATTTTGTCTGGTTTAGATGTGAAGGTCTATATGTGGGCTCATGAGTTTCAGTCCTGTTGTGTCTGGAAGGCAGTTTCCTTGGAACCACCCACCACCTCTGACTCTTAGAGTCTGTCGACGTCCTTTCTTCAAAGATTCCTTTTAAACAGTCAATTAAGGGATCTGAGCAAAGGGGAATCATCACAGATTAGTGATTTCTAACAATCCGTCAGAGACCATGAAGGACAGATTTGAGGTTGGTGAGGAAGCTCAGAAAAAAGGTCACAAAGCAAGGATCCAGGGTGACACAGTAGGTTCAGGAAAAACAAGAAAGATTTTAAACTTAAATTTAGGAGTAGGTAATACATATATACCATACATACATACATACATACATACATGCATATATGGCAGAGGAACAGCAGTGTGCTGTTAGTGATATGTCAACTTGACACAAGCTAAAGTCACTTGGAAGAGGGAACCTCAATGAGAAAGATGCTTCCATTGATTGGTCAGTAGGCAAGTCTGTAGGGCATTTTCTTGATTAATGATTGATGTGGGTGACACCAGGGAACCATAGAGGAAGAGCCAGTAAGCAGCATTTCTCCATGGATCCCACCTCCACCTGCACTCTTGCTTGAGCTCCTTACCTGACATCCCTCAGTGATTGACTGAGATCAGGATGTGTAAGGGAAATAGAAGCTCTCCTCCTTAAGTTGCTTTTGATCATCATATTTAGCACAACAACAGAAAGCAAACTAGGACTAGCCAATTTGGGGACAGAATTTTGATCCCACCCTCAAAAAAAAAAAAAAAAAAAAAAAAAGAATGGTTAGTCATTGAGGTGTATCAGATTAAAAGCCCAGGAAACTGTGCTAACCAGAAATTTATGGAGGCAAGTACGGAAGAAAATAGTGATGGGGATGACAGAACAGATGAGAGCACTCCAGAAGAGTTCTCAGCGTGGACAAGTAAAGACCAAGACCAGGAGCCTTAGCAACAAATTAAATGTGCAGGGAGAAACAAATGTCCCAGTACAACTTACTGGTATTCAGAACATGCCCCACCCTCCTAGCCACCACCCCCCCTTTACAGCAGAGGCTAATGCCTAACAATGACATTTCTCTATGACACTTGACCCCAGTGTCTTCGGGTAAATGTGCAAGAAGGTGCTTACAGAAGAATGGGCAGCACAAAATGTGGGCCTCTAAGAGCATGCCCTTCCTCATTACCACAGGATGATAATCATAGATAACTTCCAGAAGATTCTGCACATGGTTCTGAGAATTGCTAGCTGCAATGCTCCTGGCTGCAGCTTATCAGCCATATTTCACCGTGATGCATGACACAAGAGCTTCCTTGACCACACCAAGGAAGAAGATAGAAATTAGGAGGCTGCGTTTCCGCTTGTCTAAGCAAAATAGATTCCAACAGGAGAGCCATCTGAGTTTGGCCACACAGCCATCTTTGCCACCTTCTTTTGTCGGGCAAACACTGAATTCTCTGGGGGAACCAGCCCTCTCCCTTCTCAACTCTGTGGCTCTGAGATGACCCAAGATGCGGTCCTAACTCCCTTGGGAACATCACCTTTCCCTGTTTCTAGTGAAATGCAGGCATGTGCTGTAGCTGGAGCTCATGGGAAGTCAGGGGCATGTGCTGAGCAGTCTAGTTAGGCTCCAGTAGGCGTTCCTGCAGGGGCAGTAGGCAGACATACTATCAAATCCCCACCCACAGTATAGAGCCAAAGAAGAGGGTTAAAACAAAAGAAGCAGAGGCATGAAGAGAGGCTGAGAGAAACCAGGGCATGGGGACAGAGAGTAATCCCTTCCTTTGAGCTTCATCTAAAGCAGACCCTCTCTCAGACTTCACAATGAACTTAACCAATAAATTGCATTTTTGCCTACACTAGTTTGGGCTGGGCTCTTCTCTCATTTGTCAAAAGCGTTCTAATCATCTATTGCTAAATATGAAGGGAGTGAGGCATGTTTTAAAAACTCAAAATGCAGACCGACAGCATGAACAGCAAGGGAAGGCGTCTAACTAATAATGACCCAGTTGTACCGTAAAACACAGTTCAGTTTGGCTGAACTCACCCACGGCAATGTCAAGCCCACGTCAATAATCTGCTTTAAAAAAAAACAAAAACAAAAACAAAAAAAAAACAAAAAAACACGTTCTCTGTGGCCACTGAAGGAACTGATTATTTTTCGTCACTTGCAATTCCCTTTGTGAACCATGGGCTGCCTTTGCTAGGCTCATATGACACCCAACATCTGGTCAAAAACTGAAAGGCAAAAAAAAAAAAAAGTGATGTCAACCATGTGTTTTGTCAAGCACAATTATAAGTCCCAGGGTAGTTGGAAAATATCTAATAATTGTTTCAGATTTCATCTGAATGGTGTCCGCATAGCATTTGTGACTCAGATCCTCACAGAGTCAAGGAGTGTAATCCTGGTACCCTGAATTCCTTCTGCTTTACAAGTCGGTCACCAGCCCAAATGTGATGCTGCTTTTCCTCATTGCCCATGTCCTTTGTGTGGGGTTTTCTCTGCACAAATGCATCAACTCTGTAAGCAAACTCATGTCCCACCCATTCCATTTACACAAAAGAGGAGTCAGACTTAGAACATTTAAGTCTGAAGGTAGATGTACATTTGAACAAACAAAACAAAGCCTTTGATTTCATCAAGAACAAATCTGATATTTAGGGATGGGGTCCCATCGGCAGTTGGCGTGCCCAAACTGAGGCTTGAGCCTATGGCTTGTGACTACACCCACAAATACCATATGACCACACACAGCTTAGATGTCAGCTTGACTTTATTGGCAGGAAGGAAAACTTGGTGACTCTACATAGCAATCAGAGTTACCTGCCCCTTCCTAAAATGTTTTATTCTATGCATCCTGTAAGTTAAATCTTGAGAAGCTCAGTTTCTCTACAGTAGTGGGTACCTAAGCTCCAGAGTTACTATCGCTCTGTCTACTCCACACCCCTGGGATTTGACACTCAAATTATCAATGCCTACTCCTTCAAAGAGATTTTAAAATGAACACTTACACGTCTAAGTATCTCAACTTATATAATATTATAAATATTCACTATTACATTCAGAGTGGAATGGAATATAGTAATCAAGGCCACACACAGTATAATTTTGTTTTCAGTAGGCACGTCATACATGTTTTTATTGCTTATAAATACATTAAAGGGGAAATGCAACCACTGCCTTCTGACTCCAAGTCTTTCTTCACAGAGGTTAGTCTGAGAGTGAAAGTCTTTAGCTCAAGGGAGACCATGACCATGTGACTTCTAATTCATTCATTTTTCAGAGCTATGAGGCAACCAAATATTTCATAATAAAATTTCTATTAGTTCACTATGTTCAATCACAATTATCCAACAGAGTGCTATATATTCATATAAACATGGATTTGGGCTATGTGTGAGACAAACAAATCAAATTAGTTTTTTCAGAAAAAAACTTTTATAATTTTCTCCATCTTTCACAATCAAAATTAAAATGAAATTTACACAAGATATCAGTTTTACTTTACAACCATAAAGAAATTAACTAAAATTTTATATCTATTGAATCACTATCTTCTAGAAACAATTTGAAAATACTATCAAAGTGGTAGAACAAATGTGTTTCTATTTTAAAGACACAGACACTTCAGCCAAAAACAGAAGGCCTCTGGCAGTGTCTTCGGAATTGAGGCACACTGATGTCTAACTTAATTAAACTTCAAAATTTAATTCCATAGGCACCCAATCTAAAAGTTGGGAGAACTGGGTAAAACGTCGGTGATATCACTGATCATCTGTGTCTTAAGAAGCATGCCATATTCTGTCTCCCTAGGCACAGTTTTAGAAAGCACTTCTTGTATTGATAAAATTGGGTTTGCCTCGGAAGTATAAGAAGCCAAAACCAAAGGGCAAACAAACTACACACTCACTTCACTAGCTCATAAAGAATGTCTTGAGGTGGGCAGTCCAGGCTCAGCATCAGGGCCCTGGCTCCTTGTACATTGTTGTTTGGACCTTTTCAGTGTGACTTTTCTACTTCAGGGTTCAATACAGTTGCTCAAACTCCAACAATCACATCTGTATTCCAGCCAACAGGGGGAAAAAAAAAAAAAGGTATAAAACATCCTCCCAAGTATGAACTGAAATTCCTGTGGGTTACACGGATTTCCTCTTTTGTTGGTCAAAGGAGAGTCACATCCACACCTACTACAAAGAATATTAGGAAATAAATCTTTACTATGGGAGCCATGAGTCTATCTGAAAAGCAGACGTTCCGTTATGAGGCGGAAAGAAAGAGTGTGATTTGGAGAAGAAAACGAGCCTACTACACAGCCCTATCAGTAGCCTCAATACTGAGATGGTGCGTACCAGAGCACGGGGCTTATTTGTCAGTACTCAGTGCTGCCGATGAGTCTGACTTCGGGTGTGAAGAGACGCTAACTTACTTACGTAGTGCTATTTTTTCATACAGCAGAAGAGTCAAGTGCAGATGTGAGCGTGCATCTGCAGACGGCCTAGCTGAAAATAGCAGGACAGTCCCACCCCCCCTCCAAAGCCCTCGGAATTGGGGAATGTTCCTTGAGACTTCCTTTGGGGGGCACAGCAAGTGAGAAGCCTCAGCCACCATTCAGTCCTGTCCTTTGCTCAAGGTCATCCTTGCTTTGACATCTGGTGCTCTTCCACCCCTCCCAGCCGTTTCCCCATTTTATTATGTGAACGTTTCCCTTAATAAAATCCCTGCGCATTTAATCCTGTCCTGACATTCGAGTACCTGAGAACCAAGATTAATAAAACAATACTTGGGGAATGAGACTATGACTTATAGTAGTTCTTAATTATAAAAAGACATTGGGGACGTAGAGACGTATCAGTAGTGCAGAGCCTGCTTAGTGTGTGTAAGTCTCAGTGTCCCCACCAACAAAAACAGCAGCAACTTTGTCTCAGTACTAAACTTGTGTTAAGTAGGCACCTCTTGGTACACACTCATCTGTGTAAATTATTGTTAAGATAGTAGCTAAATTTTATTTTAAATTATTTCTCTTTAATTCAACAGCAACATGTGCTAAGTTATCATTGTGTATTGGCATAAATACTTTACAACGGTAGTTTTCACATTCACGAAGACATTAAGCGCATATTTAGAGGCTCCTTCATTTAAAAAGCCCGATAGCTTTAAGTTCTGTTCACTCGTTAATGAAACGTGCACTGCTTGTGTGCTGGGTACTAAGCAAAGCACCAGAGTGTGCTGGGTATTAACTAAAGTACCAGAGAAATGAAGATGAGTCACACATGTGTTTTCAAGGATCTTACCAACACGTCTGTCACAGAGAAACAGTGCGTACAGCAGCTGCCCAGGCCCTACTCCCCGCACCTCGGTTTTCTCTGTGAGAATCTGAGCTGGAAAAGGACGGGGGGTCTCAGATATGAGGGTACCGTTTGCTTCCAAGGTTCAGCTGTTCTTCCTAAGCTACTCGTGCCACTGCAAAGCTGGAAAGACACTTGTATTTAATCTCCTCCCCCGCCCCCCCCCCCCAGCCTTTTCAGAAGATGGGAAGGGGAGAGGGCTCATGAAAGATCAGAGGGTCAGTGGAGAGCTGAGGGAGCAGCTGTTAGGTCTAGGCCATGGTAACTGTCTGCCCCCCCCCGCCCCCCAGAGTCTAACACAGAAAAACCTTAGGGAGGTGAAATCCGGAAGTGAGGGGTAGAAAAAAAAGAAGGTCCCTGCAGGATGGTGTGGGAAAACCTGTAGGCCTCTTTGCTGTTGTGCGGCTATTTTCACATTTCCCAAGATCCATCCTGGCAGTGTTTGTGATATTGTCCTTCGATTTGTTTCTACAAGCCATCCAATGGCAAAAAAAAAAAAAGAAAAAAAGAAAAGAAAGAAAGAAAAGAAAAGAAAACAAACAAAGAAAAGAAAAGAAAAGCTGCTAGATTCCTCCGAGATGCCAAACCCAAGATTTCCCTCTTCCAACATTAAACAGATTTTAAATAAATCTGACTTAGCTACTTTCCAAGTATTTCTAAATAAAGTGTATTATATATCGAATATACATAGTATGGCGGCCTTATGGAACACGATATTGTCTAAGACATTATGCATTTTAATGTTTTCACATGGCTATCAGGCCTTTAACCCTGCAAAGCACTATAGAAAAGAAAACACTGTGTATGTCTCAAATTTTGCTAAAGTGCCCCCCCGCCTTTTTTTTTTTTTTTAAGCATTTTTCTACAAGCACTTTTCCTGTTGTATACTGAATTGCAAGCAAAGTCAGTGAGATGAAGCACCCACACCCGCTACCGACTTTCAAAGCAGGTCTAAGT
Source organism: Acomys russatus (assembly GCF_903995435.1). Classification (NCBI taxonomy): domain Eukaryota; kingdom Metazoa; phylum Chordata; class Mammalia; order Rodentia; family Muridae; genus Acomys; species Acomys russatus. The sequence goes on from NC_067168.1 coordinate 15,763,233, forward strand.
ATCCAACTCCTTTTGAGGTGGATGTGGGGTAGACAGTAGAGTGGGTAACGCACTGGAAAAGAAGCGGAGAGGGGAGGGACCACAAATGAGATTACCTCAAGCCCTGAGCATTGGAGGAGTGCTAGAGGGTGCAGGACCCTGGGAATCCAGTGACCCTAAAATAGCCAAGAAAACATACCGCAACGTGTCTTCATCCCACAAATAAGTAGCTGGAAAAAGGCAAACATCTGAGCTGATGGAAACTGATGTTGGCTGGCTTTCCCCTACAAGGACAAACTGTTCTCATTACCTTCTCGGTAGATGCAGATGTCCGCTGCTAGTTAGCCTGAGGGTGGAGAAGCAACTTCTGTCTGCTGGAACATCAGCAAGGGTGGGCGGGTAGGGCTGGCATAAGGGGATAAGGGGACAGCACCACTTTGACAAGTCTCCCCCTCCCTTCTGAGAAGCAGCTTCACCATAGGCTCCTGTGGTGCCCTCAGGTGCTGAGTTCCACGTGGCTTTGTTTACCTTCTGAGGAAAACTTAAGGCAACAGCTGTGGCTCCAAAGGGGAATCTTATGGGAGGCTGGAAGGCTATGAGGCCCTGAAGGAGGTGCTGTGAGGCAGGCAGTTAATGCCCTCTTACAGCCCTCATCGCAGTCAGCTTTGGAGCCTTATCTATGAGATTCCTCTGCATCTTCAAAACTACAGGTTCCCTGGTCTCTGGACAACCATTGAGAGACTGCTGAATGAAGTGAGCAGAGGGTAGAACAGTGGGACAGGTCATGGCACTGACTCTCCCTCCCTTGCAGAGCCTCTTTCCCATCCTGGGATTTTGTTTATCATCATTTTTTCTTTTCTGTGTTTTCTCAAACCTTCCTAGAAGAAGTCATCAAACAGTCCCAAAATCTAAATAAGGTAGTTCTCGCCTCTGTCACCTTGCAGGCTTCTTCACTGTCTATTAGGACTGTTTCACTGTGTTTTAGGGCCATCCTGCTCTTTGGCGTTCTGTGGACCATTCATTCTCCATCTTCTTTCTATTTCCTCTCTTTAAAATTAGCCGACAACAGTCCATAAAATGCTTATTGTAATTCATCAGGCAACATCTTACTGGGTGCCCACCATGAGCTAAGTACTAATTTCACACCCTCAGGAAAGAATCTCACAATGCTGACTCCCTTTATGTGTTTGTTCTAGGTTTGATAGAGTGAAAGGCCACTCTCCTGGCATATTAAATAGCATAATGCCAGGCAGGGAGAACTCTTGCTATGGCTAACTGGCCCACTGTGTGATTTAAACAACCTCTACTGCAGAAAAAAACTTCTATTCAAGAAATGAGACATCTGCAAATCCCCAAACACTGGCAACATTATCCTAACCTTTCATGACATTTCCCAGTTGTCGAAAATACGTTGCCAGATAATTTTCAGATTATTTCCTCTGTAACTCACTGTCAGTACGGTATAACCTCCTGTGGATGCTTCCCATGGTAACATCTGTGTGCACGAACTGACAGCACAGAGTCTCTGCAAAGGCTTCTTCTTGTGTGCATGACCACACCTAAGAAGGAGGCCATTGCTCTGTAGTGCAACGTCCCGCCTGATTCCAGAGTGAGTGCTTCTCACCAACTCACTACAGGATTCCTAATAGGACTGGAGAATCTCAAGCTTGCCAACTCCCAGCAAGGCATCAGCCACGTGAACAGGATCCAAATATGAGCCTTCTCCCTCCAGGGTCGAGCGTGCACCCTCACCCCTAGGTCCCAAAGCACTGTTCTGGTCAAATCAAACAGTTCAGGAAAGCACAAGAAGACCTATTGGACTTGCCTCCTGACCAATTCAAAGCTTTGCAGGTAACACACACCTAAGGAGATCGCAGCAGAGAGAAAAGAGCAGGGATGGAGCCTGGCAGCCCTTAGCGTCTGTCAAGAATGTCTCTAACTCACCATCAAGAGATTTGAACTTGTCCCTAAATACTCCTTGCCAAGAACTTCTTTGCTTCAATTTTTTAAAACCCATGTGAATTTCAAAGGAAATTTGGTCCTTATGTTTCTGATTCATTTATACTTAACTCGTCACAAGGTTGTTGTGAAACAGCCATTTGATGTCCAAGAAGCCTCTGGAAGTCCTCCTCTGCGCTTTTCTCCCTTGCCAATCCTAAAATGCAGTTCCAGTCCATGCTCTCTGTAAGTTGGATCTAAACTCGGGACTGAAAAAGCAAACTCTTTGTCTCGATAAAACGTTGTTGTCAGCAAGTAGGCGACTGAGAAACCCCTGGGAGAAGAGAATTCCCTGAAGCTCCGGAAACTTCCCCCAACCCTAGGGCTCCCCTCCCCCTTCCCAAGGCCACAGTTAGATCAAAAAGCAGAATGCTGATAATAAGAGGGACATTGCACCCAGCCCCTCACCCTCATCCCCCCCACCAGCCAATGGCAGCAGAAACCCCACGGAGAAGAGGCACCCCAACAGAGACTTCAACTGAGGGCTTCAAAAGAACTACAGTCACCTCCTCTCAGCATTTGACAATTTAAGCCACACTGCCTTTGATCTGTCCAAATGTTCCCCATACTGTCTAATATGCAGAATAGCCCCCACCATTAGCTATAGAAGGGCCAGAACTGAGGTGAGTATCCATTTATCCCAAATATAATATAAACCTAAAATAATCCAGATTCAAACTGATGGAGTTTGGGCAGAAAAGGGTGTAGAGCAGAACTGTGGTTTCCAGCTGGTCTTTGGTGTAGCCCTTGAGGGGCTGGTGTCAGCATCAAACACCAAGAAGGTGAAGCTCCGGGTCAGGTCAGGCATCCGGATGCCTTTGCTCAGGGATCTCTACACAACAGTGCCAGAGCCTCAGGCACCCTGGAGAAAGAGGCATAGTCTACCAGGCTGTAAAAGGGTAGGGCCTGATGAAGTGGACACACCCTGCCTCTTCTTGGCCAGGCCTGCCCTGGATCCTGAGCTCTCTGGGCACCTCATCTCCCTGCCAGCACGGTGCAGCAGAACAAAGACTCTACAGAGGATGCCTATCAACATGGGGGCACAGCAGGCAGGAGGAACTAGCTCCCAAAGAGTCCCCTCCTTCACCTTCGTGTTCACTGTCCCATCTTTTCTTATTTCCTGCTTGTCCTTAAATCGTTTTTCCTTAAGAATTTTAAAACAATATTTGCATTTAATCATCTGAAAAAAATACCCTTTATAGCCGCCTCACAGTGCTTTCAAACACCCTTCCATGAATCCAAACATAATTTGAAACATTGCAAACAACTCCCTCTGGCTCGGTAAAGTTGCCATGCCTCCTCCCACCCCGCCCCTTTATTTTAAAGTTGTGCAAACAATTAGACATTTGGAAACAGCATACATCAAGTATAGAGAGTAAGGTTTTAATTACTTGAAAACATTTATAATCCATGCTGTCAGAATTAACCCTCCCCTCCTGGGTGTAGAACAGTCTAAGGCTGTCCTTTTCGTTTGACCTGTGTAACTGTTTACCTAGCTGAATAGGTGTGAAGACTGATGGGTTAAAATTACACACAGCCAGTGAAAGTGCAAATACCTGTTACAAGACGCCAGCAGTAAGAGAAACTGTAAAATTAAATACCTCTTCAGAGGTTTCTAACTGAGTTCCCATTTGTATGTAAATGCCAAATAATCTTCCAATTTTTATGCATAGTTTTCAGTCAGCATAACAAAAACATGCTGTCTTGCCCTTGCTGAGTGCCCTGGACTCGGTTTCCTTGTTGACATTCTCAGCTGTAAACACAGCCTAATCCAGACTTGCTTGGAGGCAAATCTCCCGGTGTTTCCTTGCATTCACCATCTTGAGAAAGCTAGAATTTCATTCTTTTCTTCCCATTCTTTATGCATTCAGCCACAGGCACCTTAGTCTCTTAAGGGTTGGCTCTCTTCTACCTATCCAAATGCCAGTGCATGGTTACCCTCTCCACATGGTAATATATCTGTTTTCAAAAGTAAGTTGGATACTTTTAAAATATGGTAGGAATATGTATTAAAAGTCGTGTATACATCAACATTTCTCTTTAGCCCCACACTGCCCCCATGCAACTTCCCTGCTGCCTGAACCCTCCCTATCAATCCAGAGTGTACTTTCTTTTCGACTTCTTCACTAGCAATCCTGGTTACTCTACAGAGAGAGATTTGCAAAGTAGAATTCTCAGCTCTCTTTATTGCAGTAAAAAAAAATCCTACATGAATGCAGTGGCAGAAAATGATATTTAAACTGGCTTCATTGAATAAATGAGAGGAAGTTTGAAAAGGGCTGTTAAAGAAGAGAAACAAAGAATTGAAGAGAGAAATAAATGGTGATTAGAAGGTATTCAAAGAAAAGGAGAGAAAACTATTGAAAAGCAAATGCAAGTCAAAACCATTATCTGAAATAAATAGAAACAGAACGACATGAGTAAGGAGAGAAAAGGATTAAAGTCAGAGTGACTTGTGTAGAAATGTGGATTCCAGAAACAAAATCCCCCAGATGCACAGTTTTGTTATTGACTAGTTTCTACTGTTATGAAATTCACACATACACTCTCTCTCTGTCTGTCTCCGTGTGTGTGTGTGTGTGTGAGAGAGAGAGAGAGAGAGAGACAGAGACAGAGAGACAGAGAGATACAGAGGCAGAGACAGAGAGACAGACAGACAGAAAGAGACAGACAGACAGAGAGACAGAGATAGCTCTTACACTGTTCCATTTCACAGATGGAACCACTGAGCACCCTGGGGGATAAAAAACCATCTCCTGCCCATATCCTCTGAATCTTTCCATCCCATCATACCAAGCTCCCTGTCTCACCCTGCATCTGTACTCCAGCCTGACAGCAGTTGTCCTAAGCCAAGTGAAGTCTTCTCTGTGGCACTGGGAACAATCAAGAGAAAGTATGCAATTTTCAGTTGCTACAGTTCCACAAACCTTAATGTGTCCACAAACAGCACGCAAAGAGCAGACATGGCGGATGCTCAGGAGGTAGAGAAAGCAAAATTAACTATCCATAGCTGAAGGCTTGTCTGCACAGGCTCTTCCAGGATGCTGTCAGGCACTCAGTCTGCATTTATCAGATTATCTTGTTCTGCCTCTATCCCACCCAGATGGCACCTTCTGGTAGAAATCAAGCATTGTCTTGCTGGCAACTGAATGTATCTTTTCTATTCCTTGGATAATCCCATCTTCAAAAGTCAGTCAGGGGCTATCTCCATCACACTACACTTAGCTGATACACTTAGTCACTGTTCAATGGGTTACAGCCCAACCATCTGTCGTTTTACCACCCTATTCTTTCACTTCACCTTGTAGCAGAGGACTGCTTTCCACATATCTTACCTGCTTCTAACACACCAGATCCACATTTGTACTTTATTGCATACCATTTTGTCCTCTATTAGAATATATAAAAATATAATCAAGGAGTTCTGAAAGTGAGACAAATACGAAATCCCACCAACCCTGAACTCAAGAAGAGCATCCGTATGGACACTGAGCATCTATAGACCTAATCTAAACACATATGAGGAATTATCTCATTCTTAAGATTAGAGATGTAACTTCATAGGCTAGAAGCACACAAGATGGAAGTCATTTCTTCTAGATATTGGAAGCCTCTTTTGATTCCACTGTACTTCACAGAGGCAAAGGAACTCTGCGCTAGGAACCCCAAGGCTTGGTAGTAGAGTGTTTGCCCAGCTCAATTGCCAGCACAAAAGTAGGAGCAGGGGAAGAAGGAGGAGATAGAGGAGGAGGAAAAAAGAAGGAGGAAGAAAGAAAGAAAGAAAGAAAGAAAGAAAGAAAGAAAGAAAGAAAGAAAGAAAGAAAGAAAAGGAGTAGAAAGAGGAAAAGGAAAGAGGAAAGCAAAATAACAACAAAATGAGAAAACCTGGGTTCCTTATTCTTCCTAATTAAGTGGGAGGAATATTTACATCAGCTGAGGTGGATCCTTAGGGAGGGTAGCCCAAGGCAAAACCGAATGAACAGTTAGAGAAAAAAGGCTAGTTGGCAGGCATGATTGAGGCAAAAGGGAGCCATAGCGAAAACACTTAGATAGAAAAAAAGTACAAAAATAATGTGTGGGCCCTATGAATGCTGTGAACGCTGCCTCATGAACAGTGCACAAGCACACATTTTTGCAGACTCCAAGGCATCCTTAGAACTCCTCAGAGCATCCTTGACAGCTCTGCGGTAAATAATACACAAACACTTTGAACCCTACTATCTACTGGAGAGAAAGTCAATTGTCAGGACAAATTTACCACTAAAGCCTATTTTCCTTCAACAAAGGTTGGTTGACAAGTCTGCTCTAAGAACGTTTATGATAAACAAAGTGTGGGTTGCTTTATTCCAACTTCATTGTCTTTACAGATACATGGTTAAAGACTGAGCCATCCCTCAAAGGAGATTTTTTTGCATGTGAATATCATTTTAAAAGTTTTAATGCTTCTAACTCAATCATTACATGTGGTCATAAAAATAATTTGTGCTCAAGTGCACTCCAAGGACTGCACTCAAGTGCTGGGAGTCCTTGTATTTGGCCTGCAGCCCCTGGGACCAGTCCATGCTAAGGGCCGCCTGTCGGTTCCATCTGGATCAGTTAAGTCTCAGGGTAATTTGCACTCATTTTATGTTGAGATGATCCCCAGTTTTATCTCTGCTGCATCTTAGATGGAGGTGGGCGGTGCCAAGTTTATTTGGAGGATTGAAACTTCAGTGGTCTGCTGGTTGTGCCAGGTGGGTGCTACCTTCTAAAGAAAAACATGCAAATAAAAGCGAACAAAGTTACGGAGAAATGTTCAGACTCCCTCACAGTTAAAAAAGTTAACTTGGAAATTAAACCAATAATCGACAACATTTGAAAGAGATAAGTCAAAACATTATTCATAGGGGCTGATGATGATGCAGCTTTATCAAATTGAAGAACGTGTTAGTGACACAATAAGAGAACAATAAAAGTAAAAAAAACAAAACAAACAAACAAACAAAAAAACCTTCATTCTTTGACCCAGGGGTTCTGAGTTGCAGAAACCAAGCTGTTTCCAGAAATGTCATTTATGCCAGCAAATCAAGAAACATTCTAAATAGCATCAGTATAAGATGTCCGCTCAGTCCATGGGGGCATTATGGTCTGTGCTGACCCCAGCAACTCTATCTACTGTCCCAACTGACTCAGACTCCAGGCCAGAGGCTGGCTTGTAAATGCTCACGGGACTCAATTCTGGCCATTAAGATGAGTAGTAATGTTTCCTTGGGAGCTTTGGGGGGAGAGATGCCTCTCTCCTTAGAGACACAGAAAGAAGGCCGTTTAGCCTCTAACTCTGAGCACAGTGGAAGATGTGGTCCCTGGAGGTGCTACAGCCTTTTACAATACACCTGTGAAGGATATCAGCTCCAGGGAGTGTGGGTAGGGGAAATGGAAAACCCTGGACCCTCAGTGATGACAAGCTTGAGCTAGTACATCAATCAACCCCCAGCCTCAACTTCTACAGTCATGAAACATTAAACATGCTTATGGCCAATTTGAGTTAAGTTTTCCTAGAACTTCTTATCCAAAAAAAAAAAAAAAAAAAAAAATCTAATTGAATCAAAATTATTTTGACCTCGCATATGCATTAAGACAGTGAAGAGTAATGTGAACTTCAAGTATGTGCCAAAAAGTCCTAGCTAACAAAGGAACCCTCCCAGTGAATCTAGTAAATTACAGCTATATGAAAATCGCAAATATTTATTTGTATGAAATTTTTAAAAATATATCAGAATTTAAAAATTAAGAGTGAACCACAAAATATCATACTTTTAAGATTGGTGTTCAAGTGTGGTCTTCCCTGTTTTCTTCATCGCTTTTCAAAATGTTGAAGTCTTAGAGATTAAGGCATATGTTTTATTCTCCCTAATTGCAAGTGTAATTACCATAATATTTTTAGTTTTATGTTAAGTCCGGATGAATTAGCTTCAGTACCAGGGATGAACTGTCCCGGAGTTGTAATGTACTAACGCAAGTAAGACATTCTTCTTGCTAAGGCCGTGTGTGCATACATAGGAGTTAGGTAAGTGGGCTTCTCATGAATGGCCTGGGGCCTCCGACAGCTGAAGCTCTCCCTCTGCCAACAGCAGAAGATCGATCGCAGTGCATGTCACAGAGAGGAAAGGTAAAGTGTGAGGAAATCCCCCTCAGGAACAGTCATAGGGGAGGGGAATAAGGGAAAAATGGGAGGAAGGGAAGAATGGGAGGATACAAGGGATGGGATAACCATTGAGATGTAACAAGAATAAATTAATAAAAAAATTAAAAAAAAAGAACCCCCCCCCAAAAAAGTGTGCAAATGGCATCCTGAGACTTATGGAGTAGACCATGCCGGGTCCCTTGTATCTCATCAGCCCAAACCGGTCATGTGGCCATGTCATGTTTCCAAGAAAGAGTTCCCCACATGCCTGGAAGCCAGAAATATCTGGCAAGATGCCCTAATGACTGCCACAGAGTTTCAACAAATGGCTGTCAGCTGCATAGCGCACTTACATGTTCAGAAGGTACATTTTCTTCTTAATACCCAAGAGTTAAGGGAGAGATAAAAACCTGTGTGCTGTAAAATAAGTATACAGAGATACAAAACAGAGATACAAAAATATCTAAAAAGATTTAGAACAGTGTGTTCTAAATACACTCTCAAGAGCGTTTGATTCACCAGTATTCTTACGGCTTCAGAAAACATGTGGTTCAAGTGTTGGGATATTATAAATAGAATACAAACTGCCATATCATTTTTAAGTGCTCCTGTGAAAGGTCACCAGAAAGCAAATAGATTAATTATTGCATGACATTGTCCTTGGCATGGAGCGTGGTGAATAGCCAATGATGGGTGTCCTGACAGAGCACACCCCTACTTTTCTATACTCTCTTCTGTCTTCCTACACTCACTTTGGGAGCTTTTAGTAACTGAACATGCTGACCTCAGGTTGTGCCCAATTGTCCCGTTGTGAAACTTAAGCGTCCCATGTCATTCCTCATTTGGTGTCTCCCATGCCACCCTGCCTGCCTTCTGGGGAAAACTTTGGTTTGGCCCTATCCTTCTAAGCCGTTCCCTGGTTCAACATATGGCAACAGAAGTCCGTTTCCCAACAGTGACCCATCCACCAATCAACCCTGATTCCTCCTCAGCTGCTGTTCCCAGTGACTCAGAACCACCTGGGGGGAGGGGGGGGGATCGCACAGGCTGCTAGGAATCAGACCTCTCAGACTGAATTATGGCTTATCTCCTCCCAGTCTGAGGAAGACCCTGTGGGGGTGGCTTCTCCACTTCCTAGAACAGCATGGCAGGAGGGCGGGACTGACCAAAAAGGAAATTAATTGGGAAAAAATTGATTATTGTACTTTTCCTCACCATATTTCCCACCCACCACTGTTTTCATTATTAAAAAAAAAAAAAATCCTACCCTTCCAAGAGTGTATCAACTAATATCTTTTAGAATGTGTACCACAACTTTTCACTTAAACCAATGAATTTTAGGTGTTGGATTTTTTTTTTTTTTTTTTTAAGGTGGCTGTGGTAGTGTGAATGAGAAAGGCCCCAGAGGCCCATAGGTTGGAATGCTTGGGCACTATTTAAAAGGGTTAGGAGCTGTGGCCTTGTTGGAGGAGGTGTGTCACTCACTGGAGGTGAAGTTGGAGGTTTTCAAAAGCCCAAGCCGCCCCCAATGTCTCTCTTCCTGCTGCCTGTGGATCCGGACTTTAGACTCTCAGCTCCCTGTCCCGCTCCATGCCGGCCTGCATGCTAAGGTGCTTCTCACAACGATGATGATGGACTGAGCCTCGGAAACTGTAAGACCCCTGCTAAGGGTTTTTCTCTTATGAAGGTTGTCTCTTTTCATCGAAAGAATATGGACTAAGACAGTAATCTAATACAGTTCAGGCTGGCCTTGAACTTACTATGTACCTAAGGATACCCTTGAATTCCCATCCTCCTGTCTCTGTCTTCCAAGTGCTCAGATTACAGGTGTGTACCACCGTGCCCAGTTGATTTTATAGTTACATAAGAACATTCAAAGATAGGGTTGCTTTCCGGCCAGGGTTTATCCAGGATCCAAATGATGTGGATTTTCCCCTTTGAGTCTCTGCCCTCCCATTTCTGCCATGATCAGTTTTTCACCACAAGGGCAGAGGGTCATGGCCAGTGTTCAGGGTCCCAGCGAAAGTCCCAATTTCCACCCACTGCCCGTGTCATAATCTATCTGGCAATAAGTAGCTCTGAGAACTGAATGCAGACATGGAGTTAGGCCCACCAGGTTCATCTGGGGATGGGGGATGAAGGTACCTCTACCCAGCCTGTGGGGTGGGAGGTAGCACTCTGCCAGAGGATGCTCAGTGTACTTCCTTATGGAAAGGTGCTAGCAGCATGGACACAGACTTGCTCCTTCTGTTCCTTCCCTTTTTGCTTCAACATTAGCTCTTTGCTTCCCTCCGGGAGTAGAGGAGGTAGAAGGGATGTGGGCTGTCAGCAGCAACCGCGGTTGCCTAACACTCTGGGATTTTGCTTTCATTGTGTCTTCTCAATGAACCAGTGCCTCAGAAGAAGTACTGGGGTTGGGTCTCAGTTGAGATAAGTCACCTCAGGGACTTGGGGTTTCACTGATGAGTTAAGGGAGACCGGTTGCATGGCTTCAAAGTCCCATTGTCTCTGGACACAGAGTTCTCTCATCACACTGGGACAGGACTGCAAAAGTTACTCATAGCTGGCAGGAAGCACCTACCCTATCCTTCCTAAAGCATATTATGAGGAGAAATTAAAGTGATTATGGATGGAACTACTGATTTCTGGCAATGAAGCACTTGGGGAAAAGGTGACAAAGGCTCAGGCACCACAAAGGTTTCCGAGTTGGTAACAAATGCAGCATTAAAAAAACTGACTGATGCATACAACGAAATTTTATGACCCACCAAGCAGACAAGTTTCGTAGTAGATGTTCCGTATCTAGTGTCCAGTGAATGTGGCACCCTGATGTGCTTGCCATGCGGATATTAAAATGTCCTCTAGAGTGGAATTGGAGCTTGGCAGGCAGGGCAAAACAGGGGGAAAGGCTGAGTCTGGCAGCAGAGGAGGCATGACAGAGGCTGCAGGAGAGTCTGGGGGTAGGGTGGCACAGCTGAAGTTCTCGGAATGCTTGCCAGGCAAGAGGGAAAGGTGGCCAAAAGCAAACTAGAAGAGGAGAATTCGGGAGTTGGGGGATGGTAAATGTACCCCAATGGGAAGAGATGATTTCTTGGAAGTGGGGTAGGTGAAGGACTGAGGAGAGAGGAGGGGTATGGGAGTGACAACTGAGGGTGGCTGGTGACTGTCCTCAAAGTTTGTCACCATGGCATCACTGGGCAGAGGTCCTGGACACTGTGTGTAGGAGGCTGAAGACAAAGTGGGTGTTGAAACGGAACCATGAACATAGTGAGATCCCCACGCCTCTATCTGCTTGGCATACTGTGGGGAGGTGGGCTAGAGGGAAGTGGGGGAAGGCTCCAGAAATGGACTGGAACCTAGAACCACAGATGTGAGGGACAAATTAGGGACTTATAACACTTGAGGTTTAAAAACTTGCTCTGCGGTGCCATTCAGCTGGGCAAACTGCTCCTCAGAAGTATGCTAGAACTGAACTGACCACCAGAGGAACTGAGGCTCGAGCTGGGACCTTAGCTGGCATCGTGAGCATCTTGTTTGCTTGACAAATGTCTCAAGGCCCTGTGACTCCAAATCCACCAAGAGGGAGGGACATGCTTTTCCACAAGAGAAAAGCGTTCTCTCCCTCCAGCCTCCACCCTGTGTTAAAGGAAAATGCCATATAGCAAAGAGAACTATACTCCTCCCCATTCCAAAAATAAAGGCAGCCAGGACACAAGTCACCCCACTTCTTGCCAGCGGAAGTGACCAATTAAAAGGAAGCCATTCCGCCGCCTACACAGTCCACAAGTGTACAGTCCCCCTCAGGATGGCCTTTTTTCAAAGGAAAGACAGAAACAACGCATTTGGACACTAGTTTTAACTAGTGTGGCGATCACTACTGCTATGCGCTCTGTGCTTCCACCTAGTGGGAAAAGTTGGTAATCCACAATGCTGTTAACGTCCAGGAATGGAAAATCCCCTACTTTCTAACTTTTTTTTTTCCTTTTTAGACCAGGCGGGCCTCGAACTCACAGCCATCCACCTGCATCTGCTTCCCGAGAGTGCTGGGATTAAAAGTGTGGGCCACCATGCCTGGCCTAACTTTTAAAAAGAGAAAAGAAACAGAAAACTCGAACCAGAAAAACACCATCCGGTCCAGAGTGTCTGTACTACAGCAGCAGGCAGCCTCCCTGGACAGCTGCAAACACATCCCTTGCCAGGACATCCGCTCTGCAGGCAGTGGAGCTCATGCAGAGCCTGGAGAAACAGGGCAGGTGGCTACAGAGCACAACCAGAGAACCCCTGGCTTCTCCAGGGCAAGTGCTTCGCTGTGGTCCCAGTCCTGGCAGCAAAACCCTTCCTTCTTCTTTTAAGTTTTAGGAGCGTGTGTGTGTGTGTGTGTGTGTGTGTGTGTGTGTGTGTGTGTGTGTGTGTGTGTGTGTGTGTGTAGACAGAGGGGGGGTTGTTTCAGAGATGGAGTCTCAGGGACAAAATACATTCTGCACTATGCAGGAAGAGATGTGACAAGTGAACAGAAAGCTTGTCTCATTTCTGTCCATGTCATTCCTCCTGCTTCGGTACAGGCAGCTAAATCATCACAGAAGACCTACTCTATTTTGTTCCTGGTTTAGTGTCAGTAGACTCTGCTCAGGACAAGGGGACACTTGTTTCTGGTTCCTTGTCAAGGTAGAGTCTCTTTCTCTTGCAGTGAAGAATTTTTCAAAGGTATAGAATCTCATAAATTCAGACACCACCTCCCCCCCGCAAAAAAAAAGACAGTGAGAGATGGACTGTACCTTCCTGTTCCCATCCCCCACCCTCACTCCCACCACCACCATGGCCCTGTTTCCTCACTGGCTGTTCATGGCAAATAACATACAGAAAATGGACCTCTGCGATTGGTCAGCTGCCCTTTCATTTGCACAAAAGGATGAGCAGGTGGCTAGAAGGCCAAGTTCACTGGATATGAGAATCTGGCTCAGAATCTTTAGACATGCTTTCTCTCCCGGACAAAAGCATCCTATCACTTCCTTGCATAATTCCACGAGCTCTCTATGAAAGGGCTGTGTGCTATCTATTGTTTTAAGAAATGACCGCCGACTCAAGACAGCCTCCATATGATCTATAACTCATGACCATCCTTCCCTTTTGAAAGACCCGTTGGATTTAAAAATTCTACCCAAGAAAATAACACCCTAGCTTGCTTCAGTGGCAGCAGAGCTGTTCAATGCTCAGATGAAAGCCCCAGAAAAACACCCAATGTTACTAGGATCCCCTTGGTGTCCTGACATCTCCTTCCTTCTTTTAGCCCAGCACCTGCCTACTTCTGTTAGTTCATTTCCATGTCCGTCTTTCAGACATCTGAGGCAGGCTCTCTGAGACAGTAGTGTAGCCTATTAAGAAATGAAACATGAACGGGACAGTAGAGGAGAGTCCTAGGAGACAGTGACCCCTGTAAAGAAGGTCAAGGGACTACAAGCTCGGCTGCTTCAGTAAACACCAGCCTCACCAGGTGGCAAGGAGCCCTGTTACTGAGCTAAGCTTTGGCTAGGGCAGCAGTGTAGCTACTCTGTGGTTGGGGTTATGTTTGCTATGAAGCCCAGCTATAGCACACCTAGTCAGTGCTCCCCCCCTGTGTCCCTTGGGATCTCTCATCTGTGTCTAGGTACAGTGCCTCCCTATCTGTAGTCTCCCTCAACTCTTATCACCTCCTGAAAAGGTATTCCTCTGCTTTGTTTGCAGCTCAAAGATCCTGGGGACTCATTTCCTTTACCCCAGGCAGTTCTTAGTCATGACAGGAAAGGGTAAGAGTCTGGAGATCCCAGCTCCTTGCCCCCGCCCCCAGCCAACAGCAGCTGTGAGTGGCAACACTATATTGTCTTTCAGGAACGTGGAGCCAATGTTACTGTAGAAACTTTAAAAGCATGCCCATAAACTCTGATGTCCCATTGCTAAAACAATAGCTCCTAATGCTCATTTTCCCAAGTGGAGGCTATATTGGTGAGTAGAAGATGGGGCGGCGATGGCTATGTGACTTCTGGAGCTTGGTCACATAAAGAATGGCTTCTTCCTGAATCATTCTCTTGGTGTGCACATTTTGGGTAACCCGGTGCTATACCATGAGCACTCAAGCAGTCCTGTGAGATACATATAGGGATTTGCGAGGAGAAAGTTGGGCCTCCTGTCCTCAGCCAATAAGAACACTCCAGCCATGTGAGTGAGGAGCCTTGGAAACCATAGTCTTGGGATGATGACCAAGTCCCGGCTAACATATTTTGTTTTCCCCTGACATCTTTGTAACCTGTGAAAGACCTCCATCCAGGACCACCAAGCTATGACACTCGTGAAATTCTGGCCCAACTGAACCCCAAAACACTATAAATGTTTACCGTTGTTTTGAGCCAATGAGTTTGGTCAAATTGTTACTCAGAAATTCTTAATTAGTGTAATTTTCTCATAGGACCTTTCTTTTTTTAAAAAAATATATTTTATTAATTTATTCATATTACATCTCAATTCTTATCCCATCCCTTGTATCTTCCCATTCTTCCCTCCCTCCTACTTTCCCCCTACTACCCTCCCCTATGACTGTGACTGAGGGGGACCTCCTCCCCCTGTATATGCTCATAGAGTATCAAGTCTCCTCTTGGTAGCCTGCTATCCTTCCTCTGAGTGCCACCAGGCCTCCCCATCCAGGGGACGTAGTCAAATATGGGGCACCAGAGTTAGTGCAAAAGTCAGTCCCCACTCTCCACTCAACATAGGACCTTTCTTAATATCACATCCCGACTTGTTTTCTTCCTCCTACTCTTGCTTTCTCATTCATTGTCCTATAGAATTTTCCCTAGGAACATTAATGTCTCTCACAAGGATACTAGTCTAGGAATTGGACTTCTCTCAGGAAAATGCCTAAAGCTCTCATAAAGTCACTCTCCTTGGTATCCTTCCTCCTGGCTCACGTTCCACTCCGAAAGCATCGCGGCTTCCGGTCTCATCTTGTTCTTGTCCATAATGACTTCTCTATCCCTCCTCCAACCCCAGACGACCTCTCCTGGGATCACAAACTCAAGACAACAGGATGAGTTTGTGTTGCCAAGCAGAATAGGAAGAGCCTCGCTACCACTACGGTTTGGATGTGTCCTCCAAACCCATGTCTAAATGCCCCTGCCATTCTAACAGCGTTGAGATGGAGCTCCTTAGTGAGGTGAGAGGAACAGAATAATACCATTACTGTGTGGGAGTGGTGAGTTACTGCAGACGTGCCCCCCCCCCTTGCTTATCTCATTACCTCGAACACCGTTTCTTGTCCTTCCACCGTATCATAATACGTCACGAAAGTCCTCACAAGACGCTGCCCCATGATCTCAATTTCCTAGCCTCCAGAATTATGAGCCAAATAAAATTCTACAATTTATCATCCACCCTGTCTGTGTTATTTAGTGGTCTAAAACACTGACTCAACACTGGCAGCAAGAAGCATTTTAGCACCTTGCAATTGCACCATGCCTCCGCATTCTCACTGCGACCATGGGAGCCCTAGCCTAAGAAGGATGCACAATTGGCTACAGATGATGGAGGGGGGCCTCGTGAGCTCAGGCCGCATGGGACCGAAGTCCATCCTGAGTGCTCCCCTGGGCATGTTTGGAACAAACTTCTGAGCCGATGTAAATGGCTTTTGACATGCAGGCTTGAAGGGGAATGTGGGTTCTATAAAATCTATGTTCTGTTAGTTTCTCCCAATGAAGAAAAAGCAACCAGACTACAAATAATCTTAGTATTTTTAATGTGGAAACTCGCCGCACTCCTGATCTGTGAGAGAAAACACATGGCCAGAAGCAAGCCTGAGTTGGCCCCCACTTGAGCGAACGATTACTAGAGACACAGTTCAAGTAAACAATGCATTTGGTAAACCAATTTTTAACCCCACGGACTACTTAGAGAATTGATTAGTTTGAGAAACTTTTCTGGCAATAGATGATCCTTTGCCTGTGCTATCCCTAAACCTACTTTCCTACTAACTGTGAAGAAATAATCTCATAAGCAAATTAAAAGAACAGTAAGGTAGTGGAAGGTGGTGCGGAGATAGGGGAAGTAGGTAGATGTTGGGTGACATATATGACCTTCTTAGAATAAAAAAGACTCTTTAAAGAAATGTTAGTACATTTATTTTCTATCTGTATGATGTAGCCTAGGAGAAAGAGCCACTAAGAAAACCACTGCTAGCACATGTATGCACGCTTTTGTCGTTTTCTCAAGAAGAATATGTTGGTGCTAGGGTATCACAGCATAATTTCACAGACTGGTGGCTTACGCAGGAGAGAGTTATTTCCATACAGCCCGGGTGGTCAGCAGTCTGAGACCCAGATGCTAGCAAGGCTGATCTCTGCTGTGGCTTCCAGCCTGGTTTTGCAGTGGTCATCTCCTGCCCTTTCCTTCCCACGGCCCTTTGTGTTTGCCTGTGCCCAGATCTCTTCTGAGCTCACTTGTATTGCATTAGCTTGCACCCAGTGACGTCATTTAACCTAGATCACAGAATTTAGCAACTCTGTTCCTCAAACTTAGTTACTTTCTGTGGTATTAGGAATTGGGACGTCAGCATATGAATTTAGAGGGAAAAAGAAAATAGCCTGTAATGGGAAGAATTTTCTTTCCAGTTCTGGGGATCAAACCCAGGGCTTTGCACGTGAAAGGCAAGTACTTTACCACCATGCTGCGTGCTATCCAATCCGCCCCCCAAATAGAAAGTTATTATAGACTCAATTTCACTTTCTTTCTAAAACCATTCCCTGAAAACAAAGCTTTATTACACATTAATTCTCCCCCTTCTTTTCTTTTAATGACAGGGTAACAGAAACCCAGCTAGGGTCATAGTTATAATACAGCCAAAAGAAGACACATGATATATAGAAATTCATATTCTATATGAATCCTAGGGATGCCGCACAAAATTCCTTTTCTGGAAAGCCCTCGGTAGGTAATGAATCCTGTTCCTTTGCCCACCCCCACCAGTCCCTCAGATTTCCACCCCCTAACTCTAGGTAGCCGTGTGGTGACTTTTCTTCTTCCTCATAAAGATTCACATCTGGCATGACGGTGTGCTCAGCACCATCACCCTTCCTCGCTGGTGACAAAAGGAAAGCCAACAGTCATAGGTTAAGGCTGGCACTTATTTATGGTAAAAGGCCAAGCAGGCCCTGAAAAAGCCCAGGGTGAGAATTAGAAGTCCCTACCTGTTTGCATCTACAACAGGGGTCTTTGAGACAAGGTTAATTGTGCCTAGGGTTTGGAGTCATTTAAGCGATCAGGGGTTGGTTCTTCCCTCATACAATAAATATTTACCAGGAGTTGTGTGGTCCTGTTTGTTTTAGACACTAAAGACCCAGAAACCAAGTGCAGCTATGGCCAGATTCCAGAAGGAGGAAAGACTCACTGGTTTTTATGGAGCATCTCAAAAGGGGCGAGGGTGAAAGAATCCTCCGAGATGGGTCAGAGAATGGTCTGGAAGGTGAGAAGGAATTCTCATCCGAAGAAAAACATACATGTTCCCACCTTAGGGGGACATGGTTCTCAGGTAAGATCAGAGGGTCACCAGGGCTTGTCCCTTGTCCCTGACCCATGCGACTGCTACAAAGTCTTGTCATCTCTTGCCTCCCGTCTGCACCATTCCAAACTCTGTTTCCACTGTCACCTTTACAGCTACATCCAGGGCCCAGATCCTACTGTGGAATGTCTGCAAAATGAGATCTTAGAGCTGGGCGTGGTGGCGCACACCTTTAATCCCAGCATTTGGGAGGCAGAGGCACGTGGATCACTGTGAGTTCGAGGCCAGCCTGGTCTACAAAGCGAGTCCAGGACAGCCAAGGCTACACAGAGAGACCCTGTCTCAAAAAGCCAAAAATAAAAGCGATCTTAACTTAGTCACACCCTCAAAGGTCCCTTTTGCCATATAAGGATTGGGACACAAACATCCTTGCATGGGGTAGGAGGGGCACTGCTCTACTACCATGTTGCCTTTTCTTTCTGAGGCAGGACTTGTACATTCCCTTCCTGGCCCATTTGTTCCTTTTGTTTTCAGTTCTAAATAGGAATGAACAGTCTCTGCTAAGCACAGAGAGCTATAGGGATCGGTCAGCACACTAAGGGGAGGGAACCCGGCCTTTTAATGTGGACTGTTTGGGGACTTTGTGCAAAATAAGGTCCTGACTTCTTTGCCAAGGGTTGACCCGTTAAACTGGCACTACAGTAAAGAGAAGGTGTTTCCAGTTCAACCGAAAGATTCTGCGTCATCTCACCTGCATCTCATTCAAATCCCATCCCCTTAGAACCACGCGGAAGTGGCCAGGATGGCCACAGTGTCCCGAGGTGAAGACATGATGGAAATGCTGGGAGTTTTACCAGTTTTCTTCATCTGAGAAATGTACTCAGATGTCTCATTACATCCACAGACCCACAACTGAGATCCAGACGCAGGAATGTGTAAAGACCTACAGTGGGAGCTGAAAATAGCCAGACTTGTGAAAAACACAGAGCAGGAAGACCGAACTCTCCCTGGAGATGCTGAGAGAGATAGTAAAATCTCAACCTTTCACTCACTCACATACCCACACATACACACACACACACAGAGAAAGAGAGACAGACAGACAGACAGACAGAGACAGACAGACAGACAGACCAAGAGATACAGAGACAGAGAAAGACAGGTACACACACAGAGGGAGAGGAAGAGGGGAGGGAGAGAGAGAGAGAGAGAGAGAGAGAGAGAGAGAGAGAGAGAGAGAGAGAGAGAGAGAGAGGGCGCAGATGGAGAACTCACCAAGCACTCTGGGTTTGAAGAGTCCCTGGTGGCATGAAGAATCCAGCCACCATCTGATACATGTTTCCAAACAAGTGTGCTCCCCAGGAAGATTTGAGCAGATGAACCCATGGCAGGCTAGCTGGGGAAAGTCCCTCCAAAGGCATGGGACTTTTAATACTCTGATTTGAAGAGATTGGGATTTGTTCATTTTTACAACCTAAAAAATAAATAAATATATAAATAAAGTCATATACACAAGAGAGATCATATGGTAAGGTGCTAGGCTCCTACTCCTATTGTTTGGGGGCTTACATACTAAAAGTCAGGGCCAAAGGGAAGAATTAAGCATGGTTTAACACACAGGCACCAACACACATGCACTAGTTTTTTTTTTTTTTTTTTTTTTTAATTTATCTAAATCGTGTCTGCAGAGGATTTTCCAACCCAGCTTGCCTAGGGTGAGAAAGCAGGGGCTACTTAAACAAGCTCCTGGGAAAGTAACTGAAGCCAATAAATGCTTGTTAAGCTGGAAGGGTGTGAGATCAGTTCACCCTCAGCCCAAGCTGTCCCCGTTCCTTCACTCAAAGGCCAGTATTGTGGTTTCTGGCTGCTCCTCCCCCTTTTCCTTCGCCTTGCCTTGGGAATGAGAATTTTCGTTGCATCTTTTTAAGGCGATGCGAGGATTAACATTCACACATGTATCCCTGTAACAGCCAACTCTCAATTTCTTCACAGGAACTTGTAATTTAAAAGAAGGCAGATCCGTTTATCTTAATATCAAGACCTCGCTGATGGGCTCCGGAGATGGCTCAACGTTTGAGGAGTTGGCTATGCAAATATGAGGACCAGACTTCTGATCCCCGGAACCCACGTAAATGATTGGTGGGTGTGGCAGCCCACCTGGAAGGCCTCTAAGGCTGAATCTGGAGACACTGAATAAAGCAGTTCCTGAGACTAAGCCATATCAGTGGGTGCTGTGTCTGGTTGAAAGACGTTGCCTGGGTGATGGAAGGGCACTTGAGAATGGTTCCTGAAATCAACGTTGTGCCTTCACAAGCACAGGCATAGGCATGCACATGAACATATGCCTACACACCTGCAGAACATTCATCCATATGCATGTGTGCATACACATACATAAACGTAACTGGAAAAAGAAAAGGATAAAAGACCGCTTTGACCTTAGAAGACTCGAGTTCTTGTTCCAACAGGTCCCAACACTCTTTAGTGGCTACGAAGACTTCCTTGCCTGATCTGTTCTGTTAGGTATAGACTAAAAAATCTTGAAAACCCCAATGTATATGTTTAAAAAAAAAAAGAAAAAGTAAGTAAAAACATTAAAATGCAAAAAAAAAAAAAAAAAGAGAGAGAAAAAAGTAAAATCCATCAATGCATGATTGTGTGACAGCAGAAGGAAAGCTGATGTAATCCCCAAACCTTACTAATTTCCATGAAAAGCGAGGGAAGCAGGGAAGTGATTTTCCTTACTGTGGTCTAAACCTTCGCTGTCTGTACTGCACTTTATGGCCGTTTTCTTGCTTAACAGGCCCTAGGGTTAGGACTATGAGGCTCAGGAAGATTAAGTAACCTGTTTATTGTCACGTATCACGCACCTGATTCCAGAGCCTGAAGCTCCTCTGTGCTTCTCGGCCTTTGGAGAATCTTGCAAGTCCACACATCACAGAGTGCCTTCCTTGAAACAAGGGTGAAATGCTGCTCATAACCAGGCACACGAGTTTTGTTTATGCACAACTACAGTCTCCCAAGGGAAAAAGCAGCTGAGGCTAGAATAGGGCCTGGCCTATAGTAGGCCCTCAGTAATTACTGATTGGATGGGGGGAAAGTATGCTCTTTTTTTTCTGTAGATATTTCTTGTGCTGGATGGAAACCAAGACATTCTATGACACATGAACATCGAGCCTCTAGTGCTTTTGTCTCCCTCACTCCACTCCGCACTGTCAAAGAAGAATCCAGCCAGGGCTCACCTCCCGTGAGAGTGCCGTAGCAGGGCTGGCTTAGTAAGGACAGTATCAGCTTCTGTGGCACATGCATGGCCAGCTCCACCATGCAAACCATGTCCCTAAGACTCAGACTCAAATCCTTTCTGCCCTTCTGTGTAATATCCTCATGTCCTTATTTTCTGAGAGGCACAGGCCATGTAGACAACATCGCTTTTCGTGTCCTCACAATATGCTTGAGACAGCCTGTTTTTCCACATACACACAGAGGGGCACATTTTTCTGATAAGGTCCCACTTGAATACAGTTCTCCTTACATATGGGGTCTGCGGCTCTTGGACCAGTGACAGCCTAACTGGAAATTCTCATCCTCATGGCATGGTCTCACACTCTGGCTTCCTGCGGACACTGAATTCAAGGGTCAGGACAAGCGTGTTTAGAGCAGATGGCATTTCTCTGCCATCCCCAGTGTTTGGGGGGAAACGAATCTGGTGGTGAGGATGAGATTCTTGAGATTTCCAGATGATAGCCAGAGTTAACTAAACTTCACAGTTCTGCCAAGTTAGTCACATGAAAGGTAAAGTCCCACTCACCTCAAAGATGGAGCCTTGAGAATCACTCAGGCAATCACATGCTTTTAACACAAGGCAGAAATCAGAATAAAGAAACATGGATTAAAATAAGAAAGAATTTTCAGGGTTTTCTTTCCTCCAAAATATCACTTCCATCACAAACTATATCTTATCTACAAAATGACTTAAGATTCTTTTTAGATTTTGATGGGCAGGGTAGACATGAGCTAACAAATTAAACATCCCAACCCATCCCTATGCCAAACACTCATTGTCCCAAGAGACACTGAGACGATCCATCATGAATGTGTCCATGGAGGGGGCACCATGACAACCTGGACTATTTCTGAAGTCAAGAACACATTAGCAGCACACCACTGGCAGTTTATTAGTGACATCTTGGCATGTTCTTGGAGGCGCGGGGAGGTGCAGTCTCTTTAAAACCCTTAATTGATGGACACATTTTCCACACCACTGGAACTTCAAACAGCAGTTCCTCTGCCCTTTCCACATAAAGCCTTAACCACTAACATGCTTCACCAAGGTCCACTAAAATATGAATGCACTTGGATACATAGTGAACTTAATTGCTAATATTCCTTGGCAAATCAAATACACTATTAACAGCATAATAACGAGTGTGCATAGGAGGCTCCCCAGCGTGACCAGATGTGTGTGTAAAATAAATAAATAAATAAAGACTGCCATGCTAAATAAAGTTGTCCTGCACCTCAGGTTACCATCTGGTTCTGGTTTTCCTCAACAGTTTTCCCTAAGCCTATTTTCTCAGCTTCGAACAACTCCAGCTGGCTGCCCTTCCCTGCAATGTGCCCACCAGCTTACCCCTAGCATCCCTCAAGCTCAGACTTGGATGTCACATCCATAAACAAAGATCCCTACCATGCTGCAAATTTTTGGTTCTCCTAGTCGTAGAAGTTAAAAAAAAAAAAAAAAAAGAGAGAGAGAAGAGAGAAAGGAAGTAAGAAAAAATAAAATGAAGGAAGAAAAAAATTAAAACATGCTCCTGGTAGAGAGACGTTAATAATGGACAAGTGTTAGATTTGGCAATAAATTATTGTCCAGTTGAAGGGAAAACAATGACAAATTAGAAACAGATTTATTCACACTCAGTGCATTAATGAAAACTAAAAAAAAAAAGAAGGAAAACTGAACTGTGTGTACTGTGTGGAAAAAAATAATGGCCCAGCAGGCCTACTTTTTACTAACAACTCATCAGTAAGCAGATTGTAATTCATAACAAAGAATTCACCCCAAGGAACGCCACGTGACTGTGAGCTTTTTGAGTTCCCTAAGAAAATACATATGTTGTTCCACTCAGTTTCCTTTCAATAAAACCCACCAGTTAGCACTTCATTTTCAAGCTGTTCTGACAAATCAGGTGAGTTAGCTTTGTAGGGAAAAAAACCCAGAAGCTAATTTTTCAGTTGAGAATTTTAGAGATTTTTAAAAATATGCATATATATTTGAAATAAATATCTTCTAAGGCCAGGAAGTCATGATAAAGGCTCTGAGATGAGCTGGTTGATTTTTTTTTTTTTTTTTAATTCGCTTCCTTAACTCTTTTTTTTTTCCTGAGGAAGTACTTAAGGCTGCAGACCTTGGTGCTCAGGTATGGATCTGAAGGGTGGAGCAGCTGTGAGTTCTGTGTTTTTATAATCCTTCAAAGCATGATTAAAGATTTTCTGAAAGTCCTCTCAGCAGCTCCACTAAGTAGAAGACTTACCAGCGATAACAGCAGGGACTTCCTGGTCCCAAAGACTTACTGAGCTAAACAAAAATCCCTGTGACCCCTGCAATATGTCCACCATGTGGGACTTCGACCCAGCTGATGTCCCTGTAACAGATATGTCTGCTCTTCCTTCTTCCACGACCTCAGATCTTCCAGAGTTCTCCGCATCCTGAAGCTCTCACTCTGTGTCCAGCTTCCTCCACTGAGCTCTTCCATAAGCATTGTATGTCTGTCAAAGAACCAAGAGCTCTCTTTGAATTCACGCAACGGCATGTTTACTCCTTGGTTATCCTACTTGAATAAAGTTTCCATATAAAAGAGCTCTTTAGCCAGATATGGTGGCATACATCTTTAGGTCCAGGACTCAGGAGGCACAGGCAGGGGAATCTCTGTGAGTTCAAGGCCAGCCTGGTTTACAGAGTGAGTTCTAGGACAGTCAGAACTGCATAGTGAGATCCTGTCTCAAAAAACAAGCAAGCGAACAAAAAAGAGCTCTTTAGAAATTTAGTTTTAGAGCATTTGAGTACTTTGGATATGGGTCACAGATGGGCAGCCCCAGGAAATAGTACAATTTGGAGGCTCTTAAAGTTATGCATAATTATTTGAACTAATCCTGGCCAATGAGTATACAGTGACAGTGTCTTCTTCAGTTGACCCTCCTCCCTTTACAGAGAACACGGTAGCCTTGGCTTGACATAGTCACCCACAAGGAGCATGCTGGACCTCCAGTTCCTTACAGTGTATTGTCCTAGAGAGCCGCTCAGCCCACAGCCTATTTATGAGATAATAAATAAACGTGACTGTGACAGGCCACTGAGGTGTGGAGCTGGTGTGACCTAGGGTGTCCTGATTGATTTGGTGTGACTCGCCTTGCAATTCTTGAGCACGATACACTTGACTATGCCTCATTTTCTCTTTGGATGTATCAAAGTCAGAATTTAACCCTTTGATTTTGGATTCACATAGGTCTCTATGGTTACTAGGGTGTTTCCTCATCTCATATACAGTCTTGGTTTTATTTTAATTTTCATAATTCCAATTTAATGTCACATTATTATTACAAAGATTCTTCTTGTGAGAAGCTTCACATCCCTTAAGATCAGGCAAAGAACATACACAGGCACACGTGTGGGCAAATTCACACGCATGCATGCATATATGAAAGGAGAATAGATTGTTGTCTGTGTATGTGCTGGTCTCACTCTCCAGACTAAGTTGTCTGTGTTGAATGATGGACCTTTCCTGGGGAGACACAATACACAAATATCTACTCACCCATGAGAGGGGGCCCACAACAGCCCAAAGGATGGATACCATCAAAATCCAACTTGGTGAACCTGTGAGCTTTATTAGGGTTACTACTTACAGGAACAGAAGTAACTCAAAGACAGTTGCATAACCAAAGACCACCCCAGCATAGGTAACAAATCACAAAAAGCTGGGAACATGGGGCACACTGACCAGCCTGAGGGCAGCTCAATTTGTTGGAGAATGTGCTTTCTTCGTAGCTCAGGTTTAAACCTCTTCCATGCAGCTCAGCTGATATCGACTTCTTTAAGGCTGCTTGGCTGTTATCTGCTTCTTTTCCAGCTGTTTGGCTACTGGGCTTGTCTAAGAGCCTGCTTTGCACTTGACTTGTCTGAGAGTGACTCTTTTTCTTTTAAATATATTTTATTAATTTATTCATATTACATCTCAATTGTTATCCCATCCCTTGTATCCTCCCATTCCTCCCTCCCTCCCATTTTCCCCTTACTCCCCTCCCCTATGACTGTGACTAAGGGGGACCTCCTCCCCCTGTATATGTTCATAGGGTATCAGGTCTCTTCTTGGTAGCCTGCTAGCCTTCCTCTGAGTGCCACCAGGCCTCCCCATCCAGGGGACGTGGTCAAATATGGGGCACCAGAGTTCGTGTGAAAGTCAGTCCCCCCTCACTCTCCACTCAACTGTTTAGAATGTCCTTTTCATTGGCTAGATCTTCTGAGAGTGACTCTAGGCACTCTTTACTGTTCACTTTAGGGAGGGAGAAGCTGAGTGAATCTGATCAGTTTCCAGGACTTCCTGTAGCAATTTGAGTCATTTGCTTTCTGTCCTATGGAACTTCTTTGCAAGATAGAACGTTTCCATCTCACAGGAAACTGTTCCACAATCTACTTTTTTGAGAAGGACTGAGATCCACTTACTTGACCCCCCCCTGCTCTACTAGACTCTACTAGAATAGAGTCCTTCGGTTACATGAATCATGAGCAGGCTGCAGATAAAGGACGGCAATGGCAATTTTGTAGTATACTAGGCACCTGCAAAACAAAAACACCGGGCAAGTTAGTGCTGAAACACAACTCATCCTCTACCTGCCTTCTGCCAAGTAACTATAAAAGTTACATTTGCAGTTCTACTCACCTTGAAGGGATACCATGCCATCATTTCTAGAAGGGACTGTGCTAATTTCTTCACAGCATGGACACCTAACTTCAGAATAAAAATAAAACAGAAAGAACCATCATTGGTATATCAAGTAAAAGAAAAATACGCACCAGAATGAAGATACGGGTACTTAAAAGAATCATACATCACTGAATAGACACTAGCTTATGATGCCCCCATTCCGTTTTGTCTTTTACCCTTGCAAAGCTTCTCTGGTGTAAAAAGAAGGAAAGAAGAAAAAAGGGAGGAAATGGGGAGGTAAGAAAGACGGAGGAAGGAAGAATGTAAATATATGTGCAATACATGTAAGTGCCTTAGTGTCAAGGGTCTGACAAACCAATAGCATGTTGTTCTGGGGGTTGATACTCCAAGTTTAATACATTCAGGTCTCCCTATTTTCTACTCTCATTAGAAATTAGCATTTTAGACCTCTTTCCCACTGACCTCAGCCTCCCCTTCAATATCTGACTTCCATACTATGTGCTGATGGCTGCTGGAGAGTGTCCAAGGGTAAGAAAGCCTTCGGGGACTGTTCTTGTGGCCTCGCTAATAGTGCTGACCCATAGCTGTCCTGAATTGCTCTCTTCAGATCTTAGCGCACACTGGTAAAATGGTCCAGTGTGGTTCTTGCTCAGATCACTTGGAAGCAATGTTCCCAGATATTTAAGTGACTGGTGACAATTAAACATTGACCATGGTTCTTGACAGGTACACAACTAAAATGAGTCAACATGCCACAGAAACCACTAGAGGAAAGCCTCCGCCTTTTCCAGATGCCATGAGCCCCTCAGTTATAACAATCCTACCCCTGGTAAGGGAGTGTTACCGGAATCAATATGACGTGTCACATACCAGGAAGGACACAGACCACTGTCGACACACAGAAGAATCCATCACTTCTTAATGACTTCCCCTTTGGCCAATGGCCACTGTGAATAAGTCCATGAATAAACACACACACACACACACACACACACACACACACGGT